>NW_003852469.1:9517957-9546685 GCF_000181295.1 Otolemur garnettii | reverse complement strand
AAAATTGCTGAAATTATTTATTTCTGGCTAAGTGCTACATTTTAGGCCTTTTGGTTTATTTCACATGAAGACAAAGAGCTGGTCACACCCATCCTCTCAATAATCTTACACAGTCTAGAATTATGCACTGGAGTCATTAATCTTCCAAATTAAGATCCATGTTCCAGAGGATTGTAGACATCAACACAGTTTTAAGTGGCTGAGGACAGAGTCAGACACTTGTATTTTCTACTATCATAGATAAGCCATATGACCTTGAAGACCATCTAATGCCTTTAGCCTTAGAAATAAAGTTTTCATTGCCTAACTAGTTTCAAAGGAGATTAACTGGAGAAAAGGTACAGTGTTTCTGAATTCTTCTTTTTCCCTTTAGCCATACAGCAACTATTAAAATACTGTTTTTTAAAATCACTTGTTTTAGTTCTTTCCTTTCCCATCCCCTTCAGTGGAACCACAAATTACTTCATATGTAATATTATTAGGTTCATTTGTTACTGTTTATATTTTTGAGTTTCCCCCAGACTGGTTAGTTTTAATGGTTAACCTGTATCTTTGTTGTTGTTGTTGTTTTAGAGACAGAGTCTCACTTTGTCACTCTTGGTAGAGTGCCATGGTGTCACAGCTCACAGAAACCTCCAGCTCTTGGGCTTAGGCAATTCTCTTGCCTCAGCCTCCCTAGTAGTTGGGACTTGGGCAGTGCCTGTGGCTCAAGGAGTAGGGTGGTGGCCTCATATACTGGAGGTGGCAGGTTCTAACCCAACCCCGGCCAAAATCTGCAACAGCAACAACAAAAATACAGCAGAGTGTTGTGGTGGGCATCTGTAGTCCCAGCTATTTAGGAGGTTGAGACAAGGGAATCACTTAATCCCAAGAGTTTGAGGTTGCTGTTAACTTGTATCTTAATATGGCCAGTCAACAGCACCGTCATTTCATCTTGCAAATGAGTCATGATGGCATATTGAGTAAGGGACTCCTAGGAATAATACTCCTATCTGATCATGGATACTTCCCTCAGCACGTGTATGTGTGCAGAGATGTGTGTGTGCCCCCAAACCACCACCTGCTGGGTGTGCATCTGTGTGTAGCTTTGGTTTTCAAATGGAGATGCTCCCTTTGCTCACAGAAATAATGTGATGCTTAGAAACCTATGGATTTTCAGGTTGAAAAAGGCCTCTCAAATGCAAATACTACCTCTGAATCTCCACTTAATTTAAAGACATACCATAAATAGGAACTTGACCTTGTCATAAAAATATACGTGGGTACCTGCAAGAGCCTGAACATTACATACTGGACACTCACAACACTAGAAGAGTCCTTACAATAAGCTTTTAATTAAATATTATAAACACAGAACTTGAAGAAATCACCTACCAGAGTTTCTAAAGGTTTGGTTTCATTTTTTTAAAAATCAATTTTCCCTAGAGGAGAACAACCTTAGACCAATAGAAACTGACCTGGTAGATGAGCAAAGAACTATATCCTCAGAGTCAGAAGCATGGTGGAAACACGGAGAGAAAAATGTAAGTGAGAGCAATATTCCTGAGTTATCAGAAAATATACCTTCGCATGTTAATGCAGGAAAAAGATGAAATCAGAAACAGTTCCCGGTGTCTTTCAATATGAAAGCACAAAGATTGAAGCAAAAGCCCAGCAGAGATCAATCCCTGCAGGCTGGTGAGGAGGAGGAGACGCTGGGCAAGGAAAACAGGGCTTCCTTGGGGGGTGCCAAATAGTGCAAATTAACTACTGTATGAATGACGCCACGCTACTGTTTGCTCAGAATGCAGACAGCAATTTCAGGAAAACGTTTTTTTCTCTTTTCAAAGCCAGTAAAAAGTGACACAGAAGAAGAATGAGCTTCCTTTAGGAGGCCCCTAATCTAATCAGGACCAACACTTGAGGCTTGGGCGAGGGTGGGAAGAAAAGGAAGGAAAACACACTGGCAAGAGAGGGGAAGAAAGGTTCGCAGAGACTATGGAATAGGGAAGACTCAGTACAGAAGTTTTCAGGGCAAAATACGAATCACCAAAGAAAAGCGACTGTGTTGATCCCCAGTAAAAGACCCCTTGGCTTTCTACCTCCTAACTTCCCTCTTTAATCTTCTTTCTCATATCCAGCTTTAAAAAAAGACAAAAAGAAAAAGAAAAATCCGTCTAGCTGTGCTGGTTTTGTCATTTCAGTTCTCATGTATACATACCTTAGAAGGTTGAATAAAAACAACTAGAGGCAGTTATAGCCTTTGTGTCTTTAGAAAGGTTGGCAGGAAGGCTTCTATGACTCTTTTATACAGATGCATGCCTTGCCAAATACAAAGGTATAGACATTCCTTTTTAAAGGCTTATAAATAAATTAAGTTGAAAGGAAGGTAAGGGAGAGGAGAGTAATGCTAACAAAAAAGCATTTTTCCTTTATGTGGAATTACTATAAAAAATCAGTTATGATTCTGTGACATGACAGGGAAAAAATCAGTTTTGATATGGCTGGAATTTTTAGGCAGACACTGGGGAGATGCCGACACGACCTCAGCATCTCTCTGCACAAGCTCTGACTGTCCTGATGGTACCATCGAACAAAGGCAGGGTACAAAGTCCACTAAAAACTGGTCAGAGAGGTAAGTCCTGTAGGGCAAAAAGAAAGGGAGAATGGTATACTTTTATGGAAGGCCACATTCCCTGGTTTATAGGAGTAAATTTGGAGTTTTAAAAAGTTTAGAAATAGGACAACAGCTTTTTTGACTTTCATGTGTCATTCTCAGTTCTGACAGCTAAAGAGACGGTGGTACAAAAACCACCTCCCCAAACTGCCCTCGTCCTCTTAGAAGGGCTGAGTGCTCATAAACTTTCTGACATCCTCCTATTATTCTATTTTGATCTAGAAAACTCTCACTTTGTACCGCAGTGGCCTGAACAGGGAGCACCATGTAAACAACAACACACAGGGGACTGAATTCAGCATCTGAGGGCTGTGCCCTCCCTCCCTCCACCGCAGCATTGAAGCATCACTTATACTTGGAGGCCCTTCTGCCCTGGTTCTAGAGCTCCTATCAGAGCTTTCTTTCTAGAGACAAATAAATCCCACCATGTCAAGGGTGGTCTCCCAGATGCTCTCCAGTTGGAAGTCATTTCCCTGAAATCTTATAGCATTTTATGTGTAATCCTATATTTATACAGAATTAAAGATTCTGCCCCCCTCCCTGAAGATTCTTGTCCCCTGATTACTCAACCAAACCTTCTCCTCGTCGCTGCTGGGAAGGGACTTGGCAGATGGAATTAAGGTTACTGGTGAACCGATCTTACCAGGGGAAGATTATTCTCCATCATCTGGGTGGGTCCAACGTAAGCACACAAGCCCCTCAAAGCATAAGAAGGTGGCACAACAGTCACTCAATAGATGCATCAGAAGAAGAGGCCAGGAAGGTGGCAAACAGTCACTCATTACAAAAGATAGAACACAACTATAGCTCAGGATGAAGGAGAGAAATGGAGTGGGAAGGGAGGGGTGGGGGGAGGTTTGATAGAGGGAGGGTAAACGGCGGGACCACACCTATGGAGCATATGGCAAGGGTACGAGTCAAATCTGTCAAGTGTAGAACATCAATGTCTTAACACAATAATCAAGTAAATGATGCAAAAGCTATGTTGATTGGTTTGATGTAAGCATGTCAGATTGTATAAAAAAATCAACACATTGTACCCCACATATGCATAAATGAATTCATGATCTATCTGTATATGGCTTAATTAAAAAAGTACATCATGAAAAGAAAAACCAAAACAGTCACTCAGTAGATGCATCAGGAGAAGATGCCAGGGGCTGCCAGGGGAGGCAGAGGTCAGGGGGTTCTGAAGAGTGAGGGGGCCTTGGACCAATCTTGCTGGTTTTCACAACGGGGAAAGCCCATGGCAAACCAAGAAATAAGAGTGACCTCGAGAAGCTGAGAATGGCCCTTGGCCAACAACCAACAAGAACATGGGGACCTGAGTGCTTTGACCACATGGAACTGAATTCTACCAACAACCTGAATGAACTCGGAGTGGATTCACCGGATGGATTTTACTGTGTAGCCAGAGTTGCAAACTACTATACACTAGGTTAAAAATGCCCTGAGGGCAGGATTCACCTCTTATTCATCTCTGCTTCTCTCAATATATTTAGCACAGCCTTGATCAAAGCAAAAACTCAGAACTCATGAATCCTTTAAAATTTTATCTTGATATAAGCTTCTGACTGTTGCTAAATATGGCAAATCTATTAAGTGTGCCTTCTAGAATTCATCAAATTTAGTGTGTAATTTTGAGGAAAGCATTTCTTTTTTGTATAAGCATTCAAAACCGGCTTTCTAGCAAATTCTGAACTCCCTGAGGGCATGGCCTATTGTCTCCTTTTAAGGGCACCCCTGAACCAGCCATAGACCTCAGCAGATACCAGGGCCTCATGAATAAACTGTGTTTTGAGGAAAGAAAAACCCTCTTCCTGAAGCTTTTTCTTTGTTGTAATTAAAACAATAATGTACAAGTCTGCTTCCTTGGGGAGTCTTAGTTCATGGCTCTTAATATAATGGTAAACAAAGATCCCTCTGAAAATCTGATTAACGGTATAGATCCTCTTTCTCTCTCTCACACATACACAAAAGATAAAAGTGTGTATATACTCACACACATAAACAATTGCTCATACAATATCAACCTGTTCACAAAGAGTCACTGCCACTGTGTTTTCTACAAAACTCTTCAAGTATCTAATTTGTCCTAGGAATTATAAGAGGTGTGACGGACACTGTGACCAGACACAGTCTCTGTCTTTAAGAACAGCGGCAAGGAGGGAGTCAAAAACCAGGGTAAGCCGCAGCATCTAAGCAAAATTAATATGTTCTCAAAATAGCTAACTCTTTCAAATACGTTTGTAAGTCTATAACATATGACAACCTGACATGCACATAAAGCATCAAGATAACATTTGGGTATAGATATTTATCTTTCATTTATGTCTATAGACATGAAACTAAGAGAAAGACGATGAGGAAAAGAGGAGTAATAGTTGACTTATTTTGCATTCTCAAGGAATAACTGCTTCTGAAGTGAAGTGACCTCATGGCGAACAGACTTGCTCCTTTCCTTCGTAGTCTTTTGCCAATGGCAGTGGTGTCCTAATGAACAGGGTAATCCCTCTTTTCTGGGACAAAGCATGAAGATATCAGAATTCTCAACAGACAAGTCTGGGGCCATGATGGGGCTGGCCTATAAGAAAGTGTGACCCCTTCTGGCCAGATGGAGCACTGCAAAAAGGAGGGTTCCTATACCTGCATCATCCAGAAAACACTTCCTTGCAAGATCTAGATGGATGTGGCTTCTGGTGTTTCTGAGAAAATAACATTTCAGCATGAAAACGAGCTATGGAAAGTTTAAGAGAACGGCAAGTTTTAAAACAACTAAAACAAACAAAATCTTTAACAATAAAATTCTCACATTGACAGGAAACAGGGTTCAAAAATAGTTTGGGTATGGACCATACCTACTGTGCATCTTATAAGGGTACATGTGAAATTTACTAGGTGTAGAATATAAATGTCTTAACACAATAACTAAGAAATGCCGTGAAGGCTATGTTAACCAGTTTGATGAAAACATTTCAAATTGTCTATAAAATCAGCACATTGTACCCCATGATTGCATTAATGTACATAGCTATGATTTAATAAAAAAAAATGGTTTGGGGATAAAGAAATGAATTATCCGGTATTAGCAAATTATGAGTAAAGCTGACTTCCTTAAATGCCAAAATCTTTACAAAATACTTTTGTTGGCAGTCTTTCCCAATCTATTTCACACTCACTGTCTCTAATCAAACTAAGTAAACATAACACTTTTGATGACTCATTAAGCATGTCCATTACTGAGGAGCTACTGACTCCACAAACTCACCTGCCCCTCCTCAGAACAACTCTCCTGTTCCATCTGTAGACCTAGTGCCCTCTATGGTTTCATTTTCTCTTCATTTTATTATCAGATCAGCTTCTTGCTACTGACTGACCACATTCTGTCTAACAGCACTCCCTTGAACTTCACCCTACGGCCCAAATGGGAAAATAACTGTTTCTTTACAACAATTTCAAGTTAGGAACTTAAGCAATGACTTACATGCTTGTGTTTCTATTAAATTTATCTTAGAAAAATTAATTGGCTATGGCTAGTATCTTGCCAATGAAAAGTAGGCTTAAGAGATAGTCAGGGGCAGTTGTGCAGACCAGCTGATGGTTTGAGGCAGTGGTTGGTACCTGGGTATTCACCTGTGCACACCTGGCCATTTGCTGAGGATATCAGGGAAGGGGACGAGGTTAAAAATTTTGAAGTAAAATATTATCATGGTTATCAATGAGGGTTTGAGTAAAATTTGGAAGGTTACACAGTCTCTGTAACATCTCTTTATTCTAGCTATTTTTATTTTTAGTTTTTTGCCTGTTTTGAACTTTTGGAGTCTTTCTTAAACAACTGGCCTCCACCTAAATGAAGCTCCACTATAATCACAAAGCAAATTGTTCTCTTTTGTGGGATGTTTTTACTGGATAGCCGCAAATGCCTTAAAATAGAATTTGTTTCTCTGTATCCCTAATAGATAGGTAAGTCTCATATTCAGTGTAGAGTATTTGCTCTAAGAGTTCATTTACCCTTGGACTGGAGGCCTAGTGAAAGAAGCACATCACTCCAGAAAAAACCATCCCCTTCTGGGGGAAAAAAAGAAAAACCCCATCTCCTTCTGGGGAAAAAAAAAGAAAAAAAAGAAAGAAAAAAAAGAAAAACCCATCCCCTTCTGGGGGAAAAAAAGAAAAAAGAAAAAGAGAAAGAAAAAAAAGAAAAACCCTAAAAGAAAAAAAGAAAAAAAAGAAAGAAAAAAAAGACAGAAAGAAAGAAGGTTTAAATTGACAATGTGACCACTTAAATTCACACAATAAAACACGCTTATGGTGGAGTGACAGGAACCAGTGACGTCAATGGACTACATTATGGCATTTAAAAAATGTTCCAAATATATAAACATTCAAAATCCTTACGGATGCATGTGATTCTGAAATCCTCCAGCACTTCATGATCAACTTGAAAATAAAATCAGGGATTCATTAATATTCCATTACAGTACCCTTAATGACTACCACCACCCCCACTCAAACTTTTTTCCTTTTTTTTTTTGGTTAAAAATCTGTTTGTACTCTTTAAGCAGCATCTGTTCTGTTAAAACATTCTCAGACTTTTTTTTGGTAGGTTTTCTTTTTTTTTTAAGTATGAACACCATTTGTAGATCTTTGGCTACTTCTAAGTATTAATTATTCTCATTGCCGTCACCGTGTCTCATTCAAGGTCTGAAGCAGCCCCAGAGCAGCGTCATTCTTGCGCCCGTGGCGAACATGTGGCTGAAAGCAAGCCCATGCTTCCAGATCTCCATGGGAAAGGGACACGCAGAAACACACCATGGACCTTTTACCATAGAACTCAACTTGATCCACTTTACTGGAAAGAAAAAAAGCTGCAATATTCCATATTTTGTGCCAGAGCCAATAAAGATTTTCTCTTTACAAGCTTGCAAACATAGCTTTTCTCTTAAAAGGCTCTCCTACTCACACCAGGACAAGTCTCCAAGCCCCTTTCCTCCATAGATACTGTTGCTACCAGGTGTCCATGACCTTCTCATGGAGAGATTCACCTACTCTAGGCAACAGTTGATGCTCTTTTTTTAGCTCCACTTAAATACCACCCCTAAGTTCCTATTTTCAACTGCATACTCCAAATATAACTCAAATCAAGTATTTTTGAGAATTCACTTCAGGCTTTTCATTTATGAAAAGTTCAGACCTTTTTCAGACCGCGTCCAGCTTCTTCTCTCGTATAATCTTTTGGGAATAACCTTTGGAGAAGGCTTTTACAACAAAAGCAATTTTCTCCAATTTAAACCTGCACATCCACTAGTTTCATTATTAGGGATACACTTCTTTTTCTAAACCAGTAAACACAAGATGAAAGTGAAACCTTTGGAGATGGGATTTGGGTTTATAAAGAAGAAAATGATGTTAAAAACACTCCTGGCTCTTAGATTGCGTTATCCTTCATGATTTGCAGAGTTTTTCTGGCTTTCTTTTTTTTTTTCATACAACATTTTGCTCAAGAGACCACATGTGATGAGGTTTGAGAGGAAAACAGAGCAAGCAGTTCTAGTCCAGGGGGCGAGTGTTGATGGGGAAGGGGCTGAGCATTAGGCACCGGGCTCTAAGAGTTTGGATTGAAACTGGGGAACTGTGGGCAAAGGCCGAACACCTTATTTCACAAACAAGGAAACCAAGGCATGAAGAAGGGACATGATCACCCTGGGGTCTGACCACTAGTCACCAGCAGCACTTGGACAAGGTAGAGGCCTGTGACTTCCATAACTAGAACATTCCACCTGGGTACAATGCTGTGGCCACCAACATACCTCATCTCATTCAATCCTCATAACCACTCTTGGAGGGAGATATTATTATCCTCCGTTACACATGAGAAAACTGAAAAGAGTTTAGTTGCCTGGCCAGGGAAAATACTGGGCTTGTTTTCCAGATCTTTCCAGATTTGAGACTACTCATTTCACCCTGCCATGAAGCCTTCCATTGCATTCATACTAACAGACCAAACATCAACTGGGGAAAAAGAAATCAGGTTTTTCTACTTTTTTTCTCTACTCCATGTAGGTTAGATTATAAGTGAAATAGGAAAGGACAGAGGGGCAATCAGGAAAATCAATCTGTCAACAGGAACTCAATGAGCTCAAAATAATCCAGTACTTAATATGTTCCCCTCAGTGCTCCCACCACTTGCCCCTAAGCCCACACCACTTCTCATGCAGACAACTGCAATTTTACTATCTTACACTTCCCCCTCCTTTAAAGAATTCTCCAGAAGATTCTAGCATAAAATTAAAATAATAGTAATAGGTTTGTGTTACTTTCCAGCCTTCATTTCTTCAAAGTAATTCCCTCATCTTTTTCTTAATACACGATTGTTTTTAATACTGCTGTAGAGTTAAATCTGAGCTATTGGTCACTGTATTTAGTACTTTGAAAAACCACAAAGAGTAGTAAAATTTCACTAAGCCAATTTTTATATGATGTCTCAATCTTTGACTGAATAAAGAGCAACTGCCTGATTGTTTTTCTTTTCTTTTTCTTTCTTTCTTCTTCTTTTTTTTTTTTTTTTTTTTTGGCTTTAGTGGACTTGGTTCACTATTTTTGTCATTGCAAGTTTTATTGAGATAATTGTGGATATACACGTGGTTGTAAGAAAGAAAAGAGTCACTGTACTGATGACCCATTTTCCTCCAATGATAACATCTGCAACACTACACTACAATATCACAAACCAGAATACTGACATTCATAAAACCTGATCTTATTCTGATTTTCCCAGCTGTACTTGTTGGTAATCATGGGAGCAAAGATGAAAGAGGAGAAAACAAAAATGTTGCTTAACGTCACCCCTTTGGCAGAAAATATAGAAAAGTAGGGCAATTGTCAGGGTTAAACTTCCAATCTTTTCTCTAGCTAAAAGGGTCAAATTAGAGGGATAGATGGAACTCAGGAAGTGAGCTGGGTTGGCTTTGCTCCTTTTTTTTTTTTTTTTATTTTACTTTTTTAAGAGTCAGGGTCTCATTCCATCACCCTTTTGGAGTGCAAGGGCATGACCATAGCTCACTGTAACCTTGAACTCCTGGTCTCAAGTGATCCACCAGCCTCAGCCTCCCAAGTGGCTGGGCAGGTGTGTGTTAACATGTCCATCTAGTTTTTTTTTTATTATTTGTAGAAACTGGGATCTTGCTATGTTGTCCAGGCTTATCTTGACTCCTGGGCTCAAATGATTCTCCTTCCTCAGCTTCCCAAAATGCTGGGATTATAGGCATGAGCCACTTGGCCACTTCTCTTTTTTAGAAGGATTTTTACAGCTTTTGCTGTCACTCTGTGTAAATAGGTCCTTTTTGGAGTTTTAACTTATGAAAAATTGCTTGTCTCCAAATCTTTAATGGCTGATTGATTTGCTGTTGTTTGTCCTTATATACAGCTACAACTGATTAAAAAGCCTCATGGGTATGAACCTGCATAGGGTAATTTTATATTTCCTAATTACATTTCTTTCTCGTCCAAGAAAATGCATTAATCTTTATTTAAAATGTGCTTTTCTTTGTTGACCTTCTGAGTCAGTTTAAATGCTCCTGGCTAATTTCTCCTTAATTATAACAAATTATTTTTCTCTAAAAATACCAAATGAGAAAATAAGATTAGGAACAAAAAACGTACAGAATGGACATAAAGCTTGTGTGCAATTTACCACGTTAAACTATTTTTAATTGCACACGAATTTTATGTCCACCCTGTATATGCTTTCAGCCAACTAAAGGAATAGGTAGAAGCAGCCTATACATTGATGGAAACTTTTCTCCAGAAAATCTTGTTTAAGTTCTATCTTTTGAGAAAGTGAGAGAAAACAAATGTATCTGAATAAAAACTTTTAGTGGGATTCTAACCAACCCAACATGTAACAATTTAATTGACTGTTATTTCTCTTTCAATTAATACACTGAAATGTATCCATCCTGCCAAAGGAGGCAGGTTTATATCTGTCCTTTCAGTTTTACTACTTTACTCCTCCCTAACTACACCTGAACATGTGCCCGTACATACACACATTACTATTAACCACAAATAGGACAGACACACACTTATGCCCGCATATACACACACATCACCATTAACTACAAATAGGACAGAGAAAACCAAAACTTTTGGTTTTCCCTTAAGAAATCACAAGTTAATTTAATTTAAAATTTTTTGATAGAGTTTCACTCTGTCGCCTTGGGTAGAGTGCCATGGTGTCACCATAGCCCAGAGCAACCTCATACTCTTGGGCTCAAGTGATCCTCTTGCCTCAGCCTCCCAAGTAGCTGGGACTATAGCAGGCTGCCACTAAGCCCGACTAGCTTTTCTATTTTCAGTAGAGATGGGCTCCTACTCTTGCTCAGGCTGGTCTCAAACTCCTGAGCTCAAGCAATCTACCTGTTTCAGCCTCCCACAGTGCTAGGATTACAGGCATGAGCCAGCATGCTGGACCCACAAGTTAATTTTAAGGTTAATAAATTCCCAAGGAGATAGAATAAGAAATTCTACCAAAAAATTAATTTTTAGAAAACTATTCTACAGTCAAACATTCAATGGTAAGCAGGGTGGCACTTGTGGCTCAAAGGAGGAGGGCGCCGGCCCCATATACTGAGGTGGCAGGTTTAAACCCCAGCCCTGGTCAAAACAAACAAACAAACAGACAGACAAAACATTTAATGGTAAGCAATAATATGAAAAGGTATCATCTTTTTGATTGGCCCAAGCAAGTCTATTTACCTAGCTTTTGATGATTTCCAGCGACAATGCCTTCTAACTGGATCTATTCTTATAGTCTTTCTATATTTATGCATAATTGAGAAGAGGTATATTTTAAAACACTCTGTAAACTATGTTCAGTTTTGTTTCATAGTTATATCACAAACATTCTGAAAGGTTTGGATTTTTTTTGTTGTTGTTGTTTCTGTTCTTTCCATCAATAAGATGGTAAGTTGACTACCCAGGGGACTGTAACAAACTGATTGACAGAAGGAGGTGGTCATCATAAGGAGATTCCACTGAGTAGATGTGGTACAAGTCTGGTCTATGAAAATTAGGTCAACTTAAGAAAGGGAGTCAATGTAGGAAGCTGGTCAATTATGGAGGTTGGTTCTACTGTATGAAATATTTTAAGTTGAAGAGATCATTTCACCTAATTCTTTTTCTTCATTTTCTTGGTAGGGAAGAAATCCTTAGACCTCGGACAAAAGTACAGCTAGTGGGGAGACTAGTAGAGAAAAGCAAGCAGGCCAGAAAACAAATTTCATAGTTACAACAGACTTCCCATACTCCTGTAAATCCTCATGACCCTGACAAGAGTATAGCTGTCCTGGGAGGAGAGCTGGTGCTAGAGGGCACAGACCAAATGGCAAGGTCACAGCAACTCCCTCCCCACCCTCCTGAAATGCTTTAGGGCCCGTGTTCCTGGGAAGCATCAGGATCAGGTCTTTCTGCAAGATTAGCCCCTTTTGTGGAAGGCAGTAATTCTCACATCAGTCTCAGACACAGCATCTTTCACTCTGCAGGACAGCTGACTTCCCTCACCTCTCATGACCCCCACCACCACAGTCCAACTACACTAATAAAAGCCACTTGAAACTGTGTGAGCTGAGCTGACTTCAGGTTAGACTCCAATAAAGCCTATTCATCATCCCTCCTCTCCTTCTTGTGGACTCTGGAAGGACTCTATCCCTAAACCTCTCACTTGGTTCCTACTGAATTCAAGTGCTATTACAAAAAAGATTAAAGACACAACTACAAATAGAATGAAAATATTAAGGAGTACGATATCTGAGCACCAAATGGCAAACAGCAAAAGCTGGGAAGGAAAACAACGAGCGGGTCATATTTCATTGTCACTCAGGATGTGTCCTTAGAATAAAATTATTATGTAGCCAATAACAAGCCTTCTACCCTATATGTTCCTGGGCCATTTTTCAGCATCTCCTTTTACTTTTCCATTGTTTTTTCTCTTTTTCATGTAAAAATATTTTTCAATGGACACTTCATCTCTAAATACATAAATATTTGGCAGCCATCATACAGTTCCTGTGTCCATCTCTATAAGGAGCAATGGTGAATTATCAACCATCAGAGTCAGAAATGGAAAGCACAGTGGACTCAAGATAAAACGGCAGCATTTCTGTTAAAACCAAGAATAGAAATTTCCTATGAAAGTAAAAAGAAATAAAAATTAGGAAACAGAATGGGCAAGGAACAACGTGCTGTATTTTGAGCATGAGACAAAGGACTGTCAAGAAAATGATATTTTTAAATTGACAAATAAAAATTATGTATTTTTTATGGTATGCAATACACTGTTTTGATTATATGGGCACTGTGGAATGATTAAAGCTAATTAACACATCCATCACTGCACATACTTACTATTTTGTCATGAGAACATTTAAAATCTAATCTTGAGGCAATATTCAAGGATACAATATTATTAATTGTAGTTGCCAAGATTTGCAGTAGATTGCTAAGATTTATTCATGCTATCTAACTAAAACTCTATACCCTCTGATCAACATCCCCGCTTCCCTAACTCCAACTCCTGGTAACCACCACTCTATTCTTTGATTCTATGACTTGTACTTTTTCAGATTCTACACCTAAGTCAGACATTGCAAGTATTTGTCTTTCAATGCCTAGCTTATTTCATTTAGCATAATGTTCTCCAGGTTCATAAATGTTGTTGCAAATGACAGAATTTCCTTCTTAAAGCCGAATAGTATTCCATTATGCCTATATATCCACACTTTCTCTTCAGCTGATGGACACTTAGGTCAGATTTGTATCTGAACTATTGTAAATTTTCAAAGATTATTCTGTAAAGGGCTTTAGAAACATGTACTAGATAATAAGCCAATACTTCACTATTGGGTATCAGCCCTTATGAGACTGATTATTAAAGGTCCTCAGGCTCATATAGTTAAGAATCTACAAAAACTGCCCTGAGACAAAGGTGAAACACTAACAACACTCCTGGTCCTGACACTTTAGACCTACTCCTCTTCAACTCCAGTTGGAAAGGCTCCATCCGTCTAGCAGCCTTACCTTTTCCTAGGGATTTTTTAGTCATTTCAAGTAATTCATATCTCCATTAATATCCCAGGATTATCTTGGGATCTCAAGAGGATAATAACCGGTCTGCTTGATCAAAGGTTCTTTAAGATTCCAGGACCAGTCCAAGACCTACCCCACCTGAGTACCTCCACTCTTGCAGTATCAGTGAAGGAAGTTGCTAAAGACCCAAATCAAACATGAAAGGTAAAAACGTGGGAAGAGAATAGGCCCAGGGTAAAAAAAATATAGGCTTGACCAAAGTTCATTTTCAGGCCAAAGTCATAGATGGTTCTTTTCAAAAAGCAGAGGATATGCTGAAATCTGAACATACATAAATCTGAAAGTTACTTTTGATCCAGATTAATCTAAAAGTAATAAGGTCAACATGCAACAACGAAAGCCTCAGTTCAGGGCAACTTTAAGCATTTTTTGATATTGAATCTTAGCAGTTTATATTTGAATGAAGAAACCTAATAAAAGTAATAATCTTTCTTTCTATCTCATAAAATAAAGAGAATGTCACACACACCTGTAATTTTTGTAGATGGAGAGAGAGAGGAAAGGGTTACTCAGAAACCTGTAAGATGATACCAAACTTTGTATTTGTATGCATGTATTAACATCTGTGGGGCATACCATTATATTTCCCCAATATTTGAATATAATAGATATTCCATTCAATAATTTATTTCGGCAAGGAATACAGAGACAGCTATCATAAGAGAAACAGAAAGAGCAAAGAAGGAAAAGAAGGCAAAGAGGAAAGAACAAAAAGAAATAAACACAAGGAGAAAGGAAAAGAGGAAGAGGGGAGGAAAGGAAAGGGAGAAGGAATAGTACTCAAAACAGTGAAATGAAACAACAATGGTTTAATTTAAAGAAAGCCCTTTTTTGTGGTTTGAAATTCACAACAAAACCAACCCTATTGAAATGGAAAACCCTCCTCTTGGGTGCCTGAGTAGCTAGGCTTTGTTAGGAAAGGGAATCAATATTTTACTGGACCATTTCCATGCTAAACACCTCTGTCATTTTCAATGTTGTTTCACTGTCCTCTTCCCATAGTAAATAAAAAATAATACACATTTCCCCCCCAAGGATTACAAACATGATCTCTACTGTATGACTAAAACCAATCATCAGGCAAATTCTTAGCAGAGTTAAGTCAAAGAACATGTATTTACCCAAAGTGAAGGGCAGCCCAGACTGCACCATAGCTACACTTGGCATTGAGACAGCTCCCTCAAACATGCTCTAATTTATCTGCAGTCATGCAGGTTATGGTAAACCTACCACTAAAATTGAAGAGCTTCACTATGAAAATTCTCCCTTCAATTTTCTTTTCTGACATAGGGATAAAAGCCTCACAAATCCTCTCTTGGAGAGAAACCACGACTTTCTGTGCAAATACTGGCTGAAAAAAGACTTGTTAATGCTGCACAGCTTCAATGGAATACACATCACATATTTATCAAGCCATAATCCTATACCTTTTCATCTTCCATTCTCATTTGGAATTATAGCTTCAGAAATGGTAGCATTGGCTCTACAAAGAGACAACCTAAAAATATGCCTCCTTTACATAGTAAATTGAAGCTGGCTTTCTGCTTTCTTCATAATTTTTTTTAATGAGCTGCAAATAAAGTCAGTAGGACTAAGAATGTGATAATAATATATCTTAATGCCTTCTTTCATTTTCCATAGTGTACACGTCTTTCCAAATCCGGCAGAACTCTATACAGTTTAAAAGTTAAATGAAACATAATAAGGAACTTATCTTTCAATTGGTACCTTTCCACGCAGCATGATTCAAAAAGTGTCACATTGCTTAGCAAATTCACTCAAAGAAACTGATTCCAAAAGAAAACTATAGGTATACCAAGTTTTAAAGAGAAGGCAAGAATCTAATTCTAATTGAAACCCGTAAAAATCACGTTCTCAAAGTACACACTCTACCTTACAACTGCAAAAATATTCCTAGTCATTATCATTACTTTGTATTTGATCCAATGCACGTCTCGTTTATAGTGCTATAAAATATCTGAATTTCAAAGCTGATTTTGTTGACTCCTTCAGAACAATCTGAACACGGGGAAAAACATGCTGATTATTACCAATAATAAAACTCAATGCAACTAATTCAGGCATTCTGCAATTACCCAGAATTTAATTTAATCTACTCCCAGAGACAACCTGAGACTTACGGACTCAACACAGTCAGAATTCTTTCCATTGTAACCTGCAAATGCTTTTTGTTTCCATGGTGGATATACCTTTGTGACTTTTTTCCACTTCTGATAGTCTACTTAGAAATAAATCAAACAACAAACTTCCCACTATTCGCATCACTAACCATTCCAAATGTTTATTATCTCGGTGTTATTGTAACCTCTTAGAAATTATTAATTTAAGGGTACCTTGCAGTATGAGGCATCAAGGGACAAGGCTCAACAGAAACATCACCAAGACCAAAAGCAAAAAGCAAAACACTTAAGTGATCCTTAGCCTATTTTGGATTAAAGATGTAAGCAGTGAATGTCAACATACGCCTGCATTAAAAATCAATAATTCAAGACTTACTTTCAGCAGGTCCTTGGAGAAAGCAACACCCCCATTTACTCCTTGGAGATTTGCAATGAACTCTTGGCAGGTCATCTTCTTTCCAATATTCTGAAACAGAACAGGAGCAAACAGGACATCACAATGTCATATACGAAATTAAGATAATCCTTACATATATAATTAAACAGGGTGAGAATCTGTTTCTGCAAACATGACTAGATGCACATATATGAACATATGTACGTATATGCGATACAATTTTAATGCGTAAAAAGCAGATGGCATATTATGCTTTTAAAATTCTCATTAAATATAAATAGCAAAATTATGTCAAGCATTTAACATAGGAAAAAACATGAAAAATCTATGCTACATTTATGTAAATAATACATTATGCGGTTGGTAATAGAAAAACATGAATTATGGCATTTCTGAGTTGAATTCAGAGAGTTGTTTATGTGTTTATTTGTATTTTCTACACACTGTCAAGATATATGACAGATCTGAGATTTACCCTACTTTCAAGCTAACGAGTTAGCCTGTCACAATCTGATAGATGATGGCAGAGGAAATAAGACCCCTGGGTGAGAGGCACAGGTATTTATTACTCAAAATAACAGCAGTAGCCAGAATATCAGCATTATCTTGCCCCAGTTCCCGGAGCCCCAGTTCTCACACAGCAACTTGAATAGGGCCAGATGCCACTTGCACATACATGGGTGGCATTACAGGAGAGAAACCCTGAGCTTCAGGGACACCAGCTTTATCTTCCGAGGCGATAAACAAACCTGACCGCCACTCCAAAGTTCCTGTATCTTCCAAGCTGCTAGCTATATATAGAAATAACCTTGAACAGACAAGAACGCAGGCAACCAAAGCCTCTGTTCACAAAACATACAGGAAAGTGAAAGAGCCATATAGAGATTTGTCTCCTAGCATATGCTTCCAAACTGGTTTAAGCATACTAAAGTTTAGCCCAAGGAAATCATATTCATGAACAAAATGTAATTCGAAAATCTACACTACCAAAAAAGAAAGACATAAATGCTAAGAAAACTAGTAAAATTTCTATTATCATCTCCTATTCCAGCTTCAATCAACTAGTAAAAGGTACCACTTGTGAAGGATTCTGAGGTTCGGTATGGACACCAAGACAAACCTGCCATGAGGGTAGGAGGGGGATGGAGAAATCCAAACAAGTACACAAGCAACTCTGGCAAAATGTGGTTCACATGAATACAGAGTATACAGCATATTAACATACCTGTATACAACATTTTTACAAACGACTGCTGTTCAAGGTCATTTTATTCATTCGTAAAAGATCAAGAATATGTAGAATAGCAATATTAAAATGAGAAAGCATACTCCTGGAGATAAAGACTTAAGGGATGTAGGGCTATGGGTTGATTTAAGGAAATACATGTACAGAATATCAAGTTCAAAAGCTTAGATCTGCTTGAGAACATAGCTTTATATATGGGTCTTAGGATTAATCACGTCTCATCTCTGCTTTTATAGTTGCCCTTCTATTTTACAAAATGAAACAGTCTATTCTACCCAAGCTATATAAATATTTATAGTCAAAGTGCAAAATCTCTTTTTGCCTCTTCATTAGCAAAGAGGGCACACAGTTTATATAAAAGACCAGAGAAAAGGCTTGACAATGAGAACTGGCTTTGTCAACTAACTCATTTGATCACTATTCCGCATAAATTAAATAAATTATATCTGAAGTTTCAAAGTTTTAATAGAAACTTATTAAAGCACAGAAACTTTTATGAAAAACACTGTTTTGCAGAGGCATATTGAAAAAGATAATAACTTAATTTTTCTAATCCTTTTCAAGTATATCAGGTCAAACGAGGCACTTCAAGGTAAAAAGTAATAAGTGTAATCAATAGTCAGTATGAAATGAATTAGAAAGGCCTTTCTGGGTATGATCCAAGGATTTCAGAAGATGAACAAATAATGACGAGGTAATAAATTCTTTTCCAAGTCAGGGAGTTTCCAATTCTCTGCTTTTAACAATATTAAAGGAAGACCTAATTTAATTATTAGAAAATCACCAAAACTATTTTTGATACGTGATCTGGAAAACTCATATACTCATAATATTATGTGTTTTTAAATTAAGGATGTGTTATTAATCAACAAAAATGCAAAAGCAGACTAATATAAAGAGAAACATGAAATCTCTTAAAAATGAGTGTGCTTGTATTTGTACATAAAAGTGTCAACTCATATTTTTAAAACATCAACTTTATTAAAAAATAATATATATAACATTGACAATTGGGAACTAGATACTTCAGTGACTTATAGTGCATTGATAACATTGTGTGGCCATCACCATTAACTAAATTCAGAATATTTTTGTTTGCCCTCCTTAAAAGAAATCATAAACCTAATAGCAGTCACGTTCCCAAATCTCTCCTGCTGTCCTCATTAGGGATTACCTGGCAACCACTATTTTATATTTTATTTTGTCTACTCAGGACATTTCACATAAGTGGAGTCATAACATATGGCCTTTTATAGGTGTCTTATTTAACATGATGTGTTTAAGATTCATCTGTATTATTGCATGAATCAGTATTTAATTTCTTTTTATTGCTAAATAACATTCCATTGTATGGATATACCAAATTTTATTTATCCATTCATAAACTGATGGACACTTAGACTTTTTCCACTTTTTGGCTATTATAAATGCTGCTATAAATATACAGGTGCAAGTTTTGGTGTGAACACGTTTTCGTTCCTCCTAGGTATATACCAGGAATGGGATTATTGGGTCCAATGATAACTGTGTTTATTCATTTGCGAAACTGCCAGACTCCTAGTGGCTGTACCATCTTATACTCCCACTAGCACTGTATGAAGGTTCTAATTTCTCTACAACCTCATAAACACTGAATATTCATGATTTTTATTTTAGCCATTGTATCTATAGTTTTGATTTCTATATACCTAACAATTAACGATTCTCAGCATCTTCTCATGTGCTTATTAGCCATTTGTATTTCTTCTTCAGAGGAATGCCCATTTAACTCCTGTTCCCTTTTATTATTATTATTATTATTTCTTGCAGTTTTTGGCCATGGCTGGGTTTGAACCCGACACCTCTGGCATATGGGGCCAGCGCCCTACTCCTTTGAGCCATAGGTGCCGTCCCCTATTCTATTTTCTTGTTGGGATATTTGTATTTTTACTTTTGAGTTGTAGTTCTTTTTATATTCTAGACCTCAGTTTCTTATTAGATATGCACTTTGTAAATATTTTCTCCCAAGCCATGCATTTCTTTTCACTTTCTTTTTTCTTTCACTTTATTGATGGTGTCCTTTAAAGCACAGAAGGTTTAAGTACATGAAATCCAACTTATTTTCTCTTACTACTTGTGCATTTTGTACCATCTCTAAGAAATGATCACTTAACCCAATATTTACTCCTACATTTCTATGAGTTTGTACATTTAGATATTTAATCCATATTGAATTCATTTTTGAACATAGTAGGAAGCAGTAATTCAACTTCATTCTTACATATAGATGCTTAATTGTTATAATACCATTTATTTTTCCACCAAATTGTCTTAGAACCCTTTTTGAAACTCAACTGATCATAAACGTAAGGGTTTATTTTTAGATACTTGATTCTACTGCACCAATCCCAATGTGAAGCTTTCTACCGTGGGTAGAAAACACACTCTTGACTACTGTAGCTTTGTGGTGAGTTTATCATCTTAACAATTTTAAGCACATAGTCCAGTAGTGCTGCACATGAGTATATTCACATTGTTCTGAAAAAGATCTCTGAAATCTTTTCATCTCCATTCAAACACTATACCCATTGAACAATAACCTGTCCCCTCACCCTAGATGCCTGTAACCATCACTCTACTTTATGTTGCTATGAACATTCCTTACCTCAAATAAATAGAATCATGTATTGTTTTTCTTTTTGTGACTACATTGTTTAACTTAGCATCATGTTCTCAAGGTTCATCTATGTTGTAGCATATCCCAGGATTTCCTTCCTTTTTAAGGTCAAATGATACTTCATTGTATGTATAAGGAACATTTTGTTTATCCATAAATCTGTAGATAAACATCTGGTCTGCTTCCACTTCTTAGCTATTGTGAAAAGAGCTACTATCAACATAGTTTGGCAAATATCTCCTTCAACTTTTTGCTACACACCTAGAAATAGGAATACTGAGTCATATGGTTGTTCTACTTTTCATTATTTGGACCTTCCATGCTATTTTCTATAGTAGTTGCACCATTTTAAAATCTCTCCAACAGTGCAGTGTTCCCAATTTGTCCACATCCTTGCCAATGCTTTTTCCCCCCTCTATTTTCTTGATAAGAGCCATCCTAATGGGTATGAGGCTATATTTGATTGCAGTTTTTTTTTTTTTTTTTTAGAGACAGAGTCTTCACTTTGTTACCCTCAGTGGAGTGTCATGGCGTCATAGCTCACAGCAACCTCCAGCGCTTGGGCTTAGGTGATTCTCTTGCCTCAGCCTCCTGAGTACCTGGGACCACAGGCACCTGCCACAACACCTGGCTATTTTTTGTTGCAGTTTGGCTGGTGCCGGGTTTGAATCTGTCACCCTTGGTATATGGGGCCGGTGCCCTACTCACTGAACCACAGACACCGCCCTTGATTGCAGTTTTTATTTGCATTTCTGTGCCTAGAGAATGCTGAGCACGTTTTTACAAGGTCATAACCATTTGTATACCATCTTCAGATAAATGTCTGTTTAAGTACTTTGCCCCCTTTTTTAGACACATTTAATTTTTAGATATGATGTAGAAGTTCCTTATATAGATTGGATATTAACTCCTTACAGATACAAGATTTGCAAATATCTTTTCCCACTCTGTAGGTTGCCTTTTCATTCTTTTATGTTTTGAGGCACAAAGTTTTTAACTTCGACACTGTCTCATTTTTACTTTTGGTACCTATGCTTTTGAGGTAGCCAAGAGTAACATCATGAAGCTTTGCCCTTTTTCCTAAGAATTTTATAGTTTTATGTCTTTAATCAATTTTGAGATGATTTTTATGACTTTTATATACTGCATAAGGGTCCAACTTCTTTTGCCTATTCAGTTTTCCCAATACCATTTGTTGAAGAGTCTGTCCTTTCCCCATTGAGTGGTCTTAGCACCTTCTTGATCATTTGAGGGTTTTTGAGCTGTCCGTACTACCCCATTTGTACATTCGTCTGTCTTTATGTCAACACCACACTACTTTGATTCCGTAGCTTTGCAACTTGTTTGAAAGAAGGAAGTGTGAAGACTCCAACTTTGTTATTTATCAAAATTGTTTGATTTGGGATCCCATATGAATTTTAGGATGAATTTTGCCATCTCTAGAAAAAAGTGCTGTTGAAATTTTGAAAGAATTATGTTCAATCAGTAGACAACTTGAGCATTTTAATAATATTAAGTCTTCCAATCCATGAATATGAGATATCTTTATATTTATTTGGGTCTTTAGTATCTTGGAGCAAAGTTCTATATAAGTTTTGAAGTTGAAAAGTTGTCAGTGTTCCAACTTTTGCTTTCTCTATATAGTTTTGACTACTCTGGATCCTCTGCATTTCCACATATTTCAAGACTTATTTGTCAATTTCTGTCCCTCCCCCTAAAGAAAGGCAGCTGGGATTTTGAATGTAATTGTGTTTAATCTGAAGATCAGCTTATTGAGTACTGCAGTCTTAATAATACATGTTCCAATGTAGGACCATTAAACCTTTCCAGTTATTTTACTTTCAGTGATATTTTATAGTTTTACTAGGGCCTAGTTGCTAAATCTATTCTTTTATATCTTAATCTTAATACTCTTCAAATGAAATTCATTTCTTTTGTTGTTCATTGTTGTCAAATAGAAATATAATTGATTTTTATATAATTAACTTATATTTTTCAGCCTTACTAAATGTGTTTAGTTCTAATAATCTTATTTATTCATATGGTAAATAAGAAGTATTTCTTTTCTTTCTTTTCTTTTTTGGTAGACAGAGTCTCATTTTGTCACTCTCAGTTCAGTACCAGGGCATCATAGCTCACAGCAACCTCAATCTCTTAGGCTCAAGTGATTCTCTTGCCTCACCCTCTCAAGTAGCTAGGATTACAAGCGCCCACTCCAATACCTGGCTATTTTTAGAGATGAGGTCTTGCTCTGGCTCAGTCTGGTCTTGAACCTGTGAGCTCAGAAAATCCACCCACCTCAGCCTCCCAGAGTGCTAGGATTACAGGCATGAGCCACTGTGCCTGGCAGATAAGAAGTATTTCTTCTGCAAATAAATTAGTTATTCCTTTATATTTGGTTTAAAGAAAATAATTATGCCATATATAAAGAGTTTTCTTATTGAAACATGTACACGTATTTCTGGTTAACATGTGATATTTTGTTACAAGTATACAATATACAATATGTAATAATCAAAGTAGGGCAAATGGGCCATCCATTGCCCCCAAACTTCACCCCTTCTTTATGTTGGGAACATTCTAATTATGCTCCTCCAGGTATTTTGAAATGTTCAACAAATTATTAAGTATAATCACCCTACTATACCATGAATTCTAGATAATATTACTTCTTTCTAGCTATATTTGATAAGTATTAACTAACCTTTCTATTTCTCTTCTGTTGCTGTTGCCAGTTTTGTATTTTACTGACTCAGATGCTCAGGCCCTGACCATGTACTTCTGCAGCTGCTTCCTGGTCTTCAAGGTTCCCCTCAAAGATTCCCCCGAGTCAGCAGTACACAGCATGGGTTTTCTTCTGCCACAAACCCAGAGGCTTGTACTTCTTTGCCCTTGTACAATTTCTTGAGGTGTTCTGAGTCTGGTTTAATTATAGTGAGAACACAAGCAATGGATCTGCAATGACTCAGAATCTGGAGAGCTTAGACACCAGGCAGCCTGTCACTTTGGTGACACACACCTAGGACACCACATCTGACCATCTTCAGGTCATCCAGCTTTCTTGCTAGTTCCTCCTCTTTGCCATTAGGGTACTGAACCTTAATCTTGACCATAGCTGCACATGGTACCACCACTGGTCGCCTGCCCCAAGGGAAAAAGAAAATGTCCATTAACCAATTTCTCTAAATTCTCTTTTCCCCTACCCTTCCTAGCTGCTGGTAGTTACTATTTTCTACCTCCATGAAATCCACTTATTTTTTTAGACCCACCATATTCATGAGAACATACAATGTTTGTCTTTCTGTGACTTGCTTATTCCACTTAACACAATGATCTCCATCCATGACAATCCAAAGGAAAGAAATTCATTCTTGTTTGTGGCTGAATAGTATTCCACTGTGGTTGCATATAAAACTTCCATCTACTTATCCACTGATAAATACTTAGGCTATTCCATATCTTGGCTATCATGAATAGTGATACAGTAAACATGGGAATACACATATCTCTTTGACATACTGATTTCCTTATTTTGGATATATATACCCAGCAGTGAGTTTGCTGGATTATATGGTAATTTTCCTTTCAGTTTGTTCAAAAAAAAAAATCACACTATTTTTTATATTAGATATAGAATTCTTAGCAACAGTGTATGAGCATTCCTCTTTCTCTACATGCTCATTAGCATTTGTTATTTTCTATCTTTAACAAAAACCATTTTAACTGGGGTGACATGATATCTCACTGTGGTTTTGATCTGTATTTCCTTTGATTAATAATGTTGAACATTCATTCATAAACCTGTTGATCATTGTACGTATACTATTTGAAATGTGTCTTTACAGATCTTTTGCCCATTTGATAAAATAATTAATATTTGACTTTGCATTGATGAGCTCATAACTTCTGGTTACTAAAGGCGTTGTTGAATGACAAGTTTGCAGATATTTTCTACCACTCGGTAGGCTATATATTTGCTTTGTTAATTATTTTCTTTGCTGTGCAGAAGCTTTTTAGTCTGATGGACAGTCGACTATTTTTTGTTCTTGTTGCTTTTTATTTATTGAGACAGAGTTCATTTTGTCACCATTGGTTGTGAGTGCCATAGCATCATAGCTCAAAGCAACCTCAAACTCTTAGGCTCAAGTGATTATCTTGCCTCATCCTCTTGAGTAGCCAGGACTATAGGCACCCACCATAATGCCTAGCTAGTTTTAAAGATGGGGTCTCACTCAGGCACACGCCAGTCTTGAACTGAGCTCAAATAGTCCATCTGCCTTGGCTTCCCAGAGTGCTAGGATTACAGGAGTGAGCCACTGCGTCCAGCTGCTGCCTGTCTTTTAGAGGCTTTATTCCAAGAATTTTTGCACATATGTCTTGAAGAATTTCCCCAATCTTTTCTTCTAGTGGTTTTAACTTTCAGGCTTTTCATTTAAGTCATTAATCCAATTTGAGTTGAGTTTTGTATATTATAACAGGCAGGAATCTAGTTTCATTCTTCTTATGGATATCCAGTCTTACAAGTACCATTTATTAAAAATACTACTCATTCCTCAATTGGAGCCTTTGTCAAAAATCAGTTGGCTGCACACATGTAGATTTATTTCTGGGTTCTTTATTCTATTCCAGTGATCACTGTGCCTGTTTGATACCAGCACCATACTATTTACTATTTTAATTACTATGGCTTTGCAGTATGTTTTAAAGTCAGGCTGTGGAGAAAGCTTCAGGTCTTAGTCCCAATGGCAATGTCCCTGGTGTGCTGCATCACTCATTTAGCAGTACATAAGACATAGAATGGGCTAGAGTGCTGGGCACCTTGCTGCCTGCTGGGTTTGGCCAGAGTCCTGCTGCACCCTACTAACTGGATACAGGGGGATGTTAGCAGGGCTCTAGGGATGTGAATTATCAAGGCTATTTGGCCCTAGGGCAGGATGTAATCTAGTAGAAGCTGAATTCTCAAAATGGTATCATGCTGCAGCTGCTTGGTTTTGGGAGGTTTTATGGGATCCAATGCAAACCTCCTTTCTACAACAATGATGTCATATAGATTTCAGGTGGGTCCCAATATTAGTTCCTTCTACTGCTAGGATTGTAGAAGTCCATCATGGAGACCACTGGGATCACTCAAATATTACCCATGATGGGGAATTTCTCTTGCCTCAGAACAGATCCCAGCTAGGATGGCTGCTTTATTTCCTTCTCCTTCTATGCCTGAGATTCCCTGTCACTTTTCTGCTGATTTCCAGTGTTCTCTCAGCCTATGTGACATGCGATTATCTACACACTACTTTGATGGCTCTTTGTGAAGGAGATGAGTGCACAGCTGCCATCCTGAAGGCCTCTCTCTACTTTTAAATGTGGGCATTTATTGCCAGAACATTCCCTTTAATAATAATATTACCCTTTACTGTCTGGCATGTTGTGCTTCCATTTTTCATTTATTTCCAGAATTTTTATTTCCTTTTTCCTTATTTTTTTCATTGGCTCATTGATTTAGGGGCATACTGTTTTATTACCATGTGTTTATATAGTTTCCAATGTTCCCCTTGTTTCATTTTTGCCAATAGCCTGTGACACAGAAAACATAATTTTTAGTTTTATTCCATTGTGAAAAAGATACTTGATCATGATTTCAAATTTTTGAATTTCTTGAGATTTATTTTGTGGCCTAACATATAGTCTATCCTGGAGAATGTTCCATGTCTTGATGAGAATACATATTTGGGAGTGGCTGAATGAAATGTTCTATAGATGTCAGATCTATGTGGTCCAGAGTTCAGTTTAACTCCAAAGTTTCTTTGTTGATTTTCTGTCTGGATGATCTCACCATTACCAAGGGTTGGGTGTTTAAGTCCCCTACTATTATTGTATTACAGTCTGTTCTGTTACTACTTCTTTGAAAAAAGCTTTCTAATCTACCTCTTTCTCAGCTCCCATTATCATACACATGACTCTTAGATTTGCTCTTTTGACATTTTTCTCTGTATCCTGTACGTGTCCTTTAACCCTTTTTTTCCTTCTCTGTATTTTTTTTTTCTTCTTCTTCTCTGTATTTTTAAACAGCCTATCTTCAGCTCACTAACTCTTCTGCTTGACAAATTCTGCTGCAGAGAGCCTGAGCTTATAATGCATTTTTCAGTTCAGCAAATGTATTTAAGTTCCAGAATTTGACTTATTTTATATTTTAATCTCTTTGTTAAATTTTTATGACAAACATAACCAGAAAAGCAAAGGAGACCTTGAGTTCACTACGCTTCCTTAGAATTGCTATCTTGAATTTTTTTTTTTTTTTTTTTGGTGAGACAGAGTCTCACTCAGTCTCCTTATGTTGAATGCTCTGATGTCACAGCTCCCAACAACCTCAAACTACTGGGTTCAAGGGATTCTCCTGCCTCAGCCTCCTAAATAGCTGAGACTACAGGTACTTGCTACCATGCCTGGCTAGTTTTTCTATTTTTAGTAGAGATAGGGTTTCACTCTTGCTTAGGCTGGTCTCAAACTCCTGAGCTCAAGCAATCCACCTACCTTGGCCCCTCAGAGTGCTAGGATTATAGGCATGAGCCACTGTGCCTAGCTTGAATTCTTGATCTGAGATTTCATATGCTGTTGTTTTATTAGGGCCACTCATAGTTTCTTTGCTTTGTCATTTGCGGAGGTTATGGGTTCCTATATACTACTGCTGTTTCTCATGAATGTACAACTATGGTTTCACACTGGAGAATTAATTATTTTAGTCTTTCCTTTTTGGCCTGCTAGTCTTTCTATGGTACATCTATTTAGAGGTCTTTTGCTATTGCCTGTTGAATACCCTCAGTCTTAGGTCACTGCTGCCTTTTCAGCATTAGATGGAACCTTAAGCCCAGGTTTCCCTTGGTTTTCACAATGTTGAGAGCAATGTCCTTCCCAATTGGAAGAGGAGGAGAACACGCCAAAGGCGATACCTCAACTGCATGGGAAAGTGGCCTAGGTGTTTGTGACTAGAAGTGTGTTTCCTGCAGATGTTGCTTATGAACAGCTGCTCTTACATGACATTTTTTTATGGCTGAGATTGAGAACAGAGTTTTAGGGGCTGGGGTTACTAGCCCCTACTAACACCTCCCTTGTTTGTCTCTAAGTGCTCTCAGGTGTTTTTCTCCTTAAAAGTAGTCATGATTATTCCCTTGGATTAAAGCAGGAACAGTTTTCCTGCAAGAGAACCCACTATGATGTTTAAGTAGCCTAGAAGCCTCAATCTCATTTCTTCTAGGGTAGAAAGCACTAGCACAGGAGCTGTGGGTGGAGAAGTTTGTTGCTCTATTTACTAATAGTTTTTCACCTTTCTGTAGTCTCAGGGATTGTCTCAGCTTCAGATTTGAGTTTTGGGATACTGCTAGTAATAATCTTGGTATAGAATATATTTTATTTTCTGAGGGAGAGTAAAGACAGATTGTTTCTACTCCACCATTTTGGTAATGCCACTCTATCTATTTTGCTTATTCACTGGTAATCTAAATGTCCTATCTCTTTTTCTTGCGTAGGCCCTGGCTAGCATCTTCAATGATGTATATAAATGGCAAGAGTAGACATACTTGTTTTATTCTTGATCTAAGGAGAAAGCTGTCTTTTTTTTTTTAATTTCATATTATTACAGAGGTACAAATGTTTTTGGTTATATGTATCAATTTTGTTATGCCTGAGTCAGGATTATAAGTTCACCCATCACCCAGATAGTGTTCAGTGTACTCATTAGGTAAGTTTTCCCTCTCCCTCCTTCACTTTCCCCCTGCTTGATTTCCACTGAATTATACTTCTTTCTGTGCACATGTGTGCTCATTAGTTAGTTCCAATTTAATATTGCGTACATGCAGTATTTGTTTTCCGTTCTTACACTTAGGATATTGGCCAGTTCCACCCAAATTGTTGCAAAAGGCCTTAATTCTTATTTTATTGCAATATAACAATTCTAATCAATACAGCTACCTGTGGTATCTTCTTGGTGGACTGATGCTTTTTTCATTAAAAAATGTTCTTTGTCTACCTAACAAATTCACATATTGTGACCTGGTTGTTTGTACCTTCACATTAACCTGAAATTGAAAACAAACAACAATAAAAAACCCGAGTCAAGCATAACAGAATTAATACATGTAACTGAAAACATTTGTACCCCTTAATATTTTGAAATAATAAAAAAAGTCAAAATATGTTGTGATAAAAAAGTAAATGTTCATAATCTCTAAAGAAAAAAAATCTTGGGCAGATCTTCTGGTAAACTTATCTCAGATGTTCTACTAGTATTTGTTCCTTTACTTTGCACTTTTAGGTAATTAACATGGCCTTTCCTTAAACCTCATGAACCAACTTCAGCTAGCTATCAACTTTTCTTCTACAGTTTTCTTACCTTTCTTTTCTTTGGTTTTTTTTTTTTTTTTTTTTTGAGACATAATCTCACTCTGGGTAGAGTGCTGTGTGTGGCATTATAGCTCACAATAACCTCAAACTCCTGGG
>NW_003852469.1:9494815-9517937 GCF_000181295.1 Otolemur garnettii | reverse complement strand
CACAGCTCACAGCATCCTCCAACTCCTGGGATTAGGCAATTCTCTTGCCTCAGCCTCCTGAGTAGCTGGGACTACAGGTGCCCGCCACAACACCTGGCTATTTTTTGTTGCAGTTGGCCTGGGGGTGGGGTGGGTGGGTTCAAATCTACCACCCTCGGTAAATGGGGCCAGTGCCCTACTCACGGAGCCACAGGTGCCACCTGCTTTCTCACCTTTCTTAGGCTTCATAGAACTGAAGAAATTTAGGGGTGTCCTCTGGACTAGGCTTTGTTTAAAGGGAATATTATGGCTGGTTTGATCTTCTATTGGGCCAAACTTGCTCCATATCACCAATAAGCTGCTTCCCTTTATCATCCACCTGTTCACTGGAGTAGCACTTCTAGTTTCCTTCAACAAATTTTCCTTTGCATTCACAACTAGGCTGTTTGGCACAAGATATACCTTCCTGGCATATCATGGCTTTCAACACGCCTTCCCCATTAAGCTTGAATCATAGCTTTTGATTTAAAGTGAGACAGAAGACTTTTCCTTACACTTGAAAGCTTAAAGGCCATTGTAGAATTGCTAAATGGCCTAATTACAGTGTTGTCTCCCATCCAAGTACTAACTAGGACCAACTCTGCTTAGCTTCCCAAGTCAGACAAGATTAGGGATGTTCAAGGTGGCATGGCCATAGACTTCATTTCAATATTGTTCTATTTTAGAGAATAAGAAAGAGGAGACAAAGACAGGGAATGGCTGGTCAGTGGAGTAGTCAGAACACACGCATTTTTTAAGTTTGTTGTCTTACATGGGCACAGTTCATGGTACCCCAAAATAATTATAATAGTAATATCAACAATCACAGATCACCATAATAGATATAACAATAATGAAAAAGTCCGAAATATTGTGAGAATTACCAAAATGTTACATGCTTTTGTAAAAATGGCACAAATAAATCTTCTTAACAAAATGGCGCAAATAAATCTTCTCAATTGTTATAAACCTTCAATTTGTTTAACACACACGCATATAAAAAACCCCAAAATGCAGTTATCTGTAAAGTACAATAAAGCAAAAGCATGATAAAATGAGATATGCCTATACTTAAAACTTAACAATAAAATAATTTAGATGATAACTGGAAGAAGAGATACTAATTTTGCAAAATTCTCTTGAGAGATTCATGAACAAGATTTTTAAACACTACTATTTCAAAAATGCTTATTCAGGATAGGGGACAGTGGCTCATGCCTGTAATCCTAGGACTCTGGGAAGCCAAGGCAGGTAGATCACCTGAGCTAGAGAGAGATCCTGCCTCTAAAAAAAAAAAATAGCTCGGTGTTATGGCCGGTGCCTGTAGTCCCAGCTACTTGGGAGGTTAAAGCAAAAGAATCACTTGAGCCAAGGAGTCTTAGGTTGCTGTGAGCTATGACACCATGGCATCCTACCAGGGGCAACAAAGTGAGACCCTGTCTCAATAAATAAATAAATAAATAAATAATAAAAAAATTAAAAAAATGCTTTTTCAAGACACCATGAATTTCTAATGTAAGGTGTAAATGAAACTTTCATCAGTTAAGTACCAATTGCCATATTTTATAACATTAAAACGATGATACGGTCTGGAGTAATTTTTGTTTATGAAATCATACTTCATCCCAAATTTAGATTTACTTTAATTGCTTATTTGGTATTACCTTCTGTGTACTTTTAACAGTGGCCACACTATTACCTACACTGATACAAAGATACCAATCTGACTCACAGAGACTTTGAAGCAACAATTAGGAAAACAGCAATTAGGTGGAGAAAATGGCTATATACATATATACCAATTCAATAACTTTGAGTCCTACGCTGTAAAGAAGCATTAGTGTAACTAGCCAATACACTGTGCCTTGATTTGCTTTATCAATGCAGGGAATAATATAACCAAGAGACACAGCTTTTTACATGTCCACGATGTCCAATAATTTCTTGAATACTTGACTAGCTGGAGTTGTTTTTAATCTGTTATTTATTGTTCTCCTCTGACGCATAGGTAATTCTTTTGGGTAAAATTCAAGAAATTCAGAAAAGATGAAAGGGGTGAGATCAGTCCCTGTTGCTTCTTCCTGTCGTATGTATTTAAAGACGTTCCTTCACTTGTAGGCTTTTCTATCATTTCAACAGGGAATAAAAGTAAAATGAATTGAAGTATTAACAAAATGCCCCTTATGATGCCTGGATTTTTTTTTCTGTGTCATACACCAAGCTGTATCCATGCCTTGAAATATTACTCAAGCAAACATTATCCACTGGAAAAAAGCTACCTCTTATCTTTGATTTTGAATCTTAAGGATTCATAGGTATTAAGGAGAACCTTATACATTGTCATAGTTCTCTTCATTTCCTTTCCAAACTTCATTTGAATTCAAAATTCAATTTGAATTCCAAAATTCATAATTTTTTTTTTTTTGAGACAGAGCCTCAAGCTGTTCCCCTGGGTAGAGTGCCATGGCTTCACTGCTCACAGCAACCTCCAACTCCTGGGCTCAAGCGAGTCTCCTGCCTCAGCCTCCCAAGTAGCTGGGACCACAGGCACCCGCCACAATGCCTGGCTATTTTTTGGTTGCAGCCATTATTGTTGTTTGGCGGGTCCAGGTTGGATTCGAACCTGCCACCTTAGGTGTATGTGGCTCACGTCTTAGCCGCTTGAGCCACAGGCGCCAAGCCTAATTCATAATTTTGAGTAAAGGTAGGCCTGCTTCTCTGAACCAAATGATGGCCATGAATGAGCTTTCATAGTGCTTTCTGATAGTCTAAGTTCTTCCTAGTAAGTCAGTAAAGCACAGGGATTTCAAAAGGCCTCCTGACGTAGAGAGAGGGATAGAAATAGGCCCTTGAATCTGTGCAATATTTTTAATCAAAACTGAGAAGTTATACTAAATATGAATCTCCGGATCATTACCTTTAAAATCAGGTGGCATTTTAATCAAACTTAAAATGATTATAAATAAAAATGCAAAATCTACAAAAAAATCAGAATTCAATTTGAAACTCTAAAATATTAGATAGGCCAAATCCTTAAATGTTTAGCTAATTAAGGTGTTATCCTTAATGAGAGAAAATATCAAAAACTCAAATCATCCTATATTAAAGGTTCACATCTCCCTCCCCCCCCCCAATTTAAGGCTATTCTCTGTACTGACAAATATTACAATTCTCAAATGTATTTTCTTATCATAAAAAGAACCATTTTCTCCATTTATTTCCTTTTAAAGATACATTAAGTGCTATCTAGAGACAAATTCTTTTATAAATTTATTATTTCTAAAAAATTTGACCTGAATATATTTTTAACACATTCCCAGGTAGAATTTTAAGGAAACACAGTTATCCTCAACCTTACCTTATCTATGTTTGGGAGAAGGAGTAAATTATGGCAGATTTTATGGACAAATCTTTAAAATTTCTGTAAAACTCCATGTATGAATTTTTTGGCTTTACAGGCCATATATTCTCTGTTACAACTATTTAAAACTGTCATTATAGTCTGAAAATGTAAACAACTGAATGTGGATATGTTTCAATAAAACTTTATTTACAAAATAGGCCTAAGCTGAATTTTGCCTATGGGTCATAATTTATCTACCCATGGTCTAAAACAGTGGTTCTCAACCTTCCTAATGCTGAGGCCTTTAATACAGTTCCTATGCATCTCGACCCACAGGTTGAGAACCACTGGTCTAAAAGAAAATTGGAAGAAAGTGGTATTGGTATTGAGGACAGATCATGAGTGAGCAAGCAAATAGATTAAGGAATACAATACATCAGGATGCCTAATATCATGTTTTTCTTTTGTTAAAGTTAAGGCATTCTTCTGTTACCCTAATGGAGAAGCAGCTCCTAACTTTTCTGGATATAATGAGCCCCAAAGGGGAAGAGTTAAGAACTGTATTCTTAGCAGGGAAGCTAGAAACCACACAAGCTTCAGTCTAAAACTCAGTATATGTGTGACCAGCTCTTTACTCAGAGTATGACTTTTGTGACAATTGAGGGATATAATCTTCTCAAAAGATCTGATCAATACTTAAAGTCAGTCTGGTGGGTGGGGGCAGTGTTAAGAGGGCCAGCTGTCTCAATTAGGTATTTGCCATGAAAACAGACCACAGCAAACTCTCTGACCTAGAGGTTGAAGAATTAGGCATAGTGGCCCTATTAATTCTTCATTTTTGATAGTGTATGTGGAAGCTTTGTGGAAAACATGCTTTCGGAGAAATAAAGCTCTCACCATCCACTGGCAAAATCTGGCTTCGTGAATGCTGGGATATTAAAAACACAGCAGGCACACTCCTCCCACATGACAATTCCACCTTCTCCAACATGTTACAATAAATGGTGAAAAATCATACAACTGATTTGGTAATTACTTCAGTTATGTAGCTCTGCTAAAAGCTCGTGTTTTGCCTTTGTTTTATATGCTTTGCTACCAAATAAGTTTGATCGTGCTATGCTGCCCTCGGGTGTCTATTTTTATCTATGTAATTAGTGGGCAAAGCAAGATCCTTTGTAAATTTTTACTCCAGGAAACTATAGCTGTGCTAGTAAATGCTCTTTTTCACAAATCCTAAGTACATAGCTCATTTAAGTGTTAAAAGTTCAACCTTTAGGGATATATGAAGTTTTACTGGGATTTATTCCACCTCTCCTGTGATACATTGCCATTGAAAAGGAACCAGAAGTATATAACTGAAAATAGTCGCTTAAGCACAGTGTTTCTCAAAGTGCAGCTCAGAGATCCTGTTCCAGATAGATGTCCACGAAGTCAAAACTATTTTTATAATACTAAAAATATTATTTACTTTTTTCTTTCTTTTTTTTTTTTTTTTTTTGTAGTTCTTGGCTGAGGCTGGGTTTGAACCCACCACCTCCGGTACATAGGGCCAGTACCCTACTCCTTGAGCCACAGGCGCCACCAATATTATTTACTTTTTCACTTCCATTCTCCCATAAATATACAATGGAATTTTCTAGAAGTTATATAACTTGCAATTTATTACAATAGACTAAAATGCATATTAAAATGGAGCCATCTTCTACCAAGCTAAATATTACAGAAACTTATAAAAATTTTAAATGTAATTCTTTTCACTAAATTTTTCACTTGGCAAAGTATAGCTAAATTGTTCATCATGAAAGTATGTTATTCACTTCAGGGGTTTTAACTCACTGAATAAATACTAAATTTTTATATTTTAGTTTCTAATGTGGTAAATATTAACACACAAAGAGTTTGGGAGTGCTCATAATTTAAGAATATAAAGATATCTCGACACCAGAAAGTTTGAGAAGTCGTAAAATAGTTGATTCTATCAGTATTTCATAGAAAACACTTCCTCTAAAATTTAAGATAATGGCACTGAACTCAATACCAAATTACAAACACTTTCCAAAATGACTTTTAACTTTTCATCACAGGATGGATATCAGAAGGGTCAGAGGTGTCGATCACTGTCATGCTCACTTCTCCCCCCCCCCACCGAAAGTCATTTGCAGGAAATAAGAAAGAGCAAAACTGACTTACTTGCTGTTCCCTTATCATCTTTTCCTAATGAACTGTGCAAATGTGAAAATCTCACAATCCCAAGAAGCAAAAAGTCTGTGGTGATTAAATGAGGTATGAATTAGATAATCTGCGGTCTCTAAATGAGCCCTATTGACATGACACACTGATAAAAGCTACCTAAGGAATTTTCCATGTATGAACCTGTTCTAGGAAAAGCAGAATTACATCAAAATATTGGAGGCAGGGGTTGAATGGAAGGAAGGAAAAAAGGAAAGGTGGCTTCCACTTTGAGAGGTCACAGAATCCAATAAAATTGATCAAAACATAATTAAACTTTGTCTTACTTAAATAAGGATTCCTATCAAAATGTAGATGGTCACCAATATGAGAGTGAATTGCAATCTAAAGGTCATTTTAAAATTAAAAACTTTCAGATGATGACATTTTCCTATGAAAACACTGCTACAGATAATTAGGTGCTCAGGCCATCCCACATGTGTTCTTTCCCGGAACAAAAATAGTAACAGAGAAAATGAATTACACACCGCAATAGAAACCCTCCATCTGAGATCTAGGCCTGATGCTTCTGTGAACTTTCAGGACCTCTGAGAAGCTCCAAGGGATAAGAGCCTGGTGGAAGGTCATTGTGGCTGGGAAGCTGCATGTGAGTGAAAAGACAGACATGGCACCAAGCAGGTGGAGGAGAGGACTTCGAGGGAGGAGGTGCTGCTTTAATGGAAATCAAGATGTCACTGGGATCTACACAAGGGTAAAGGCTCAGGGAGAAAAAGGAACACCAAGGATAGATTTCCTGGCAGAGGGCATGGAGGATACACAAGGCAGCACAGACAGGAAGTGGTATCCATGGAGAAGACAGCTGTACAGGAATAGGGGCGGGCAGCATGCAAAACGCACTTAACACAGCTGCCAATTATAATAATGATAACCAGAAATTATAAACACTTAAGGATATTAACTACATATGGTTCAACTTGGGAAGATGAAAATATACAATAGCACAATATGAAGAATTAAAAGCATTAAATCTCCTTGATAACAATTTTCATATAATCATTTTCTATCATTGACAGTAAGTCAAATAGTCATCCACCATTTAAAATTTTAGGTTCGTAGAGAGCAAATCTAAGAATTCACTGTAAAGACTAGAAAAGAAAGAATGAATTCCTATGACCTAACTCAAACTGAACTCCACATATCTCTTTAACATTATTCTGTTTCCAAAACCTACATGTTCTTTTTTCCTTGACTTCTTTCTTTTTCCCTACCAGATTGGTGTATTAGTCTCGGTTTCACTCCTTATCAAATGTACAACCTAAGACTAAAAACACCCTAAAGTCCTGCCACCTATATTAAACTCAGGCCACACAGGGTGATGCTCATCACGCCCCCAGTATCCCAAGGACAAAGTACGTGCAGCAGGTCCACTCCAAGGTGGAAAGAGAGAACCACACACCAGCCTGGTACTCACTGCACATGGGAGACTAGCTCCTACCAATCCAGGGATGCTGGATAAAACTGCTATTAAAAATCTTAAACCCTCCTATAAAAGCTATGAATTAGTTTCAAAGTAGGGTTGTGTACATTAGATACTTTTTCTTCCATTCTTGAGATACTTTGCTAAGAAGAACATTTTCCAATTGGTACAAGTGAATCTTTCTAAAAGCAGAGTATGAATGTCTTAGCTCAATAACTAAGAAAATGACATGAAGGTTATGAACTAGTTTGATGAGAGTATTTCAAAATGTATATGAAAACAGCACACTGTACCCCATGATTGCATTAATGTACATAGTTATGGTATAAGAAATAAAAAAAAAAGAAAAAAAATCTTAAACCACAATGTTAAAAGGTAGATTTTTGTCAACAAATCTTGATGAAAAATAGTGGCTTGGCTATAGTCTCTGACCATGGACTTACATAGCCAGCCACTGGCTTATGTATCTCTTGTGACTTCCTAGTTGTGAAACTGGCCAGCTGACTATCCTCCAGTCTATCTCACTCTTCAAAGCAATTCAACGCTATGTCTAAAACGTCTGCCACCTCCGAATGCCAGCCCTGGTGAGACGTGTCCTGCCCTTGCCTCCTGCCTTCGCCCTGGGTGATCATGCTGCTAGGATGTCTAGATGCTGACTAACTATGATCGAAATATGAGAGAGTTGGCTCCTTGTAGCAAACAGAACACAGTTGAAGATTAGACCAGAAAGGGAATAAGTATAAATTATTCTAACTGGCCAAATCCATGTAATTCATACCATTTCCAATAAAATACACCTATAATGTTTAAACAAACATTATATATATATATATATATCTTTGTCAACAGTTCAAGCAAAATTCAGTACCATTTCTTAGTTCCAATATAGCAAAGAAAGATAAACTCTACAGTTTAATAGAAATGTATCTGTATATACAGCTTAATTTGCATACATGCTTTGTAGATGAAGAGGTATTTTAAGAATAAAAAATGTTACTTAGCCTTTTAGCCACATGATCAAAGCTACAAAATATTTATTTAACAGAATAAAACTTACAGACAAGTAAAAGTAAGATAATGCTACTGCTAAGATCATGATATATTATTCCATTTTTCTTCAAAGCAGGAACTGAAGAGGATTAAGGAACTTCTCCCCCCAAACATTACATACACTTCAGATTGTTATTTACTTAGCCTAATTAGTGAGGTTTAACTATAATCCAATGCGAAATTAAAACACCTCCACAGGTTTTCTACCACACCACCTCAGCTATCTGCTCCTGTGTCTGCAGTTGAACTTGACTAACGAGGTCAGCTTCACCAGCACTACCACAGAGAGACTTGGCTTCCCTGAACATGTCTCATTCACTGCTGAGCCTTACCCAAATGGCATGGAACTTGGAACAGAGCAGACACACAATATTTAAGTGCTTGTTGAATGAGAAAAGACAATTCCAACATGTCACATTGAACTATGAGAAGTATTTATTAGCATATGTTCCATCATGGTATTAGTAAGGAAATTAGCAGGCCAAATCAAGGACCATATCAATGTGCTTTCAGAACATCATTCCTCAGAGTAAAGAGTCACAACGAAGAGCCAAAAGAAGTTAACCTCCCGGGTTACCCCTCCCCTAGCATAAGGCAAGCTCGTCTCCATGCTTCTTAGGAGGAACATGCTGTTATATTGATATTATGATACAATGATAAGGAAGAAAAGGAAAATAGTTCATTAGTTTACCCCCCTAGAGCATTAGTCAGGCATTGAACCAAGTCATGGGTGGTGGTAGCCTAGGCAAACAACATTCAGAACAGGTGAAAAGGGGCAGACAGTAGAAATAATTCACTTTACTTTCTAAGCGTGATTTAGCCTCATAGGGACCATGCTAATATGTCAAACAGACACTGTAACAAAAAATCAGGCAATCATGATGCGAGAGATGCTATATCCAGAATCATGGACGAAAACTTACCACCTAGAAGGAAAATTTTAAAAATGAATCCAGGAGAAAGATAAGAGAAATACATTTTTATAAGGTTAGTTTTTATGATAGCGACCATATATTCAACAGACTTGTAAGAGCATGTATTGTAAATAAAGATCAAGAAAAGTAATATATAAAATCTAAATAGATAACCCTAAGTTAATGAACAATGGGCAAAGCCATAATGCTGGAGAGATTTCATATTATTTATAATTTTCTCCCTCTTATATCTGATTTTGCTATTATAACTAATTGTTCATTATCTATGAGTGGCACAGCTCAAGGTAATATTGAAACCTTTAGTTATATGAACTCTCTTCCATCCCAGTTGTCACAAAGAAGCACACAATGCTTCATCTCATTTCTTCACAATCCCTCAAAAGTTGTGTAAAGATAAGACCTGTGGCTCTGAACCTGGGCTACACACACGGGGGTAGCATGCCTGGACATCAAGCATGCTGAGATATCTGAATAGGAAAATAATTCTCACACCTTTATTTTCTGCTATATTTCAAATTATGGTGGTTAACAAAATACATGTTTATTTGGAAGTGTTATTAAAGGTATATTAACTTTCTAAAAAGCTATCTAGAATTTACTACAAACAAATCCCCCAAATCTGACAACCTCTAGAAGTTCTATGAGATCCCCCAACCTTTAAATAGGAATGGAAATGTCCCTAGATGCCCCCTGCACTGCCATCATTACATATTTTCCACAGTCAACAGATGCCAGATGCACAAATCTCATATGTTGATGGGACTTCAAGATATTTGCTGTGAAGAGGATTTCGCAAGCTGGGAATTTCTGGTTTGGGTGAAGGTTAAATGTGCACAAGGACACTTAAAATTGTCTATTTTGAGCAGAAAGGTTAAGACGTTGGGGACTGGAAGGGTAAGAAAGGGGCAAAGTACACAAAACAGGAACTGAAGAAAGCAGTGGAAACTTGTTTGACTGGTAACAAGCAAAGAGAGGTCAGGACAACTTACCAACTGGTTATCCCCTTAACAAGCTAGATAAAAGTTAGATTCTGATACTCAGTTTAAGACTCACACTGTGGGAAGCACAGTACTTCCATTTCCACTGAGATATGACAGACCAATCACCCAAAAATACTCCCTCAAAGTATCTACATTGTTAGTCTGTAGAATCTGTGAACACACATGCTATATATAAGCCACTGATTTATTCTCAATTCACCCCTTACAAATTGATAAAGGAGCTTCCAATTGTCTAGTACTTTGAGATACATAAAGACAATGTTATAGTTATGGGTCTATCACTATTAATTTCCTCTTTACTTTGCCGATGATAAAAGCCTTTCCCCCCTAATAATCTTATAACCGTGCCTAACTCAATGATCCCACATGGCTCTATTTGGCCTTCTATAAAGAAGAACACTATAGTTTCAAAAGAAGGGAATTACGTGACTAGTAGAACACATATGTATTAGTTCTTTTAATGTAACTTTTAAAATTGCAGCAAATCAAGAGATGATACACTTTTTGATTATATAGAAACCTGATCTTCTCTTTAAAATAAATGGACCTTTTTGTTCTACGCAAGTATTGATTGACTGACATTTAACTAAAACAATCTTATTTTTCTATAACATGAAAAGTTTAAGTAAATGCTAAAATTCCACTTCAGTGGAAGTCCACTTTCAGTGAAAAAGTGGAAGTTCATGTGCCATTATAACTTTAAGTTCATTTTCTATTTTAAATAGAAGATAATTAGGTTATTTTGATATTTCAAGTAGTGAAAGGTGGACTGAGAAGCACAGAAAAGGCTCAGTTCTTAGATTTGCCACTGCATTTAGTGATAACAAAACAGACATTTTCAGAATTTATATTCCCTTTTCATCATTACGTATCAACCATAATTCCAAGAGAAAATGAAAACAAGTAAAAGCTCTGTGTGCCATCTAGTGGAGAAAGAAGGTACAGAACCCTCATATTTGTGCAAAAATAACTCTTTAGTACCTTCAAATTATGTTCCGTGCTAAGATGTAAAATAACAAGTTATTTCGTTTTCCAAAGATCTGTGTTTATTGCCTGATGTGGGAACCATGTAGAGAATGGGAAAAAGGGATGCAGAGAATAAACATATCTGGACACAATGCTCCAGATTCTGTAAGACAGCGTCCCACACCTACACTTACATGGCCATGTAGATCAGTGTTAAGTAGCATTATTGCACAGGTAAGGCAATGGACTCCATCTAAAGAAAGAGACAAGGGCAGAAAGCATTAGTTCACTATTAACTGTTAGATTCCCCCTTCTTATCATTAAGATAGCACTCATCAAGGATCGATGAAAACATGATACCACCCTAGGCACAATCATACTTGTTTGGGGGACAGAAAATGACTCTGAATAAATTATAGGATGCACAGAGTCAGAACATATTGTTGATAAAGTAAGTTGTTACTACCTGTCTGGAGGAAAATTTGACAGTATACATGTAAAGCTTTGAAAACAGTGTCCTGGGACACAACACATCTACTTCGAGGGCTTTACAACTAAGGGCTCAATCAAAGATCCATACAAAGCACACAGATATACACAGAAATACCACTGACAATGGGAGACCCCCCGAAATTAAATTTGACCCCCCCAAACCAATTCTGTTGTGTTGAAGTCACTAAAACGTGGTTCAAGTATTCATGTCTAAATAGAAAGATATTTCCCAATAATTATATGAAAGCCATTATACACAGTATAATTCCATTTAAGTATAAATACATTAAGCAAAATAAACATAATACTGAAAGAGATTATCTCTGGGTATGAGATTATAATTTTTATCTTCTTGTTATTTTTCTCAATTTTCTATAACAATATGAGAATGAAAAAAAATTCTGGGAGGAAAGTTGATTAAGAAAGTAGATAAAGTAAACCAAGATTTAAGTTTACTATTGTTTACTGTTTGGGTATTATTTTTCTGGCTTTAAATACATAGGCAGAAGTAGTTCTTTCTTGCCATTCTTTTTTTGTTTGTCTTTTAGAGATGGGGTCTTACTATGTTGCCCTGGCTGTTGTGCAGTGGCTGGCTATTCATAGGTGTGATGAGAGAAAATTACAGCTTTGCACTGCTAGGCTCAACTGATCCTCCTACCTCAGGCTCCCACATAGCTGTGACTACAGGCATCTCCCAGAGTGCTGGTCTTCATGCCATTCTTTAAAAGCAGATTTAGGTTGAATGGTTTTGTCTAGGATACTATGGACCAGACCAAAGTAAAATATTGAAATATTCTTGAACATTTAAAAACTAAACATTCAGGGGAAAATGTTGCCCAAGCCAGAGGATAGTTTCTACTTAAATAAATGGCAACACTATTTCTTACTTTATATGGGAAAAGAAAAAGCATGAGGAGTGAAGCTTCCCATTTCCGAACATTAGAATTTGTTGTTCTCCTTATATTTTCCCTACTAATTCCCAAATCAAGTACAGTAGACAATGATACTTTCAGAGGCAGTAAAAATCTTATCAATTTTATGCTGAATGTACAGAAAGGCCTAATTACTGAATGCATAAATTAAAGACAGCCTATTTTTAAAAGTGTAAGTTTTTTAGCATAGTATGTGATTTCTGTTATCAATGTCTCTAGATAGGTGCTACTACTCACCTACAAATATATTCATGCTAGTTCCATTTGATTATGCTATGTGTTACAAATTCTACATACATTTAAAACACATTCCTGATAAGCATTTGTATAACTCAAGCAGCCAACTCTCAAATATGCATATCAAGAACCAATTCCTTATTTTTGGCAGAAATGTCAACATGTTCTTAGATTTGAAGAAGGTTCTGGTAAAAACCACTCTCTTCTATCTCTTTCATTCTCTGCTGAATGGTGAAGGTGATAGAGATAGTAAATAACTGGTCCAAATTGCACCAGTTTACAAATAGAAATACGACCTTAATAATCAGATGATGAATTAACTGTTGCTACAGCCTGGAGGATGAAGGGAAGGTACGTAAACAGACTTCAGTTATCCCAGTTAATAATGAAGTCAGGAGATAATTGCATTTCTCATACATCTAATATCAGTGATTTATTCCAGAATTTGTAAGTTTATGAAGATTTTTCTAATCTTTTTTTCTAAGATTTGCTTGACTTCAAACTCTTAAAAACTTTGTTTTGTTGTGGGAATTGTAATGGAGGTCATAAGGCAGGTCAACAGTTAAGTAATTTACAATTAAATAGTTTACTATGTAAAAATGGTACAAAAAACACACAGTTGATTACAATCATAGGTGCAAGTCAGTGGTCAGTGTTATTATCAAACAAAAGCATCACAGACGTAGCACAACTTCCAGAGAGATTTGTAAAAGTTTCCAAAACTAATTATGAACACAAGCAGATATCCACTTTCATCAAGAAGTATACAGGCCAAAGGTGTAAGAAGAAGAAATAAGAAAACTATAAGTTTTCACTTATTATAATGCATTTTGCACAGAAAAATCTCAGAATGGCAAAGCATAAACAATCTAAAGAAACTATACTTTCACACTATGGAACTGAAGAACAGATTAAAAATAAAAGAGTAAAGACTATCATGCTGTTATTAAACATTATGCTTTTAAAGAATACTTAATGGCTGGGTGGCACCTGTGGCTCAGTGAGTAGGGTGCCAGCCCCATATACCAAGAGTAGTAGGTTCAAATCTGACCCTGGCCAAACCGCAACAACAACAACAAAAATAGCTGGGCATTGTGGTGTGCACTTGTAGTCCCAGCTACTTGGGAGGCTAAGGTAAGGGAATCATGCCTAAGCCCAAGAGCTAGAGGTTGCTGTGAGCTGTGAGGCCACAGTACTCTACCAAGAGCGATAATGTGAGACTCTCTCTCTCTCTCTTTTTTTTTTTTTGTTGAACCCACCACCTCTGGCATATGGGGCCAGCACCTTACTCCTTTGAGCCACAGGTGCCGCTCCGGAGACTCTGTCTCTTAAAAAAACAAGAAAACTTAATGGCATAAGAAAATGAACAAATAATGAAATTAAAAGTAGGAAAATAAAAACTTTAATAATTCTAATGTGACATTAAATATTAGACAAACAGACTAGAAGGCAGTAAGTCAAAGTGTTAAATAGTTATATTCAAGTAATGAGTTATATTCAAGTAATATATCAAGTAATTATATTCAAGTAAGTTATATTCAAGTAAGTAATATTATTCAAGTAATATTCAAATTGGATGATTTTTATTTTTTTTCTGCACATTTGTAAAATGTAATTTTCACGAGAAGGAAAATTATTATTATAGGAAAGATATTGAAGAACTTATGTTCAGATTACCTTGTGAAGCAATGGTATCTGGATTGCAATAAAAATATCTATTTGAAAAGTGTATTAAAACTCTCTCTCGTTCTTGAGTTTCTCCCGCAAGAGAAAATGCTTTAAAGAAATACCTAAAAAAGAATTAAGGAGAAAAAAGTGAAATTTTCGAAAATTTAAATCACACTATGTTCGAACAGTTAAGTTATATAAACATGAGATGAATGGTATGAAGATATATAGTTATCTTAAAAAAATCACTCCCTGGATGGTCATTTACTATATTATATGTAATATAATATATTATATATTTATAATCACTATAAATATATACTGGTATTTAAATTCTATAAAATATCAATATAAAAGATGACAGGGTGGTAACAGTGGTGGTCAATACATCAAGAAAGCCTTGGAGACCCAGTGTAGTAGCTCATACCTATAATCCTAACACTCTGGGAGACCAAGGAGGGTGGACTGCTAGAGCTCAGGAGTTCAAGACCAGCCTGAGCAAGAGCAAGACCCCAGCTCTACCACAAATAGAAAAACTAGCCAGGTGTGGCGGGGGAGCCTGAACTCCCAGCTACTGGGAAGGCTAAGGCATGAGGGTCTCTTGAGCCTAAGAATTTGAGGTTGCTGTGAGCTATGACGCCATGGGGCTTTACCCAGGGTAACAAGCTTTGGAAAGGTAGGTAATTACCCATTATGATTAAGTATCAAGTAGTCAATTTTAAAAGGTCAATAAAAATCCCCCAAACCACTTATGACTCAAGGCATAATCATACATGGGCCATGTTTTAAAACTCTATGCACATCAGTATTCTTTTCTTGTTTTGTTACAAGTTTGTAATCTCCACTAGTCACTCCACTGCCAAAATTACAGTTGCAATGTCATGTGCATGGCAGACTTTTGTTAATTTAATCACTTTTATTACTATTATATGAGGAGGAAATTGAATGATAAAACCCTAGTTTATTCTTTAAATTATGAAATAATTGATATACTAAACTTTCAAAAATCAGAAATATGCCTAGAGCCACATACTAATTAAACCAGTCAATGAGAGTATGGTTTATTATAGATTGATCCAGATGACCCTCACTTGATAACATAGATGCATTTTCCTAAATATGAGATGGGAAGAAAAAATATCCAAAATATCTTAAGAATTATTAATATATACATATGCACACATATGCACACTAAACCATATTTCCATGAAAATTTTGCTTTTTTCCTTATTATAGATTTAGTTTATTAACCTAAATTATATTGATTAAACTTTAATTTTCCATAACTTTAATAAACTACATCAGAATGCAAAGCAAAAATGTAGACCTTTTCTATACCCTTACCTGCTTTTATTAGAAAATTTCTGAGTGCCCTTGATATAGGAATGAGCCACAGAATAAATCGCTATAGTACATTCTGATCTAAACATTGTCAGTTTCCTAACTTGTAGAATTAAAGGGTTGCATTATAAGGTCTCAGAATTCTTCTAAGCTCCAACATTTTATAGTCTGTGAGACCGAAAGATGACTGGGTTTTATCTTCTGCTGCTGGTAGAAATTGGCCATACAATATAATGTGAAAAGGATCCCTATGTTTTAGACATCTTCATGTGAAAAGGTCAGCAAAAAGTAGAGAATGTTGGGAAACAATTTTACAGACAGATCCCTTCCACTGGTTATTATATCCATTCTTATTCCACTCAAGAGTTAATTCCAAAGTACAGTCTTAAAAGACAATTTGGCTACAGTAAGCAAACACATCAGAAAACATTCCATTATTCAACAGTCTATAAACTGTTCCTCTTTAAACAACTGAGCATTCATGGAAGAAAAAGTATCCAATGTACTCAGTCCTACTATGAAACTAATTTATAGCTTTCATATGAAAGTTATAACCCAATTACAGCCCAAGAATATGGGGAAAGGGGAGAGCAAGAGGAGGGGTAGGGAAGGGGGGAGGATGGGTTGAAGGAAGGTGATTGTGGGACCACACCTACGGTGCATCTTACAGGGGTACATGTGAAACTTACTAAATGTAGAATATAAATGTCTTAACACAATAAGTAAGAAAATGCCATGAAGGCTATGATAACCAGTTTGATGAAAACATTTCAAATTGTATATAAAACCAGCACACTGTACCCCATGACTGTATTAATGTACACAGCTATGATTTAATAAAAATTAAAAAAATAGCATTTAAAAGACTAGTATTCCTTCAATAAAATATACCACCAGTTATATACATACCAAAAAACAAAAAACAAAACAACTGATCATTCAAAACCCAAATTCACTAGCGAAAAGAACTAAAAGCAGGGTCTCAAATATATTTGCACACCCATGTTCATAGCAGCTTTAGTCCCAACAGCTAAAACTTGGAACTGTCCATGGATGGAAGAATGGATAAGCAAATGGCGGTACAGCCACATAATGGAATATTAATTTATCCTTAAAAAGGAAAAAAATCTGCAATATGCTATATCATGGATAAACCTTGAGGGCTCTCTAAGTGAAATAAGCCAGTCACAAAAAGGCAAATATTATGATTCCATGTCCATGAGGTACTAGGAATAGCCAAAATCACTGAAATCAAAAGCAGAATGGTTGTTGCCAGGGGCTGGGTGGAAAGGGGAAGGGGGAAGTGCTGTCTAATGAGCACAGAGTTTCAGTTCTATAAGATGAAGAGTTACAGAGATGGGTGGTGGTGGTGGTTGCACAACATTGCAGATGTATTGCGGATGTATTTAATGCCACTGTATACTTTAAGATGGCTGAGATGGTAAATTTTATGTTATACATATGTTACCACAATGAAAAAAAATTGAAAAACAGAAAAGTTCCCCCAGATTCCATTTTGTTCTGCAGCTTTGCTTTGCCACCATTCTTTACTGTGCCATCTGGACTTGGGCTTACCATTAGAGGCAGATTATCCGTTCCCATGTAATTTCGCCAAAACAATAACTTTCTTATTCTCTTCTATGTTTAACATCTATAATATAATCTGAACTAAGTTCACAAAGTACAGCACGTGCATCCCAAATCCAAACCTTTTTTTTAAAATATGTGATTTATTAGTGATTAATCCTTTTTCTTTCTTTTTTTTTTTTTTTTTTTTTGCAGTTTTTGGCCAGGGCCAGGTTTGAACCCACCACCTCCAGTGTATGGGGCCGGCACCCTACTCCATGAGCCATAGGCACTGCCCCCCAAATTGAAAACATTTTAAAAGAAAATGGTCATTGCAACATTTCAGATTTCACATTTTTAGACTTGGAAATCCCAAATCCAAAACATTTCTGGTCCTAAGCATTTCAGATAAGGAACATTCAACTTTTTTTTTTTTTTGTCGGGGCTTGGTTTGAACCCGTCACCTCTGGCATATGGAGCCAGTCCCTATTCCTTTGAGCCACAGGGACATTCAACTTCTAACTTTCAAAAAAAAAAAAAAAGAAAGAAAAAAGAAAAAAAATTTTAGGTACAGCACATTACTTCCTCCAAAAATTAATCATCTGGAGGCAATGAAGAGTAGAAGTAATGTTTAATCATACCTGAGAGACTGATCCAGCGTCATTCCTGTAAAATCAAAAAACTTCAGATATTCTTCTGCAACCAGTTTGCTAAATTCATTGCTATAAATTAATAAAATAGAATAGCCTTGGTTATTGAAATGGACAACATGGAAATAAACAAAAACACCCCCCATACAAAACAAAATAAAAGTCAGACAACAGTCTTGGGTCAGACATACTTCTTGCCTAGGTGTTTTGCGACATCCGATCTTTTGAATCTGTCTAGTTGGTAAAGGCGTTTGGCCAACCTTTTGGCTGCATCCACGTTGCTGCTGGTACCGTTACTGAGGCTTTCCGAGGTCTCCTTTTCCACCAGTTCAGTGCTCCCCATTTCAGAAAGAGACTCCAAGTGAGTTGTTTTCATCCCAGCATTGCTATGAGAGTTAATAAAAAAGGAAAACACAATAATAGAAGAGATTTTTCTTATATGGCCAAGAGGAAATGTCTGGTGAAATGATCATGATATTGTCTGTCCAAACACATGAAAACTTTATGGTGACACATTCATACAAATTATTTCCAGCTAGTAAATTTCAAAGGACTATGAAAATAATTGCCTAAACCCATGATAAGTCTCAGATCTTTATATTTTGGTCTCAGATCTTTATATTTTTTGAAGTATTAAAGACTTCATAGAGCTCTTGTTTATGTGGCTTATATATATCTCATGATGCTTACCCTATTAGTTCTTAAAACAGAAAAAATTAAATACTTATAAAGTCATGTAATAAATCCATCATATAATTTAAATACTATATTTTCTTAAATATAATGGTATTTTCCCAAACAACAAAATTTAGCAAGACTAGCAACAGTGTTTTATAGTTTTTACAAACTTCTTTAATGGCTGACTTAACAGAAGACAGCTGGATTCTCAGAGCCACTTCCACACTCAATATTGCTGTGGGCGAAGTATATTAAGAAAATCTGGTGTCACACAGCTATTTAACTAGAAAAAATGAGGAATGTTTCAATTCCCTTCCTGGATAATTATAAATATTCTTTTTTAGTACCTTGTTAAGACAAGTGGTAGTTTTAAAAAAGTTAGTTGCAACGTAGAATCTAAATTCATGTCAATGAACTTCTATACTCTTAAGATCTAATACTTTGAATACATCTTTTACTAATTAATACTTAAGATCTAATACTTTGAATATATCTTTTACTCGGGCTTGATTTTGTATCACACACTGGTCCTTGGCAAAATATTTTCTGACACGTTTCATTGTATAATTGTAAAATTACATGTTTCATTGTATAATATAAAAAAACCACCTTAATGTCAGTATTAGGAAGCTGTCAAACATTCGGTGCCAGATATGAGCTTTCCAAAATCCTAATTCTTGGCCAAAAGTAACTTTAATCACTGGCTATATCAACACTGTCCATTTTCTCTAAAGCAATAGGCTTATTCTAGTCATTCTTAAGAAAATGTCTGCCAATCACCACAGTTTGTCAGCCATTTTCGCAAGGAAAAATGACTTTCTGTGAAAAAAAAGTGACTAGCTCATAATCACCAACCCAAATGACATGAATATGCTTTTCCTAGAATTAGCCATCAGGAGCAGGACCGCCTTGTTGCCATGTCATCACACATGAAACTCAAGTCTTGAGATGTAATACAATTAGTCTGTACTGGCTTCATCAAGGACACTTTTAGGTGAAACTCGTCTTTGTTTTTTCCCTTGGAACAAGGAAGTGGAGAGCACAGTGATGGCTAGATCAGCTTAGTGCCACTGCCTGGATTTCTGGGAAGGCCCCTTCTATTGCTTTCACACTATACAGTATCAACAGGGAGAAAGAAAATAATGTTATCGTACTAAGTAGTAAATAACTCTGACCTGACACACCCACTGCAGGGAGGAAGCCTCACATTGAGAACCTTTGCTCTAGACAGGAAACAAACTATATCCCGAGCCAGCTCTGGGGCATCAGAGCCTCATGTATCCATAACACTAAAACCAACGAGGAGAAATTAATTTCCAAAGCTTTTTAACTAACAAAGACATGCTCATGATAAAATACTGTGCGGAGAAGGTCTTCTGATAGATGAACAGAACCTTCTCTAAAGAAGACAGATAAATGGGTAGTAAACATATGAGAAAATGCTTAGCATCCCTCATTATTAGAGAAATGCAAATTAAAACCACCCTGAGATAATCATCTAACCCCAGCGAAAACGGCCTATATCACAAAATCTCAAAACTGCACAGGCTGCCGCGGATGTGGAAAGAAAGGAACACTTTTACACTGCTGGGGGGACTGCAAACTAATACAACCTTTTTGGAAGGAAGTATGGAGAAACCTCAAAGAACTCAACCTAGACCTCCCTTTTGATCTTGCAATCCCATTACTGGGAATCTATCCAGAAGGGGGAAAAAAAACCCTTTTATTATAAAGACATTTGTACTGACTATTTATCGCAGCTCAATTTATAATCACTAAAATCTGGAAACAGCCTAAATGCCCCTCAACTCGGGAATGGAATGGCAAGCTGTGGTATATGTATTCGATGTATACCATCGAATACTATTCAGCCATTTAAAAAAATGGAAATTCTGCAGCATTTGTATAACCTGGACGGAGGTGGAACACATTATTCTTAGTGAAGCATCTCAGGAATGGAGAAGCATGAATCCTATGTATTCAACTTTGATATGAGGACAATTAGTGACAATTAATGACATGGTGGGGGGAGTGCAGGAAAGGGAGAGCAGACAGAGAGAGAAAGAAGGAGGGGTTAAGGGAAAGGAAAAGAAAAAAATAAATAAAATAGTGACTAATTCTCATATAAATTGGATTTAATTTTGACCAAAGTCCATTATTTGAACAATAATTTTTAATTCAACTTGTTCATATGTTGTTAAGGATATTGCATCCTCATTTATACGTGAAATATGTTTGTAATTTCCCCTTTATAATAATATATTTTTTCCAATTTTAATATCAGGTATATCCAGATGAAGTAGAATGATTTTAAAGTATTTCTTCTTTTTCTATTGTCTATAAGATTTGGTATAATCTGTTTTTTGAAATTATCTTCTATTTTTATTTATAAATATTAGTTGTCTATTTATTGAGACTTTGGGAAAAAAAAAAGTTAACTGATGACTGCATACTGAACCTCACAGTCAAACGTTACTTTTTTTGCATTATTATTATTATTGCTCAATATTTCGTTGCAGCAACCATCTGATTTCTTTTCCAGATGTATGTATCTTCATTCGTTCTTTACAAGGTTTTTGTTTCTAGGCCTTATCTTAATTGTTAATTTTAAGCCTCTTTAATTTTATAAAGGTAAAAAGTAGAAACCAAATAAAAACACGTGCATGTATAGAGAAAATTAAAAAAAAAAAAGCCTTCTGATAAACACTGTCAGCCACAGAATCTCAACCAGGGGTATCAGAATTATTCTATAATGAACCAAATTGTAAATATTTGGGGCTTTGAGACCACATAAGGTCCCTGTCACACATGCTGCTTTGTTGTTGTTTTGTTACAATCTTGAGAATCATAAAAGCCATTCCAGGCTGGGCTGAACTAGGCCTGTGCCTGGGAGTCTTTTACTCTATCCCATTGTTCTTTACCATGGCCTGCATCAGAAGGAGAGTAACCATTTATTATTTAAAGTAAGAGTCTCTGAAGAGGGAACAGGAATGACAGAATCATTAAATATGTACTTTAAACTATTACAAAGTAAAAAAAGTATTATCGATACAAAACAGTGCTGCTAATGGGTACTTAATTTCTTTGGGGGATGATGAAAACATTATTAAGATAGATAGTAGTTAGGGCTAAGCAATTTTATATTTTAAAAAGGTAAATGTTATAGTATTTGAGTTATAACTCAAATTGTTATAGTTGTTAAAATCTGAACCTAAGAAAACGCTATGAACTTACTCCTTGCAATAAATGACAAAAACCACGGTAGCAAGAAGGAATACAGTTTTTTAAGCAGAATTTAAAGAACTGCTTAGCCTCTATCTTGTCACTCTACTTCAAAATGTCCCATTTCCCACTGATACCCAAGGAAGTGGTGTCCTGGCAGCATCAGTGTCCCTCAGCATCCAGCTGTGGCCACTGCACAGCCACTGGTACAGGTAGCTGCCAGGCCCCGTCCTCCCCAACTGCCACCAGGCTTGAAGAAGTTAACTGTCCCCAGCAACTACTCTCCAAGCCAAGCACATTTAATGGGTGAGTACCCCCAACTGTCCTGAAAAGGAAGCTATCACCGTAGGGAAAAGAGATAAGTTATCCCAGATTATCTCTAGATTCAACTACATCCAAGTATCAACTCACACATTCCCAGAGGAGACCATGGAAGAAGCCAACAGTCCGAAGTAGAGGCCTACTAAACCCAGGCTGGCTTATTTTATTGCAACTGTTAATGATAACACTTCATTTTTGAAAAGTCTAAATCAAATACTAAACCATAGTCCACACCAATGCCAGAACAAGCGTAAACTAGAACTGACCCAGGCAATCCAGGATGGATAGTAACTCTCCTTCAACAATAAGCCACTTTCAATGATTTTCCAACAGCAAATACCCACCAATAGAAATAAATTGCTTCATTAGGATAAAATTTTCAGGAAAATGCATTTACAATGCATTATTTCTGCATGCTAAAGCTTCCCTTGGTGGAGTTAACAATAATAGTCAGCTCTGTGAAGTTCATCCTATCAGAAACTGTGTGTTTATTTAATTACTATCTATAGCATACCCATAGTAAGCAATCTCACAGTATAAATTTCTTTTAGGTAATTCATAATTACTTTGTTTCCCCACAGAAGTGATGGAAATATAAAATATTTACTCCAAGAATTAATAGTTACAATCAAGTAATTTTTATAATTACAAAAAATAAAATCTGTGGAGCTGTGTTCTCATGCATTCTTTTCCGCCATGTGATAATTATTGTATAATAAAAACAAATATCCAAGAAAAAATTTTCTTCTCAATTAAACTGCTCCTTATTGCTTACCACTCAGGGCAAATTCATGGTATGTATTTAATCATTCTGTGCAAGCAGTCTAATTATACCATATACAGTATTAGCTCAATTTTGTTCAGATACAAGAGGCATATCCTAATGAGCACATATTTAAAAATTTTACTGCTCAAACCATTTCTCTTTCTCATTGTACATATTTGCCTCTTCCTCCCACCATCTCGCCTAGTCCAAGTGATTTATCTAAATTTCCTCACATTTACCAGGATGTGCAACAGACTTCTCTGGATCTT
>NW_003852469.1:9396864-9494634 GCF_000181295.1 Otolemur garnettii | reverse complement strand
AAAGTGAGGATAAATGCCTCCATTCCTGACAACTCCATTCTGTCCCACTTCAAAACTTAGGAGATCACTTGATCACTTGAACAAGAACAGAAATTGCTCACTTTAAATCCGAAAGTGTGGCAGTATAAGGGCAATGAGAACTCACCAGCAACGAAAGAAACAGCAGGAAGAGCCCATCACCACCCCTAGGGCCTACTTCCTCTCCTAAGACCCGACCAAGATTCCTTGCCCTGCCAATGTAAGCAACCATCCAAGGACTTGGCTCCCTGGGAGGTCACGTTACTATGACCTCACATTATCAGAATGTCTATTGTTGGGGTGTCTGTAATGTTTTTATAGCCCCAATAAAAAGAAGAGCCAGAACACAAGGGCCACTGTATATTAGGGGCATAAAAAACAATGCAGCCAGCCTCGCTCACACTTAAGAAAGCAGATCCCTCTCAGAGGGGATGACACCCCCATTTTGTTTCACTGAATACCCAAGACATTGTCCCTTCAGTCTAATGAGTATTAGATACTAAGAATCTGCAGATTTTCCCCTTTTTCCTATAGTTCAACTTTATTGCCCATTTGTCTTTTCTTTCTTTTCTTTTTAAAAAAGAGGGTCTCAACTCTGTCACCCATGCTGAAATCTAAGCACCATAATAAAAGCTCACTAGCACTTTGAACTGGGCTCAAGGGATCCTCCTGGCTCAGCCTCCTGAGTAGCTGGTACTATAGATGTATGCTGCCATGCTTGGCTTATTTTTATGTTTTGTAGAGATGGGGTCTTGCTGTGTTGTTGAGGCTGGTATTGAACTCCTAGCCTCAAGTGATCCTCCCACCTTGGCCTCCCATAATGCTGAAATTATAGGAGTGAGCCACCGTGTCTGGCCTATCCTATTTTTCTTGATCAAATAACTTTACAATCTGGCAAGGTAAAAATCACTACCAGTCACCTAAATGTAAAAAGGACTTTCCAGAAGGTTCTCCCTGTATTCTACAAAATGCTTCACCGGAGCCTGTACTTCACACCTCCAAGTAAACATGGTAACATTCTGAGAAGACCACTGAATCTGATTACCAGGCATTCTCATAACCATTTTATCACACCAAGATCAGCAGATTTTCCAAATCAAAATAATAGCACACTAGCAAAATCTGAATTTTAAATAAACAAAATAGTGTTTAGGGTAAGTATGTCTCAAATATTGCATAGGGCTTACTTATTGTAAAAAATATTAAAATTGTATCTAAATCAAATTTAACTAAGCATCTTATAATTTTACTAGGTAACATTATCTCCTGAAATGCTTTTTCAAGGCTTTATTTTAAGAATTCCAATTCCATTGATTGACACTCTATTTCACAATCAGATTCCTTCTAGGTTGTGACTTACTTCTATAATTTATTTTATATTCCTACTATTTTTTAAAACAGTTTTATCAAGACTTTCAATTGCTTATGCTATACTGATTTTTCTCTAATGTCCTCTAAATACAGAAGGGCAAATGTCTTTTTCTCTGTATTTTTCCTTTCTTCCTGATCTGTATTCTCCCACCACCAATGTGATAATATGGCTACTTCGCAAAAATCCTACACCAGATAAAAATCTATCCTCGTGGCATGTCACACAGGCCCTTCACAAGCATATTCCACTTCTCTTTCACATTCAACCCCACATTTCCCTCAGGCTGGGGTAACACACCTCTTACATATGTTGTTCCCTGTGCTGCTGTCATCACCCCCACATCCACCACACCAATTCTGCCAACTCTCATGTACCTTCCAGAGCCCCACTGAAATCACAGCTTTTCTAAGAATCATACTCCAACCCTCCCTTTCACCTTCTCAGAACACTTAATATAGACCTTTATCATGGCACTGCCTTTTAAAAATCCCATCTGTCACCTTACTATCTTGACTTCCACTTAGTATCATCATCACACGAGATCACAAGGCATACGTACCTCAATAGCCATCTGTTTAAAAAATGCAAAGACAGAGCCATCCACTGTCCTTCACACTGTGCTATCAAGAATGGCATGGGGTGCTGACTTTCTAATTCATTATGGCTAATCCTGGAAAGTTCTGGATGAATTGAAATCAGCAAATCACAGCAGCTACAGTCTCGAATTTCATATTTACTTTGAATTTTAAAAATTCTTTAAAATTTTATGTAATTGTGGCAATAAAACTAGGGCCCCAAAATAAATTGTAATTGTGGCAATAAAACTAGGGCCCCAAAATAAATTGTAATTGTGGCAATAAAACTAGGGCCCCAAAATAAATTAGGCTGAGATGTCAATGGTCCCTCCCTACCCTATATTTAGAAAGTAAACACTGAGGGTTATGCACAGAAAACAATTAACAGTCACCTAGTGAAATTTTACTTACAAACTAGGTAAGGGTAAGTCAGAAGAATCCTAAACAGTGGGAAGAAATAACTTTAGTTGCAAGTGTAATAAAAGGCGGCCTGGAGCAAGCAATATGTCCCCTTTGTCATCCTTCAGGATGAAGACACTGGAACAGAGGCCTGGAACCAACAGATGAGGGAGCTGGTGTAAGTGCCTAGCTGTGAAGACCAAGGCCAGCATGAAAGTCAGTCAAAAAGTGTTAAGTACAAAGTAACAAGATGCATGTAAAACCCTAAAGCATGGATGGCCTCTAAGAAGGAAAAGGAAATCTTCAGGGCATCCTTATCCATGGCATTTAATTCACAGGCGTTGCAAAGATAGTAGATGATCTAATCCCAAAGGAAATGTAAATGTGAAATTATTCAGAGTAGTCCCAGCACCCACAGTGGTGTCATTCACCCAGTGAATTGGTTAATTTTAGATGCTAGTGGCCGGGACATACTATGTACCAGTCACTGGGCTACAGTGCTCTACAGTGCTCTGTAGGGACTGTCTCATCAATTCTCAACAGTCATGTGAAATGGGCAGTAACATAACCCATTTTACAGAGAGGAAAACTGAGGCCAAAAGGTGGCCACAGACAGTGGGACTCCAGTACCCAAGTCTTTTCTGTGTTCAACTACTATGCATTTTGTTACTGCTAGTCAGCTCTGGTGTGCATGTCTTTCTTGACTTACAAGGATTCAAATTCCTGCAATGTTTTAGGTCCTTATGATACCTCAGTAAACAAGGTACTTTTTAGCTTCCGCACCCAGTGGGGAGTTAAAGAGGTCTGAGGCTTGAATCCACTTACATCCAGTAGGGAAGCTAAAAGGGAGCAATAACATTATGAGTACATTTTTTGGCTAGAAGGAGGTATTTGCCATAGAATCAAATAGAATAAAGATAGATTAGAAATCTCAGTTTGGGGCTAAGGGGGGATATATTTTTATACATTGTGGTCATGGGGAGGGCAACATTGGAGCAGGACAGGTCAGCTATGCAGATACAGTAGAACCTCCACAGTTGATCAGCTCCCTCCATTGACCCCCTCCTTGAGTTGATCCAGTTTTCACAGACCAGACATGCATCACGTCTACTCAATGGATCTTCTTTATTTTGACTACCTCCGTATGTTGACCAGTTTGTTACAGTCCCTTGGGTGGTCAGTTTACAGAGGTTCTACTATATTTCAAAAGAACAGCATCCCAGGCAGAGAGAAGGCCCAGAGCCTAGAGCACGTGGGTCCAGGTACTGTGAAGATGAAGTGAGAAGATCCGTGTAAAATGCTTAGTTCAGCATCTGGCACAGAGTAAACAATCAGTGTCAACTGCACCGTTTTCATTATTGCTGCTACCGGCATTGTCAAGGTTAATTCATGCTTGACTTTTATAAGAACAACTACCCAAAGAACCTATTTTCAACATTTACACAGAATACTTTCTCTAGGAGGAAGGGCATCTTACAACTCAGGGGCATTTACAAGGAAAACAAAACTTACAGATTAGACCTCCTTACAGTAATTTCTTTTTTCAGCACAAAAGCCAAAATTCAGTCTTTATCAATGAAGTATTTTAACAAGTGTCACCTACAAGTTCTGCCCCCAGGATATCTTTCAAACCTGACTCACTGTACTCAGTCCTGCATTCAGTATTGTAGAGGAAGGACCAGTGTGTGGAGACTGGCCAAACTCAGCAAATGGGTGAGTCTGCATTTGCCTCCGAGGTACAGATTTCCAGATTTTTCACCTTTCAGGGATTCATACTTCTCTGGGGCATGGCGCAGATGATGCAGGTTTTCAGTTATTGTTTCTGAGTTTATGCTGTTTCCTCCCCCCTCCGCCCCTCATACTAAGTTGTTGCTCATGGGCCAGGTCCCCCCATGAGAATGAATATCTGCAGTGTTATCAAGTCAATTTTAATGATCTCATATCACAATAATTTGACATGCATAATTTGCGAAGCCATTATTAACAGATGTCCAGTTTGATAAATGAGGAAAAATGATGCAAAAACATTTATATGTTATTTGTATAGAGGCTTCGTTGTACAAAGTGGGATCAGTGGACCCCAATTCCATTAGATAAGAAGTGAATCATCTGACTAACTCCTTTTTCTGGGATGCTCTTCAGATGTCACTGGGCATACTCTTCCGTCTACAGTTTTGCCAGATGGAATTAGTATTAATATATATTCACTGGGTATCCAAAGCTGGGCAGCAAAAAAAGGTAGGAAGCACCTGCCACCTGCAGAAATTGGGGGAATGTACAAGCGTTGTCTAACTTAACTGGCTATGGATATTCCACAAAGCAGACAATAATTATAAGCATAATGACTGTGATTTTAATAGGCTAAATAGTTTGTTTCTGTTCTCATAAGAGCTGGTGGACCTACACCACATACCCTGAGGATCCTTGCTACCTGTTTAGCTACCTGCACCTATAGCCAGTTGGGACAGCCCTCCTCCACCTTTAAAGAAAAGGAGACACCTAGTAAATCTCACATGTGCAATTTACTAGGTGTAGAATATAAATGTCTTAACACAATATGAAAATGCCATGAAGGCTATGTTGACCAGTTTGATGAAAGCATTTTAAATTGTATGTAAAACCAGCACATTGTACCCCATGATTGCATTAATGTACACAGCTATGATTTGATAAAAAAAAAAAAAAAAAAAAGGAAGAAAGAAAAGGAGACAACTGAGCACCACAGCTCAGTGGTTAGAGTGCTGACCTTGCATACCAGGGGCCACAAGTTCAAGCCTCACCTGGGCCTGATTAAGAAAAGGGAGACAATAAACCAAGTGAAGGGTCCTCCTTTCCTCCTTCTGCCCTTCCACAAATACACACTGAATATCTGTGGACTCACATATAGTTCTAGGTAAATATTAGGTGGCCAATAAAGCATCAACAGACAAGTCTTGCTCTCACAGAGCTTACATTTAGACAGCCACAGTCATAAGTGCCTTGTAGACAGAGTTAAGTAGGACGAGTAGGCGTCACTAGTTTATTCAAGGCACTGAGAAGGTGACATTTAAGTAGAAAAATGAAGGAAGTGAAGGATATGGGCCTGCAAGGCATCGTTGGGAAGAGCGTTTCAAACCAACGTAAAGGCCTGGGTAGGACAGTGTTTGGCAAATTCAAGGAAGATTACAGAGAAGCCTCTATACAGTTAGGAGGGTTAGAAAGTGAGTGAAAGAGGTCTCAGGCTTGAATCTACTTACAATTCTACAGCCGCCACTCAGAAGCTTCAAAACAACTGCCAATTCTCAAACATCCATGGTCAGAAAGGTAGAACAATTCATAAAAGTTTGTCGGTTCATACGTATATGTCTATCTTTGCAATGCCTTGGCATGTGAAGTTAGCAGGCAGTTTTTCAGTTCCTCCTGTAGTTTGTTCAGAACCTCTTCATGACTCTCTCCACATCTTCTAAGGGCCCAGATTCCTCAATCATCCTGCATCACCAGGATCCCTGGCATACTTTCCCCAATAGTGTCCCCAAGGCTGGTCTGTGACTTTTTTAAGCCTGAATCCTTATCTTAATGATGTTTCTATCACAGTGCCTAGGACAACGGCTGGGATTTAGCAGGTGTGCAATAAAAGTGTCCTCAATCATGTGGAACTTACTAAATGTAGAATATAAATGTCTAAGTTAACACAGTTTAACTAAGAAAATGCCATGAAGGCTATGTTAACCAGTTTGATGAAAATATTTCAAGTCATATATAAGACCAGCACATTGTACCCCATGACTGCATTAATGCACGCAGCAATGATTTAATAAAAAAAAAAAAAGAAAGAAAGAAAGAAAGAAAGAAAGAAAAAGTGTCCTCGATCAAACTGCAAGATACTTAAAGTCAAATGAGGATGCACTAATCTCAACACACCAGTCAACTTGAGTGGAAAACGTATGAAAATAATCAAAATGCTTCCACTCCTGAATCTGTATAAAAAGCTGAAAGTCTCAGCTGAGTTTTACTGTAAGCATTTTCCTCATCACGGAATCTAGAAATTCCTACTAGTGGAAAACCCTTGCAGTGAGTGGTCCCCTAGACGTTTCTCCCCAAGTTTTAGATTTCCTAAAGGTTTTTTTCTTTAAGGTTACCTCTTCTTATTATTACAAAGTGGGGAACAAATATGAAAAAGTGACAACAAAAAAAGTAGACATAATTCAGGGGTCTGGGAGGGGAGAAATGATTTCATTCTTAAAATCCAAATTTAGAAAAGTAAAACCATGATTATCACATAAAAAGACAATATACATTAGCCTTTAGAAAAAGCATCATTGTCAGTTTCTAAGCTTTGTATGTTTCTAGGCATTACTTTTTTTTTTTTTTTTTTGCAGTTTTTGGCCAGGGCTGGGCTTGAACTCACCACCTCTGACATATGGGGCCAGAGCCCTAATCCTTTGAGCCACAGGTGCCGCTGACCAGGCATTACTTTTAAACCAGCTTCTTCATATCTTCATTGAGTATATTTCTAAAGAGTTACCAAATTTTAGAAAGTTATGTATCATTTTAGTCTGTCCTTTGATTTTATACTGCCACCTCCTAAAATCAAACTAACTGCAATGGAAGGAGCCCTGTGCTTTTTAATGAAAATGAGATGCTATCCGCTATCTGTTTTCAAGTATTCTGACATTTTAAAATTGAAGTTATGGGATTTTGAAGGGAAAGAGTTTAGAGACATGAACTAAAACAGATTCAGGTTTTGGACACAAGACAGGACAATCTGCTCTCCAAATCAGCTGAGCACTCAAAGGATCTAGTTGTCAAAAAACTTAGTCAATGTCCTTGCCTCAAAGAGGGACACTGGAAGGTCTTTAAAATCAGATGGGAAGAAGCAGCATGGCACTTTCTGGCTTTTAAAAATGTGACAAGCCCTTTACATTCAACATCTCATTTTAATGACAATCAGAACCTCCCAGTACAGTTTCTTCAGTCTAATTTCTTTGAGTGAGTTTTAAAGGGCATCCCTCCGCATAGATGAATTACAAAAAGGCATGTCCTGCCAGGGCTAACAGTTGAACAAGTAGCACTCAGGGTACCTATCTGTAAGGGTACCTTACAGAGTACAATCTCAGTGACCCTTGAGGAGGTCCAGAGAAATTCTGGAGTGATGAAGACAATTATCCTCCTCTAGGCTGCAGGGTCAAGAGAGCAAACCACAGAACTCCAAGCAGTTGATCATCTAATAATTCAGAGTTCACATGAAAACCACTGATGCCCAGAGACAAGACTCCTGACCCCAAATTCAACACTTTTTGTCCCCAGCACCTCTGTGTAGGGCAGCAATGACAACCAAGTAACTATTGACAAATCCAGCCTTCCCAGAGGGCAGGCTCAGGCTCTACTCGGGGAAGTATTTCTCAAGCAAACTAAAAGTGACACTGAGGGTCAGGTCAGGGGAAAGGGAACTCCTTCTGGAGCCCCAGAAAACCAGTGAAGGAGAGGACAGAGTAAGAGGCAGGGCAAAGCAGCTTGAAGTTCCAAAGGGCATCCTTCAGAATCAGAACATGACCTGTCTACAGAGGGGCAGGGGGATGAGACCAGGAGTCAGAGATGCTACACAAGAGAAATAAAAAATTCCTCGTTCTCCTTCCCTACCACTGAATATCTCCAGAGACATGAGGCACAGTAGTTACTGCTTTTGGTAAAACTATATGAATACAACTACATATTTCATTAATTCCTAGACATACTTCATATTTCAAACTCTTTGAATTTAGGACGCTTTCTTTTTTCTTTTTTTCTTTCTTTTTTTTTTTTTGAGACAGAGCCTCACTCTGTCGCTCTGGAAAGAGTATCCTGGCATCATAGCTCACAGCAACCTGAAACTTTTGGGTTCAAGCGATCCTCTGGCCTCAGCCTCCTGAGTAGCTAGGACTATAGGTGCCCACCACAATGTCTAGCTACTTTTCCTATTTTTATTAGAAACAGGGTCTTGCTCTTGCTCAAGCTCGTCTTGAACTCCTGAGCTCAAGCAATCCACCCACCTCAACCTCCCAGAGTATTAGGATTACAAGGCATGAGCCACTGTCCCTGGCTTAGACTGATTTCTTTTGCAGCAATCAGTATAAGCCTTGTCAGCTAGGTGGCCATCAGGAGTCAATTACCTATGTATAAAGAAAAATTACATTGCTGGTTTAATCTTGACTTAATTGATGTTTACAGTATCTTCAAAAAAAAGGTATGGAACCATTTGGTATTGAGGAAACTGTTATGTATGCAGAATAGCATCAAAAATAAGCAACCAAAATAATTCTTACATAAAAATTTACATAGTTAAGAATTATTATTATTAGAAATTCTGAGTGTCAAAAAGCTTTGTTTCATAGTTAATTGGAGGCATGTTATATTATGTTCTGGTAATGCTTAAACAATGATTTCTCTCCCAATCAGTAGCACAGTCAATTCAAAAAATTCTATGCCTGTTTGTTTTTATTAGCACAATCATCTTTTGGTGTGCTTGGGGGAATAGTTCCAGAGATACCCCTTTGTGCTGCAGATACCAAAATCCAGATGCTCAAGTCCCTAATATAATAGGGCATAGTACTTGCACTTAACCTACGCGTATCCTCCCATAAACTTTAAATTGTCTCCAGATTATGTAATCTCTAACACAATGTAGATGCTATGTAAATAGATGTTATACTTTGAGAATAATGACAAGAAAAGTATGCACATGTTCAGAAGAGATGTAGCCATCCTTCCCCCCTGAATATTTTCGATCTGCAGTTGGTTGAATCTCATCAATATGAAGATACAATTGTATCCAGTTGCCTTAAAATTCATTAAGATTTAATTTTTATGGCCCACTCCTCAAATATCACCATTCAAAAGTCACAGAAATTCTCTTTAATCAATGTCTTTTAAAATATTATTTTTCAGGCACCAAGAACATGGTTGAGATAATTACCAAAATTTTACCCACTTTCAAAAAAACAATCATACCAAGTTCCATAAAGCTAAAACTTAAAATTATGGGTAACTATTCCTTATGAAAAATGATGAATAAATGGAGTTTGAGTCAATTAATTAAGACCATTATTTATAATCAACACTTAACAAAATCAAATAAAAACTCTTGGGTATTTCCTAACAAACTTGAACAATATTAATTGTTTTTCTCATTTGTTGACCAGTTTCTGAGGTCAGGGATGAATATTTCACCAGCTAATTCAAACACTTCTACAGGTAATATTAACTAACCGTGTCACTCTAATTCTAAAATTTTGATACCCCTCTCTTTCTCTCTCTTTCTGACACACACACTCTGAATTCTATACCTATGGCTTCAAATTGTTTTTATTTTAAATTATAATCTAGTCCCTCACTTCAAACTATCTGTCAAGAAGAAGGTAGACAAAAAGTCTCCTAGACAACAAATAACCTCTCTACTATGAAAATAGAAATCTGAGTTTTCTTTAACTTCTAAAAACACTGTTGACTGTAAAGTCACAATGCCCTTTAGTACTATGACACATTAAAAACTTGAAAGTCTTCCATAGAAGAGAGTTTTACTATATTTAACCTTGATGGAACCTTTTCTGTTTTGTTTAGTAACCATTGACTTCCTATCTATGCTACATGGAACACATCTTTGTGAAACATGTGTTCAAACTTCCTCAACCATTAGATTTATACAGTCACATGCTTCTAGTACCACAGAAACGCTGGTTTAGAAGAGACCACAGGAAGGTTTTAGCTGACCTGTGTCCAGCAGACAGTCCTTATTGGGTGACCATCAGACTTCAGGGAAGAACAACAGAAGATCTGCCTTCCTCCAAGGGAGATTCACACAGAGCCCTTAACAGAATCTGTCCTCCATCCACTCCACTCCTCAGAGGATGTCACTTGGGCATCACCGAGGAGCAGAAGGAATCTGTGTCATCTCTTTAATAGACAGTTCATCCCCTTGAAGTGTGTTCCCTGTTCCCCCCGCAAATGGGACAAACATAATCTTAGAAGCCACACCCCAGCACGGTACAAGAACGAAGCAGAAACCTTATCAAACCCAACTTTGAAAATAGTGAGGGGCTTTGACCTGGCTATAATGTCCCGGGTAGAACTGTGTATCCCAACACCAGCGTCTCCCTACTGACAGTCTCTGCTTTTGACCTAAATGCTGTAAGTATCAGTGTGAAGCACTTAGCCACTACCTGCTATAGGAGGCTGCATGTCCGAGAGGAACCCAGAAAGCAGCTTGTGCTCACATTTTACAACTTTCAGAGAACACTCTGACATTTCAGAATGAAATTCATCCCAGAAACATAATGCACTGACCTCACTAGTCTATTAACCCTACGTATATCTTGTCTTTCTTCTAAAATAAAAATTACATGTCAGATGACCCAGGTCAGATATTTTAAAAGTTTACAGCACAAGAATATTTATTTAACCACCAGGCCCTAGCCCCTGACACCACTTAAAATTCCTATCTTAGGATATACACTCACTCAAAAGTGAGCCATCAATCCAGTCAATCGACTCTATGAAGATTTTATTTAAGCTCTTTTCTTTAATCTTATCTATGATGTGTATGATAAGTAATATCATTCTGGCTTTATAAAGAAGTTAGAAAGGAAGGGAGGAGAGGGGAAAAGAAGGGGAAAAAACCAAAACTGATCATGCCAATAGCTAGGAAACCCTCCCCCCCAAAAAAACCAAAATAAACCTACCAGTGTGGGGCTTCCACTCGGAGGATACTCTCCTTTCTTCGAAGTCTGGAGAAAATAGAATTCACTTTGGCACCACTCTTTGAATTCATTTTGAACTTCCTCCTTCAACTATAGTCTAATCATCTGGACAACTTCGTTTCACCTTCTGCATTGCTATCATTTTGGAACTAGGGCTGGTAAAGTAAAACCTAACCATCCTGTACATCGATTCTCACCAGTCCTACCAGAAGAGCTTTACCCCAGCCACGCAAAATAAAAAGTAGGAGTCGAGTGGCAGTAATAGCAAAGGTGTGAGCTCTCCCCTCCCCTGTATCCACCAGAGTCCTGTCCAAATGCGGATCAGACGAGCGTCTTGGTTCTGCCACAGGAGAGCTGAAATTCCGCAACTTACTGCAATGTCACCAGCTCCAAGGCGCCCCAGAGCTGACGTTTCTGCACCTTGTCACAGTGTTGTCACATGTTAGTCACTTCAAAGCAACAAAAATACTCACAGGAATAACTCCCATCAATACCACTTCAAACTTGCCCAAGTTTGTGGGGAACGCACATTATTACAGATACCACTCCCTGCTCTTTCTCCTTAAATGACAGATTGTGCTCTATACTCTTCTCTCCCTCTCTCCCCCCCAACTCCTCCCTCTTTCTCTCTGTTGTCCATATTCACAAGTGTTTCCTAATAACACTGGGAAGAAGGCTGGAAAGTACCATAAACTTAATGGAGGAAAAAAGTGAGACTTAGAGAGGTTAAGTAACTTTCCCAGAGACACAAGGCTACTTAGACACAAAGCTGGAACTGAACCATATCTGTCTTCAATCCGACAGTGCTTTCTATAATTAAACAATCCACTGCTCCAACTCAGAACTTAAAACCGAAGGAAAGGCAAATGGCTAAGAGAAAAAATTATGCCTGAAGGCTCCAACAGACCAAGGTTCCGATTTTAGGTCTACTATATTATGTCACCTTCTTGAGTCTCAGTGTCCTCACCCATAATAATAGAGATCATAATGCCTGTCATAAAGGATTACTTTGAGGATTAGATACAATTAGTAATTAAAAAACACTTTGAGTAATAACTAATATTTTAATGGTTTCCACTCATAAGAATTCTGTATTTTACAAAATAGAAACAGAAATAATGCTCCCCACTACTCTTCGGAATAGGTATCAACTATTAATGCATAAGGTACACACTCTACTGTGTCCAGTTAATGCTACCAAGAAATTTATACTGTTTCCTAGAAGCAGGTAAAAAACAGAGACCAAGATGGCTTTTTCAATACCTGACTGTGATGTAGATACCTAAAAGAGCCATATCAAACTCCTAGTCAGATTATAAATAACACATAATGTACTATTAAACCAGTGTGTCAGGGCATGCCCAAGTCCAATATCGCCCTTTGGGTTAAGGGTTGCACAAACAATGGGACAAGAGTCACCCTCTTTCCGTATATCTCCCAAATCAGTAGTATTCCATAAAGCCCTGGAGCCCCAGGGTCTGAAAATAAGAGCTATTTAAAACACTTCTCCACATACTTTTTAACTTTGCAGCATGTCTCAAACGTATTTGACCATGAATCTGAGTGCTCATGTAGTGAGAATAAGATGGATTCATTCAGGCTAGGACTGAGACAGTACAGCTGCTGTTGTCAGTGCAGGTCCTACATGACCTTCACCTCACGCCTCTCATTCTTGCTGTTTTGTAAATTCAGCTTTAATCTAACAGTGTATATCTTAAGTAGATTAAGGCAATTAATTTAGGAGATGAACTCTGAAATTAGAATGTCATTTTGGGTCATGGGTTGTGGCAATTATTATTAAGATAAAGATTAACATGATTTTTACTTTGAACTTTTATATATAAAACTATGATTTTTAGAAACAGAAGAACAGAACAGTCTTGGAGAGGCTACTCTTGCTGTTCTCCAGAATTACCGGCCTTCTGACAAAGTTTGGTGGCTCCATCCCCATCTCTACATACTGGCTGTAGAGTATGGCCAGTATGTAGATATACGCTCACTCAAAACTGAGCCATCAATCCAGTCAATCGGCTCTACGAAGTAATATCATTATTCAGTGATAGGTGGCCAGCCCCGCTTTGTCCAGTAACAAACTGTCTTATGTCTCAGGAAATCCTGTTTTATTGCAATGCTGCCCTACACTAGTGCCATTTCTCAAACTTACATGTGCATTAAAATCACTTACAAAACTGTTTACAAAGGCGATTTTTCCAGTCCCATCTCAAACCTAAAGTTTGCGAACCAGTGGGTTACTTACATTTCAAAAAGCATCCCAGGCCATAATAAATTTAGAAAACTGCTATGCCAGTAGGTTTAGAGCTATCTATTGTCTCACTGTGAAGACTCCCAAGCAGTCCTCAAACTTCAATGTCTGGGGAAGCCTGTATAAATTTAAAAATGCACATTACTGGCCAGCACCCCTAACGAGTCAGATTCATAGGTCTGGGATGCAACCCAGATTGAGAATCACAATTGAGGTATATCTGAAAATTCATCGTACACTGGCTATGAATATCCTCATCCTAGCCACCTTATATTTTAATTTTAATACAGGGTATGTAACAATTAGAGATAAATGTTAAGAATGAAATCCTGTTCATTGGTAAAAACTAACACAGAAGGTTTCAATATAATTTTGAATGAAGAGGATTTATTTTAAGATAAGGAATGATTCCTACTTTGAACATTACTTCTTTAACTAGTTAATTTTTTTTTTTTTTTTGAGACATAGGCTTTCACTTTCTTGCCCCCAGTAGAGTGCTAGGGCATTTAGCACTTACAGCAACCTCAAACTCTTGGGCTCAAGCAATCCTCTTGCCTCAGTCTCTCAAGTAGCTGAGATTATAGGTGGCCGCCACAACACTGGCTATTTTTAGAAACAGGGGTCTCCCTCTTGCTCAGGCTGGTCTCAAAACTGTGTGCTCAGGCCATCCACCCATTCTGGCCTCCCAGAGTGTTGGGATTACAGGTGTGAGCCACTGCGCCTGGCCTCTGGTCAATATTTCTCATGGACTGAGAATGACTTATGAAAATCTGAGCTTGTCCTTGGCTTTCAGCTGCAACTCATTGTTGGCTTTAAAAGTGTTAGGAACCTCAGAACATGTAGCAGGATCTGGGCAATTGATCAACGGTCACCTCATGTGATCAGATATCTAGATTCTTCTGAATTTCCCCCCTTACAGCAAAAGGTACTATGATAGTTAATTTTATTTGCCAACTTGACTGGACCATAGGTATCCCCAGCTGTCTGGTTAAATGTTATTTCTGGGTATGACAATGGGGGTATTTCTGGAAGACACTGGCATTTGAATTGGTGAAGTGAGTACAGCAGAGGGCCTTCCAGAGTGTGGAATGTGGGCAGGCATCAGCCAATCCAAAGAGGGCTTGGATAGATCAAAAAGGTGAGGAAGGTTGAATTCAATCCCTTGTTGGTTGCTGAACTGGGACACAGATCTGCTCCGGCCCTTATGGGTCCTGGTTCTCAGGCCTTCAGACTGCAGTCTACAACATCAGCTCTCCACCTCGCAGACCACACCAGTGGCCATCCTGGCTCTTCAGCTTACAAGATTATGGGATTTCTGAGCCTCTATAACTATGTGAACCAATTCTCATAATAAGCCTTACAAGAGAAAGACAATCTCATATTGGTTCCATTTCTCCAGAGAACCCTGGTCCAAGTACACTACTCTTCACATGAACTGCTGCAATTCTTGGATCCAAACAGAATTATTTCAGAAGCAGTTTGCCTTCTGCTTTCCAAAGCCAACTTCCTGTAAGGCTCATCAAGTGGTATAACAAAGTCTTGGTACCTTACAGCCCCTGTGATGTAGCTAAGAATCTTCCTAAAGATCTTCTGCACCTTTCTCTTGGGACAATAAATAGAAATGTTAGCTACCTACCATTAAGGAGGGATAGAGTAATATTACATACAGCTGGTTCCAGTAACATCTACTGTGTTATCTTTGAGGTTTGAAGCATGAGTGTCAGCCTCCATAACCTTGGCAAAGGCAGTTTGGAAAATTTTTGAAGGCTCTGTTTTTGATTTTTTTAAAATCTAATTATGTCTGCACACTCCCAGGTCAACTTCCATTTTGTACTCACAACCCTGAGATGAATACTTTTATAGCCAGAGGCAAGGTGCTTTCTCTCTTTCAAATCCACTCTAAGTTCTGGGCCTTCAGTGGTGTGATATAATGAACATCAGCTCCGACCACAGTGATATGAACACTAGGATGGTTTGACACTGTTTTGTACAATGTTAATGTCATAGTTAAGAGAGGAGGTGAAGAGGAAGAGAGCGCTGCCTAACCATCTACAATGATCCCTCACTGAGCATGCGCCCACACCTCGTGCTAGGCACAGTATGAACAGAGAACAAAATATAGCTCCTGACATCAAGGATTTATAGTCCAGTGAGTGAAGACCAACGCTATACAAACAACTAAAAATAAGACAGAAATAATGGAGCAACTGGTGCTTCAACTGCAAGAGGTTACATCCTACACAAGCCTAAACCAAAAGGTAGCATTTAGTAGGTCGACAGGGATGAAAGAAAGTTTCTCCCCAAATACACGATGATACACCCACATCAGAGAGGTATGAAACCATACGGCTTCTTCAAAGTATTATGAGAAGCCAATGTAGCTAGACTATAGGGGTAGAAAAGGGGCGGTAAGAGATGGGTGTGGAATACTCAGGCAAGGGAGCCGAGGAAAGACCACGAAGATAAGAAAAATGACCAGATTTGGGGGGAGAACTAGGTAGCATTGTGGAAAGTGAGTAGACTAAATAGATGGAGTAGATGAGTTGGAATTTGTAAAGTGCTTAAAACAGTGTCTGGCAAATAAGCACTGTGGTAGTGTGATGAGGGTGAGACTGAAGATGGGGGTCCCCTCAGTAGATCGCTGTGAAAGTCAAGGCCGTAGTCACAAAAGGACTCAGTGCAAGGCCGTGAACACAAAGCTGATCCATGAGTAAAAGAATAAAGCTGGCAGAATCTTGTGGCCAATTATACACAAGCTATGAAAAAGGGAGGAATCAAGAGACTTCAGTGCTTCTGACTTAGCTTTAGCCAACCTTTCGCCAAGATAAATATAAGTCAGGCTATCTCAGGAAGGAGGTAGATAATCTGTTAAATTTTTTAGTAAGAAATAAAATGTTTCTCATAGTTAAATCACTTAGATCTCAACCTCCTTGTAAGGTAGACAGTTTATACTTATTTTACCCACTCTTCCCCCCCCCCAAAAAAGTCATAGGGAGGTCAACAAGATAATTAAAAGCTATGGGCAATCTAATTACTGTACAACCCAAGTCCTTTGGCTCCTGGGTTCATGGTTATTTCCACTTCACAGACTTGCCAAAGGAAACATACCATCCTCATACCCTTGCTCTCTACTTTTTCCTGAATCAACTGTAGAAAGCAGTCAAAAAATTCCATCAAAAATATTAACTCTAGCCTTATAGTTGGTGACTTTGCAATCTACTTAGTAGTAATGAGAAATGCCTATTAATATTTAAGATTCAAGTTTATTTATAAGTACCAAAGAAGAAAGCCATTTTATTCACAATTTTTTAAAAAAGTTCTCAACAAAAACCTACAAAAGCCACTTACTAAGGAAGGTGCTAAAATAATTCTAGATTGTATTTTTATTTATAATGAAAGGTAAAGTACCTAACAGTTAAAATGTCTTAAAAAAGAAGATTTTGTACCATAGGAAAACTAAATATTCACTTAAAAATACAGGAGCAATAAAGTTTTCAGGTTATATAGTAACCCAGAAATGTTTAGATACATTGAGTCACCAGTGGGCCTTTGTCCTTCTTTCAAATCCATCCTCCATTCTTCCAGAGTTCTCCTCCAACTAGAGTGGATGTCATTTCCTTTCTCAAAAACATTTAAGTGCCTACAGAATAAAGTGCAAGATTCCTAGCATGGCGTTCTTAGATTCACTCCATCTGGCTGATCAAGTCTGGAATACCTGGCCCCCTTTGCTCGGCTGTTGTTTAGCTTCAAGAGTCCTTCTTTCTAGAACAGAGCAATCTACTCATTCTGCAAAGCTCAAATCAATGCTCCTGTGAAGTTTACCCAAACCCTTGACCAACATGACTTCATAATTGCATAGTAGTTTGGTTATATCTCTAGTAGGGTTTTTCTTTTCTTTTCCTTTTTTTCTTTCTTTCCTTCTTTCCTTCCTTCTTTCTTTCTTTCTTTTTTTTTTTTTTTTGAAGACAGAGTCTTACTATGTCACTCTCAGTAGAGTGCTATAGTGTCACAGCTCACAGCTCACAGCAACCCCAAACTCTTGGGCTTAAGTGATTCTCTTGCCTCAGCCTCCCAAGTAGCTATGACTATAGGTGCCCACCACAACGCCCAGCTATTTTGTTGTTGTCATTATTGTTTAGCAGGCCCAGGCCAGGTTCGAACCCGCCAGCCCTGGTGCATGTGGCCAGTGCCCTACTCAGTGAGCTATAGGCACCAAGCCATAGTACAGCATTTCTTTAATTCTCTCTTGAAATAAAATAGCCTATGTGAGATGAATTAAATGGTGCTCTAAAGTTTGAAAGAAATTTTTATTACGATTTTATAAATAGACATTCTTTTTAAAAGGCCTGAGAGGTAGAAAAAGTCAGTCATTTTTCCACCAGAAAGCTTTGGAGACCTAATCTTAGCAGTTTTCTATGGAATGAAAGAGTCCTCTGATCTCATGGACTCCTCAAGCCCCATAGACCCTACTATGTTATAGCCTTTGGATTCCACAAGTGCTACTGGTTTTCTCAACTATAAACTCCAATGGACCACAGTAAAACAGATCCACTCTGGGTGAATCTTGCTTTATACAAGTTTATACACTAAAGTACCTGGGCATCTCTTTTCTTTTCTTTTCTTTTCTTTTTTTTTAGAGACAGAGTCTTACTTTATCACCCTCAGTAGAGTGCTATGGCATCACAGCTCACAGAATCCTCCAAGTCCTGGGCTTAGGCGATTCTCTTGCCTCAGCCTCCCAAGTAGCTGGGACTACAGGCTCCTGCCACAACACCTGGCTATTTTTTTTTCTGCAGTTTGGCTGGGGCCGGGTTCAAACCTGCCACCTTCCGTATATGGGGCCAGCACCCTACCCACTGAGCCACAGGCACCACCCAGCATCTCTTTTAGCTATTTCCCCAGGAGGACAAAGATGCATAACGCCACTCATTTAAAAGACAACAGTACAGGTTATCTTCTGCCAGCCAAAGCAGAGCAACAGATGTATACAGTAAGCATCAAAGTGCACTTCAGTTTTTAAAGCATCAACCAATGTCATTTGTTGGCTTTGGGGCCAACTTTTAAACAAATGGGTTAACTGAAGAACTGAAGATGGAGTGCAAGGCAAACCACCCCACTTAGGAAGGGGTGGCTGTCCTCTGGGTGTATGGCTCCACTGCCTGTGAGCATGTTGGCATCTGCCTCCCATTTCAGGGTTACTTAGTCACAGACTAGATTCTTTCAGCCTAAACAATCTGAGGACAGAGCATGCTATCAAGGAAAAGTTAATATAGAAAATGCCTATAGGAGCCATTTACTGGCAAAGGAACTGAAACAATTTTAGGGGACAACATGGCAGGGGGCAGAGAACACCAGGAAATCTGAGTGAAGGCCAAAGAACATACTGGTTAAAAGTGAGGACTTGGGACCCAGGTCTTTTTAGTTCAAGTCCTGATTCTGGTGTTTGCTAGCTGTGTGAAGCTGTGCAGGCTACTTAACGTTTCTATGCCTCAATTTGTTCATCTGTAAAATGGGATACTAACGTACCTGACTCAAATGCTACAAGAGGGCAGCTTTTAGTCTGGCTCTGAAGCTGTAAAGCTTCCTGACCTCAAGCAAGTTACTGAACATCTCAGCTTCCTCTTTCCTAAATTGAAAGAATTAAATTCCAGCCCTTGCATACCTCTAGAATTGCTCTAAAACAGAGAGGTTCTCAACCTGTGGGTTGCGACTCATGGGAACTGTATTAAAGGGCCACGGCATTAGGAAGGTTGAGAACCACTGTTCTAAAAAAAATATGGTACCACGTAACCCCGCTAACAATATTAGCAGTCTCAACCTGATTAATTTTATTTATCATAGAGTAATTTCACATAAAATCAGCTCAATCTTTCATTCTCTAAGTTCAATCCTCTGCTCAACATTAGGTAGGTTTCCTCCTAAAGACACAGTTTACAAATAAATGAGATGTAGAAAATCGCCCCAAATGTATTTCATCTTGCCTTTTTATATTTAGTTACAAGTTCACAGTTTACAATTTATAGTAACAATATGATAATACAAAAAATACAAGTATGGGAAGGAAGGTACATGTACTGTAACTTGTGAAAAGTTGAAACTATGTGATAATGTGTTATTCATTTCCGAAAATATTTTCATCAACTGGTACCATCCAGGCTCACAAAGGCAAACCTGCCTTTCTTTTGCACATGAAACAGAACCAAATACTAACTTTTTGTGCACACTCCTCCTGTTCTTCCTCCTACTGCCTTCTGTCACTCTGGCTTTTTAAATGTGGTCTTTATTATAGGTGGAGTTCCTGCATTTTATGAGCCAGCCTACCATTTTAGATGCTGTAAAAACCCAGCGGATGCATTACTGCAATCCCAAAGAGCACAGAAATTAAAGGATGAAAGCATCAAGTATAGGGTTCTGTTCTCCTTCGTGTCCCAGGTTGCAGAGTTCATCTATGTATAGTCACTTAAAAACTCTGCCTCTGTGCTCAACTCCAGCAAAAAGAAGACAGGCCTTTCCCTTAGTTCTACAATAGTTCAGATCCAGGTCCTTTTGACTCCTCTAGCTTCCCTCAAGATACTACTTCTGCTAATCAAAGTGGCTCCCTGTGGTCTCTCAAGTTCACCAATAACACAAACATTATCCTCAACCCTCTTTTTAACCATTAATTTAGGAAGCACGTACTAAGTGACTGCTTATGTGTCAGACATAAGGATAACAAAGCAGACACACTTCCTGTCATTGCAGTTTGAGGCTATACTTGCGTGGCCACGAGAGATGATTTTTTTAAAGTAATTATATGGGGCGTCCCAAAAGTTGCCCATGAAGTCACCATCCATAGGACAAATGGGCAAATATACCTTTATTTACAAAATAATCACAAAATTTACAAAGAAGTAGCCAACATGTAGAGAGTATTTTATAAATATTTTATAAACTTTTGTAATGACTATTTTGTAAATAAAGACCATTTAGATACAATTTCTCATTCATGCTATATATAGCAACTTCGGGGGTGACTTTTGGGACACACACCCAGTAATTTCCCTAAATGACAATATAGGGTGCATATTAGGAGCTTGCAGCAGGACACATAACTCCGTCTCGGGACATCAGCCTTCCTGGAGAAAGTGACACTGAGGTTTAACAGTAAGGCTGAAGATGTTAGGAGCAGAGATAAACAGAAAAGCCCCCGAGTACAACATATTTGGAAAAGCAAAAGACCTTCATTATGGTTGACGCTTATGGAACAGAGGAGAGGGGTGCAGAATCCAGAACAGGTAAGCACCTGCCCTGTCGTGAAGGCTCGCGTGGACAGCACTGTCAAAACACTTTCTCTTCTTTTTAAAGTTCATTTTCATACTTCCTAGAATGGGCAATATATTTGGTAGGAAATAATGTATCATTTATTAGAAAACAATCAGATAACTAAAACCGTGACACGCTATCTTAGCAGGTATAACATATTAGTAGGGAGGATCACAAATGCATTTTAACAACAACTTTCTAGAGGCAAAAAAAGAGACCAGAAAGAGTAGCTAATATGTGAAATTTTCAGACTTCAACACAAACCAGGGGAGAAAATCTTTTGGGTTGTGATGGGTTTTCTGTGAGCTTTACTTATCTGTATTGGCCGTGCTATGTGTAAGTAGCCAAAGCAAACTGATTATATAGTCTGAATAATTATCACTAACAAAATACAACAGTATAAGATATGTAATACATTCCATTACGTATTACTATCCTCACTCTAAAAGTTCTAACACAAAAAGTATGAAAAGGAAATAAGAGGAAGTGATAGAGGAGGGTAGAAATAAAATGATAATTAATTGCAGATATTATAACTGGTTACATGTAAAGCCCAAAAGAAGTAAAAAAGTTAGCATTAGCAAGAAAACAATAAGTGATCCCATCTCAGAGTGGGCAAGGAACTTGAAGAGAAACTTCTCTGAAGAAGACAGGTGCATGGCCTACAGATGTATGAAAAAATGCTCATCATCCTTAATCATCAGAGAAATGCAAATCAAAAGTTAGATGTGAGATATCATCTAACTCCAGTAAGATTAGCCCATATCACAAAATCTTAAAACCAGAGATGCTGGTGTGGATGTGGAGAAAAGGGAACACTTCTACACTGCTGGTGGGAATGCAAACTAATACATTCCTTTTGAAAAGACGTCTGGAGAACACTTAGAAAACTAAAAATAGACCTGCCATTTGATCCTGCAATTCCTCTACTAGGTATATATCCAGAAGACCAAAAATCACACTACAACAAAGATATTTGTACCAGAATGTTTACTGAAGCCCAATTCATAATTGCTAGGTCATGGAAGAAGCCCTAGTGCCCATCAACCTACCAATGGATCAATAAATTGTGGTATATGTACACCATGGAATATTATATAGCCTTAAAGAAAGATGGGGACTTTACCTCCTTCATGTTTACCTGGATGGAGCTCGAACACATTCTTCTTAGCAAAGTATCTCAAGAATGGAAGAAAAAGTACCCAATGTACTCAGCCCTACTATGAAACTAATTTATAGCTTTCATATGAAAGCTATAACCCAAATATAGCCCAAGAATATGGGAAAGGGGAGAGGGTGGGGAGGGAAGGGGGGAGGATGAATGAAGGAAGGGTGATTGGTGGGATCATCGCCTATGGTACATCTTACAAGGGTACATGTGAATCTTTCTAATGCAGAATATAAGTGTCTTAACACAATAACTAAGAAAATGACATGATAGCTATGTTAACCAGTTTGATGTAAATATTTCAGATTGTATATAGAACCAGCACACTGTACCCCATGACTGCATTAATGTACATAGCAATGATTTAATAAAAAAAGAAGTAAAAATGTTAGAAGTAGTAAGATAATTATAAAAATGTAAAAACAATAGCTTGAATAAACCATGAAGGACTAGTTAGAAAACATAACTGAAAACAATTTCACTAAGAATAAAATGTATGAAGCAGCTGGTAATAAAGTGAAGTATAGAATAAAAATGAGGAAAGCTTCAAAATTTTGCTTAAAGAAATTCATTAGGAGTAAGCACTATGCTCCCAGAAAGAATATTCTATAGATATTATTTCTCTTGCAAATCTCTAAAATGTAAAAGGAACATAAAAAATAAAACCGTAAAGGACTAGAAGAAAATATAGTTGAGCATATAATTTCCTCATAGAGACTTAACACTAGCAGAAATCATGATTTAATTGACAGACTTCATTACATGGCAACATCACCAGCAAATTAAAAGGATAAATGGAAAGAAAAATACCCCTGATAGTTTTGTCTTTTGTCTCAAAAAATAAAGGACTTTTGAGTATTTTCCAGAGAAAGAAAAATATAACAAATCAAAAAATGGGCAAAAGGCACTATCCTGAACATTCTAATCACTGTGTCCTGGCTTCATCCACAGCCCCTGGAAAGAAGATGGTCCCAGGACCTCAATCCTCTATGCAGATCTCAGCTGACTGGACCAGGAGTGACCACTTGATGAAACTGACTTCTCACTCCTAAACCTCTGGGACACAGGCATCCATGGTACTTAGATTATGATGGGTACCTGGACTGAGAGGTCATGTAAAGGAGGAGCTGAACTAAGTTATATGGAAAACCAAAGCCAAGTGGAAGAAAGAGAGGACACCAAAGACTCCATGAGAAAAGGGGGACATCCAGTCTGCAAAGAAAAGCAGGAGAGGGGAGCTGGCAGAGAGAAGCACACCCTCCAGTTCTTGCGTCCAGGAGGGCTGACTGTCCCTTGCATTCAGTTTCCAGATATAAGGCAGGTACCTGTGACATCCATCCAATAAACCTAGTTCAAGTAGGGTTCCGGTCCACTGAAATCAGAGTCCAGTCCAAAACAGACGTAAGTCAGCAATTCACAAAAAAGGGATAAACAGATGCAAACTAGACATGTAGAAAAAACACTCATCTATATAAAGGTAGTACAAGTTGAGGCAGGTCTTCCAGCAACTAAACTGGCAAAAATAAAAAGGGACTTGGATAACACACAGTTAAGTTTGGGAAGAAATAGAAGCACTCATATAATAGAGGTAGAAGCACAAAGTGATACAGATGGTCTAGCTCAGTAAGTCTTGAAAATGTGCATATCCTAAGAAGCAGCAGCAATTATACGTCTAAGCATTTACTTTAAGGAAATAATCCTAAGTATACATAAGAAATTATTTCAGAGCAATTACTGCAGTACTATATATAAGAACACAAAAGAAATGTAAAGATCGTCCATCAGTGTTTCTCAGAGGCCATTCACGACCTTTGTGACTTCTGCATCCCCCTATACACACGTACTGATTTACTTACTATTATTCTTTACAGCAGCTCATGATTTTTAATTTTACTTTTCCAGTGAGTGTTTACTGAGTGCCTACTACATGCCAGGAGCTATTCGAGGTGGTGGAGATTCAGGAGTGATCAAAATCGAAACAAATTCCTGCCCTTGTGGAGCTTACATTTCAGAGAAGAAATGGTAAGGAAAACATCTAGCATGCTGGTGATGTGACTGAGAAGGATAAGCAGAGCAGGCTCGGGGAACATGAGGCCTCGGGCAGTAGGGGGTTATCACTTTAGAGATGGTAGCCAGGTAAGTGCCCCAGAAGAGAACCTATCAAAACGGGAAGGGGGAGAAGATCATGGATGATCTGGGGACTGAGCACCCCAGGAAGAAAGAAGCAAGAGCAGAGCACAGAGGTGGAAGCACAACCCATGTGTTCAAATGGAAATAGGCCGATGCAACTGAAGCAGAGGGAGCAGGAAGAGCAGGAGGACACGAGGTCCCAGAGGCAGGTGTGGGGCACAGACAGGAGTGAGACTGTGTGGGGACTCTCAGGTCACGGTAAGGAGTTGGGCTGTGACCTGGGTGAGGAAGGAAGCTGACAAATTGAGTAAACACTGAAGTGGGGACACAAATTAAATGACATTGGATGATGATAAAGCTTGGTGACTTGGATTAGCTGGAAGGTATCGGCATGAGGGGTGCTAAAAAAGTTGAATTATGAATACGTTTTGAAGGCAAATCTGACCAGATGGATGATGTACTGGACATTGGAGACCTAGTGAAATCACTCATATTAGTGAGATGCTGAAGTGGTGCCGGGCTCCCAACATTTGAAAGTCTTCCACAGTAACTGTAACCATGAAATCGTGTTCAACATACTAGTTATAATTTTATAATACACATTAGAATAAATATATAACTATTAAAACCAAACATGCTACATTACCTCATATCACTCATGGCATCTGTAACATACTTTGGAAAGTACTGGATTTAAATAAAGCTGATGTATGTGTACTGTAGAATACCAGGCAAACGTTAATTCCCTTATGTAGATTTTATCTATCTGTGCACAGACAAACTCACATACAAAGGCTGGAAATGCATATACCAAAATAACATTACTGATTTCTTAGTGGTGAACTAATAGATAAAATTTTCTTCTCTGTGTTTTTCAAATCATCGTCAATGAAGAGATAGTTATCCCTTGGTATACAGGAGGCATATTTGTCTTTCTCTTGTAAACACCCAAAGTTCTTTACATATGAACGATAGTTTTGTCTTCTGTCTCATGGGTATTTTCCTTTGTATTTATCATTTTAATTTGCTGGTGGTTTTGCCATGTAATTAAGTCTATCAATTAAATCATGGTTTCTGCTAGTATTAAATCTCTAAGACCCTCCTCAGATTCCAAAATCATAGATTCTGAAAGTTCCTTATGTAAAATGGTATAGTATTTTTACATTTAACCTAAGCACATCTTCCCATATATTTAAAATCATCTCTAGATAACCTATAATACCTAATCCAATATGAATGCTATGAAAACAGCTGTTATACTGCACTGTTCAGGGAATAATGACAAGGTTGTGTACATTTTCAGTACACAAAAGCCATCCTTCTTTTCTCCCGAATATTTTTGATCTGCAGCTAAATGAACCCACTGATGCAAATGCAGATACAGTGACCAACTGTCCTGTCCTTCTAGAAATCAAATTCTTCTTAAGTGTTCACTAGTACACAGGAAAATCTTGTTCAAATCAAGTTCTTTGTTTCTTGTTTGAGCTGCAGGCCAGATTTTTAACTAAACATCCAGAAAAAAAGAAAAAAGGAAAGAAAGATGGAGATCTAAATGACAAGAGTGAAAAGTCACACTCAAACTGGAAACTGGATTCCAGAGAGTTAGCAGTGACAGAAGCAGAGAAATAATCTTAGAAACCCAGTGGATGGCATACCACATACAAAAATCAAGGTTCAGAAAGTGAAAGATGGCACATGTGAGATGCTCTTGAACCAGCCACGACCAAGCTCTTGGTTATTCACTGGACCAGGGGCCAGCTCTCTGCTGAAACTTCACTGCTTTGGGTAAATAAGTCTTCTTGACACATGCCAATACTATGACACCGTATTTTTATAAACTACTCAAACGCTTCTGTGTAAATGTCATCTAAAACATTTCCCAGGTAAAGTAAACACTGTCCTGCATAAACAGAGCGCAAGAGAAGAGGAAGTTCGGTAACAGACAGACGGGGCTCTAAGAGAAACTGATTACCTTTCTCCTTTCCATTCTAACAGGTAATTCTCAAAGGTGTATGGGATTAAGCGGAGGTTTTTAGGTCAAACCACTTAGTTCTTGATGTTTGAATACTGACTCGCAAAGGACCATAAATGTAGATAGTAAATGAAATGAGACTAAACGCTGAAAGCTCTCTGCTCAGCTCTAGGGTAGTGAAGTAATTCTCTACCTTGCTTACGGAGGAGGAGGACTATTTACTAACCTCAATCAGAGGAACAACTTGTTTAATCTTCAAGACACTATGCTGTACATCAGGTAGACAGCTCCTAGGTAAGGGGAGATTCACTCCAGGATGAAATCACAGAAGACTGCATTAAATACCTGTCATGTACAGACACGGTGCTCTCATCTCTCTAATAAAGACCATAATTGTGGATGAAGATATCTCAATGATCAAATGAATCATACGGCTTAACTAGTTACTACTACAGTGAAATCATGTAATGCCATCTGACAGCTCACACCTAGATTGGCCTTACAGCCCTAAGCAGGGCTTTTAATTTCTCAAACCGTCTTCTACTGATGACATACAGCTTTAGTTTTGTTTTCATGTAAAGCTACAACTTCATGATGTGATCAAGAAACATTAAGTAGGGAAACTTAGCTGAAAGTCATTGCTGTAGCACTCTGGGCAAGGAACATGGGTTTCCTTGGGAGGAAATCTGACCTTCCCTTCTTTGTCTCTTCTGCTCTCCAGAAGCATTTCTGTGATTACTAAATCCAAACATCCTTATTCATTCAATAAATGTATCCTGCCCTCTTAAAAAAAGAAAAAAACAAAAAACTGCTAAGTAGAACTAAGAAATGTTTTTAAGTACATACATACCAAAGTTTAATTTTTTAAAGACAAATAATGTTCATGAAACAAAAGTAACCTTTCAGGGACTGACAACCTATTTTAGTTAACTGGATTTCAAAAAGATTTTGCAAGGAGGCCTTATTTGTTTCTTCAGTCATTTCCATCAGTCTTGGAATATTCTAGAAATGAAAAGCCTGAAAAAAATGGGTCAGACATTTTTTTTTCTGTCAAAGAATGACAGAAAACTCAGAAATGAACTTTAAAACAAACAGAAGGGAGAGGCCCATAAAAAGGGAACTAAAACTCAAAACAAAACTTCCTGCACTCAGCTCCCTCCCAAACAGCCAGGCTGTTGCTCCTCGTTTAGCCAAAAAAAATTGCAAAGGCTTCCCAGCATCCCAACAACTCAAGCAGGAGCAGAGTTTTCCTCCCCGTGTCTGACTCATTGCACAAGGCATCCCATTCCCACCTGCTTTGACTGGTCAGTTCTTCAGTTTCCACATTATTAATTCATCAGAACATGGACAAGAGACATTCCTGATTCAAATACATTTTCTCCATTGAACTTTTAGACATGAACTTAACTGAATTTTTCTATATTTTTACAGGAAAATATTTTCTTAAGCATGAAAAAGGAAAAACACCAAAAACAGGCAATGCTTTCCTGTAAAAGAGACATTATTAAAAGGTAACTATCCCTGGCTTCTCTTACAACACCCAAACTCCTCCCATTTACTTTTCCTTGGCCCTTTAAGGGTGGAAGGTGTTCCCTACAGAAAGGGGAGAGATGGCTCTGGGCAGCCACAGGGATGGCTACTTTGAGGAGCAACATTTCTGCACATGTAAGCAGGAACCAGGTTGACTTACCCAGAGACAAACAATAGTTTCCTCAGAAGGTTTTGCAGCTCCAGTGGTTCTCAAACACACCCCTCACCGCCAGCACCACCACTGCAAACAGACTCAACTCTGAACTCAAGCAGGAGCAGGGTTTTCCTCCCCGTGTCTTACTCATCGCACAGAGCAGGGCTTGAGGGTGGCTGCAGCTCTCCCATGACATGATGATGACACAAGTCAGCCCCACAGTGTCTTCCCTGCCGCCCACACAGCCCATGGCGGTGGACTGAGAGAGGTGCTACTCCTTAGCAATACTCTGCGGCTGTCTCACCCACATCATTCACAGAGGCAGACAATACAGTGCAACCGTTCCATAGAAACTTCTCTCTCCTCCCACAGACTGTGAAATGCCATCTTATTACATGGAGGAACAAAATCCTGGCATGTGCTTAGTAGAAAGCAGGCATTTTACAGGCCTCTAAAGATCCTACTATGGGTCCCTTTATCTCCTAGGTCTTGAAATTACTCTGTAGTGTATTTCAAAGGAATGTGACTGCCAAGTGAATAAGCCAGAGAGCATAGTGAGAACTACTGCCCACCTGAGAATGGCCCTCCACTTCATTCAAAGAGCCCAAGCTTCAGGCCCCCAGTCACTCTGAGTAATAGACTGTGAGTGGGGGTGGGGTGGAGCCCAAACCAAAAAGTCTCAGAATACTTGTGATGAACACTCGGGCCTCCCAGAGATGATCTGGAGGGTAGAGTGATATATACTTTTTACAAAAGAAACCCTAGTTAGCCTTCCCAGGCTGATACACATTTTGGATGGTCCATAATGGACTCTCCTTAGTAATTTCTCCCCAGTGTCATTCAAAGCATTCGTACAAAAATGACAGTTAAGGTGCATTAAAGCAGTTTTGACATCCCAGATAGTGTTCTGAGACTTTTATAGGCATTAACACATTTACTCTTCACAATAGCCCTGTGAAGGTAGGGAGAATGAGGTACAGGATCTAGGTCCCCACACTCACATGGTGGCAGTGTGACAGAGCCGGGATGTGTGTCCAGGCCGTCTGCACCAGTGCCGATGGTGCCTCTCTGGGGGAGGTCCCACAGTGGCACTGTGGGATAGCAGAGTCACACACAGGTCAGATGGGGCAGGCATATAGTGATAGCACTGTGAAACAGCAGGATGCAAGTGAAAGAAAGTCCCATGATTTCTGTCGGGTAAAAATCAAGTTTATAAGCATGATGGCCAGATGAACTGATGGCCAGCAGTGACAACTCCTGCCTAGGGCAGGCAGGCAGCATCTGCACTGACTGCGTGGCTTAGTAGACTGTCTTGTTTGTTAGTTTCCTCGCATGTCAACCTGTGCTCACATGTGCTCACACACAACACGGAGAAGGAGGGAGATATATGTCATGTCTTAGTGGGGACAATCCCCTAAGAAGCAGCACCTTGGGAGCTTAGGGGAGGCCCAGAGAGCCGGGCTCAGGAGCTCCCCACTCAGGCTTCTAACAGAACAGCTCTACTTTCAACCAGCTGCTAAAACTGGGAATTCTTCCCATCACCTTCCTATTTAAAAAGTACCTGCTATTTCAAAAAAACACACATGCATGGAGTTTCCAAACCTGCTCACACGGAGGAATAACCCTAACCTGCCATGAGGAGAAAGGGCTGTCTGGATCCCATGTGGGCATGCAGAGAGGAAGGACAAGCACAGTTTGATCTGGGTAGGGATGCTGATGAGTGGGTGTGCTTTCCTGGGTTGCCCTGAGCTAGGATGAGCCAATCATCCCTATGTGTGCTATTGAACCACTCTCCAGAAGTTTCAGAAAGAGAAGTGGGAAGTCTTCTACGCTGACTCCTACCACCTTTGGAGAGAAACCCTGTCTGAGTATATGGGGGTAACAAAGTAATGAACATAAGAGTCCCTGGTCTCCTACTTTAATTAAAACTTATTCTATTTCTAATCAAAATACTCAAGGCCAATGGAGAGGTAGGGAAGGGAGAGGTGAGAGCAAAGACAACCCACTAGTAACAGGAACAGAAAGGCAGTGGAAGGCCCTCCTCTGCTATTTCTAAAACCAACAATCCAGTAAGACTTTACCTCCTCTTGTGCTGACCGGTTTTTTAAGTGGCTTAGAAGACCAGGAAGGAAGAGGTCCCTGGAGTCTGCTGCTGAATACATAATGAGACCTGAGGATCCACCAACTTGCATGTGGCTGACACACAAGCTGAGCGGCTCAGAACAAAACCACAGCCCATCCCAGCAGCATCACTACGTGAATTCCCATAGACTCAAAGCAGCTCAAGGCTGCAGAGTTCCAAAGTTCACGTGCCTTTCCATCATCCTCTCTGTTGCAGAAACTACTCCAAGGCAATTTGACATATAAATGTTCTCATCAGGATTTAAGTGGAAAAGACTTCCGGTTCTCTGAGAGCAATCTGGATGTTTTAAGATGAATGGCTCTCACAAAATTGTATGGTTTTACTACTATACGGACTTTGTTAATATTGAGTCAAAGAGAGCCCTTGAGCAAAGGTCTTGGATAAAAATCTATAGATAAGTAGTAAGTGATAAGTAATAATAATAAGATTTTAAAAGCCTCATGCAACGGGAAGGAACAGAGATATCCAGCCTTTTTTTCCTCTGCTGCGCATCAGAAAAATGAAAATTGTCTTAGTTGTCAGTTAAGAGAAGCTGATTAGCAAAAAAGAGAAAGGAAAAAAAGGTCCATGCATACTTTTCATGATATCCACCACCACAGATAAGCAAAAAAGTCCGCACAAAATCAGCATGCCACAGCGTGGACACCTCTGGATAGACAGAGTTTTCTTCAGATGTTCTCTTTTGCTAGAATAAGTGGAACCAGGTACGGATTTTTCTTGAGTAAAACTCTAAATCTTCCTATCATTCTTCCTTTTATAAGTAGATATTCACTTTCTGTGTTGTTTTTTCCACAATGTACCACTGAAGAACAACATGTCTCTGCTATAGAGGTTAATAACAAATATAATCAGAAGGGTTATATACAGATCCAAATAGCAAGATATTGCTCTAGACACGTTCCAGCATGAGGAATTAGAACTGCCATACTCAAAAATCTGAGCAAGAGAATCAAACATTATTTGAACATGTCCATTTTCAAATAAAATAATACAGTTGACCCTGGAACAACATGGGTTTAAACTGCACAGACCCACCTGTGTTCCCTGCCCCCAACCAAACATGGATCAAAAATACAGCGTTTGCTGGACATGAAAGCTGTGTATGTAGAGGGCTGGCTACCTTCCGCATATGTGGGATCCACAGGGCCGACTGTGGGGCTTGAGTATGGGCAGATTTGGTTACATTGGGGCAGTCCTGGAACCAATCTCCTGCAAATACCCAGAGATGACCGTATAAGAGGTGTGAAGAACTTCCTCCTCACTGGACAGATACTTTGGAGAACTCTGTATTCTGGGTTTGTGCTGGTTCTCCTCTTCCAATAACAGCTTTGAGGCAAAATTTCAATCCTCACCTAACCCAAGGGTACCAAAAAAGGTACAAAGTATACAGAAAATGTAGGAAAGTAATGAGTATGCAATACTGTCCTTTGTTGCCAATCTGACCTGTGTGATTAAGGGAAATAATATAAAAAGCACAGTGAGAGAGAGGTACATCCAAGTTTTAGTGATGATGGTAATGACAGCTACAACTTACTGTGTACTTACTAGTTTTAGGAACTGTGTTGAGCACTTAAGATGTGTTATCCCAACTGATCTTGACAAGGACTCTTGGTAGGAGATGCAGGTATCCTCAAACTACGGCCCATGGACCACATGTGGCCCCCCAAGGACACTTATCTGGCCCACTGGGTGTTTTTGCCATGGCTACCTGTCCTGCTTAGCTGTTGCCTGTCCTTTTAAACTATAGTCCGGCCCTCCAACGGTCTGAGGGACAGTGAACTGGCCCCCTGTTTAAAAAGTTTGAGGACCCCTGTATTACTGTGACTGGGAGTTATCTGCAGAACCAAAGTAATACTATTAGGAAATAGCCAAGTTGGGATATGAAGACAAATATCCCAATATTTTAAAAATAAATTCTTGGCTGGGTGCAGTGGCTCATGCCTATAATCCTAGTGCTCTGGGAGGCTGAGGCAGTCTCATGAGTTTGAGACCCCATCTCTACTAAAAACAAAGAAACTGAGGCAAGAGAATCACTTGAGCCGAAGAGTTGGAGGTTGCTGTAAGCTATGACGATTCCATGGCACTCTACCGAGGGCAACAGCTTGAGACTCTGTCTCCAAAAAAAGAAAAAAAAGTTCTTAGCCCTCCAAAAGATTCTGTCCATTGCATAGAACTTTGGGCTCCATAAGATAGCTTGATGGGATCGAAATTTTAACATAATTATGGATGGGAAGATTTCAATTCCCCTTAACTAATATAAATTATCCCTAATTACCTATGAGCGATATCTTCCCAGGGAAAAAGCAAGAGTTCTGATAATTACTCTTCACATATGAAGATACCAAGGAAAGAAAGAAAATAAAGTTTCCCTCCTCCCTTGGATCCCCTAAGAATTCTACAGGAGATGAAATTTTCTTTAAGTTGATTCTATTTGATTTCACTCATATATAAATAATTTGAGGTAGACACAATGCATCTTCCAGAAGCTAGAAGCTAGAAGACTCTGATAATGACTCCTATGTGATCTAACACTTTCCTCTCTCTAGTTCAAGGCCTTATAATGTAAACAACTTAAGTATACTTTATCTTGGCTAAAGATGATTCTCCTTCCATTGAACATATTTATAGTTCTTATTATCCTGTACCCTTTAACCCAAACCACATTGAAACTCAATCACTTCCACTGAAAACAAACTCTGAAGGTAGAAAAATCAAAATAGAACACGCTGGATTTGTCTATTTGTCTTCAATTTCAACCACAACCCCTACTCCACCTTAAACAGGATGGATTGCTTTCTCAGGGAAAAAGATTTCTTACTAGAAAAGTTAGAAGCACAAATACAACATATAAGAGAAACTGTTCACTTAGCAGCACTCTTTTGGAGGAAAAAAGCACAGTCAAATTCCAGAATAAGCTAGTCTGCATAGCATTTACTTTGGGTATAAAGAAAATGACATCATCACAGGATTGGGATCTGAAACAACTGTTCCATACAAAGCCGATTACAATGAGCAGTTCATTCCAAATTGGTGGGAAAGGCTTTGCACTCAAATCTAGGAATGTATAGCCTTGGGTGGCTAAAAGCATGTCTTAAGAGTTCACAAATAAGCTGGAGTTTTCTAAAATCTTGTTATTTAAGCAGAATAAAACTTTAACTCAAGGGTTAAGTGTATTTTTTTTTTTTTTGAGACAAAGTCTCACTTTGTTGCCCTCAGTGGAGTGCTGTAGAGTCATAACTTTTAGGCTCAAGTGATTCTCCTGCCTCTGCCTCCCAAGTAGCTGGGACTACAAGCGCCTGCAGAACACCCGGGTAGTTTTAGAGATGGGGTCTCTGCTCTTGCTCAGGCTAGTTTCAGACTCCTGAGTTCAAGGGATCCACCCACCTTGACCTTCCAGAGCACCAGGATTACCACTGACTGCAATGAACAGTATCAGTATGAGTGGAGATATTACTCCATGCCTGGCTGGTAAATGTATTCTTAAGGAAAATAAATCATGAGGTACAGATCTTGTACTTAGAATACACAGCATATTTCATTATTACCATTCACTTTTTAAAATGTAGATAAGGTCTCAGTCACCTAGGCTAGACTGCAGCGGCATGATCACAACTCACTGTAACCTTGAACTCTTGCCTTGGTCTCCCAAGAAGCTAGGACTACAGATATGTGCCACCACACATGGCTAATTTAAAAAAAAATTTTTTTTTTCTTACTATATTGCTCAGGCTGGACTCGAACTCTAGTCTTCAAGCAATTCTCCCACCTTGGCCTCCCAAAATGCTAGGATTAAGAGGTGTGAGCCCACACAGCTGGCCCATTGTTACCATTCTGATTTGAATTTTTATAACTCCAAAAAGCTTGCAGTATCTAAAGGCATCATCTTGACGAGGACGGGGAGAATGGGAAGTGTCACATGAGTAATAAGCCAGGGAAACCCTGCCATCTCATGTAGTAGAAGGGTTCCCCATGCCTCTAGCACCCACACCATCCCACTGACATGGCTGTGCTTGTGTTTCCAGATTTAGTGACATAAGTGAGGTGGCAAGTCCCTCTTCAGTCATTATTTTCCGAGGGTCTTCTCTTGGAAGGCAGGTACCTCCAGACTGCGAGTGCTCTGCGACCACCACACCAACACCCCATAGCTGTGTCAGCCATAAAGGTGGGGGCCACTCTTCTTCCACCTTGCCATCCACAGGTGACATTTCACAGGTGACATTTCCTTCTGCCATTTCTAATTGAAATACTTTCTAATTGAAATAGCAGAAGGAAACTAAAAAGAATCAAACTAGTCATGTAGCCTAAGAATTTGACAGTGGAAAATATTAAAAAACTATTGTTTTTATTATTGACATAAGCATATAAATGAAATCCTTTGTATCTCTGTTGACCAACAGTGTGGACAACTACACGCATGGGTAATGTCTCCACTCATACTGATACTGCTCACTGAAGTCCATGGCAGAAGCCTAAAGAACGCATCCTCCAGGTACTGTGAGTGGTATCCTTCATGGAGACAGGATGTATTTTAAACTCCTATCAATTTGCCCACTCTCAAGTCGCCCTGTGGAACCAAAAGGATGGAAAAGGAGATTTTTCAGACGATTGCACGAGCAGAAAATATTCCCAATAAGCCATTCAATGCATGTACATGACCTTAGCAGCAGGAAAGCAAATGCTCTGATCAGTACTATCATTATCAAGAGGTCAAAGGCAAGTAAATCCCTAGAGCAGCAGTTCTCAATCTGTGGGTCACCACTCCCTTGTAACAATGAAAATACATCCTGCATATCAGATATTTACATGACGATTCATAACAGTAGCAAAATTATAGTTATGAAGTAGCAAAATAAAGTAGAAAGTAATTTTATGGTTGGGGATCACCACAACATGAGGAACTGTATCAAAGGTTCACAGCATTTAGAAGGTTGAGAACCACTGCCCTAGAGAAACACGTTCCCGGTTACGCCTTATTCCAGGGTTCAAGAGCACAGGAAGCCCTTCCACCTAAATGTCAATAGACATTTGGAGTCTGCTGGAGCAAGGGCTGTCCTTGAGGCTTTTGTGGAAGAAAAAGCAAAGAAAGAGAGGAAGATCGATAGGTAAGTTTCTATAATGCCCTGGAGGGAGGAATTTTCCTTTAAGGTACAGACAGTTCAGAAGTTCTAGAGTCAATACCAAGGAGACTCCCGTTGGGAAGCCACTAATGTCTCTGAGAGTCGCGCTCCTAGCAGAGATTGCCACAAACTGCCGACACCTCAAGAAATGGATGTCAAAATCAGTATACTGACGAAAAGGAACAATCAATTTTAAAACATTTTGTGCTAACTTGGACTTAGCACTGGGGAAAAGAGTGAAAAGCCAGCCTCTGCATTCAGAGAGGTTACGAGCTGCACACAGGACCAGCAGAGCCCGACCTCGCGTGACTTCTTGGCCCCTCTGCCCTCCCTTCTCTAGTGGTCTTGCTAATGAAGACGGAAATCACACACCCATGGCATGTTGGCTCTAGAATAAAACCCTAAACACTGCCGAGCCCAGTGGTTCTCAACCTTCCTAATGCCGCAACCCTTTAATATAGTTCTTCATATTGTGGTGACCCCCAACCATAAAATTGTTTTCGTTGCTACTTTGTAACTGTAATTTTGCTACTGTTATGAATCGTAATGTAAATATCTGATATGCAGGATGTATTTTCATTGTTACAAAGTGGTCACCACCCACAGGTTGAGAACTGCTGGTCTAGCTCAACAACCTCATTTTAAAGATGAAGCCAGCTCAGAAATAAGTAAATGACACGCTGAGCTGATGTGAATACCAGAAAAACCCCAGGTTGCAGAATGCCAACCCTGGGCTGTCATCTTCCATTCTTTTTTTTTTTTTTTTTTTGAGACAGAGCCTCAAGCTGTCCCCCTGGGTAGAGTGCTCTGGCATTACAGCTCACAGCAACCTCCAACTCCTGGGCTCAAGCGAGTCTTCTGCCTCGGCCTCCCAAGTAGCTGGGACCACAGGCGCCCGCCACAACGCCCGGCTATTTTTTGGTTGCAGCCGTCATTGTTGTTTGGCGGGTCCGGGCTGGGGATTCGAACCCGCCACCTTAGGTGTACGTGGCTGGCGCCTTAGCCGGTTGAGCTATAGGTGCCGAGCCTGTCATCTTCCATTCTAATGGGAGAAAAACTTTTGCCTACAACACCCACACCCTGCATTGACGAGGCCTTTTGCCTCCTCTGTCCTGGTTTCATTTCACTGGCTGTGGCTCACACTTCTGCTTTCCTGGGAGAAGCCAGGACCTTCTGAAAAGGGATGGAGAAAATGCAGAAATCAGTGACTTCAGCCAGGGGAAGAAGAGTAGACTGCAATCTCCTACTATGCTGGTGCTTCCTTTCCTGGAAAAGATGCAATTTGGGTTTCATAATCAGCATTTCATATCAATCAACTCAGGAAGAGTAACTAGTGGATGCTGCTTCCAGGGAAGAACAATGCTAAAAGGCTTTGTGGGCAGCCTGAACAAGACCACAAACGTACAGAACACACTCCGCTCCTTCCCTGCTTTCCTCCCCACTTCATCACCAGGCAGGCCATGGGCACTGGCGCTAACTTTTGGTCCAGTCTCCCTGCTCCAGTTCCAGTTTCCTCACTGCCTCCAGTTTATTTTGAAAAAAAGGCCCGATGGGTCACAAAAAGCTAATTTGAGGAGCTGGAATTATTTCACAGAGTAATGGATTTTTGGAGGTGGAATGCACTATTTGAATTATTTAATGGGATCTCATTTTTTTGAATGAGTAAACAAAAGCTTTAGGGAGATTAAGAACTTAGATACAGGCAGAACTTGGGCCAGAGCCAAAGTCTCCAGACTCTCAACACAATGATCCTCTGGGACCACCCAGAAGACCCTGGACTACTGCAGACACCAATCCTTGGGACCATCTGAGTCTCACTGGCCTTAGATATGCAATGGCCACAGCAATGTAGCAACTTAAAAGTTCTAGCCCATCAGTGGCCCAAAGAGGCTCAGCAACACAGAACATAGGCTAGAAAAAAAAACAGGGGCAACAACAGTATGGTTAAATATCCAGAGAAAGGAAAAGCTCCCTGACAACCCCCCAAAACGTGAAGACAGAGCAGACACTAATGGCAGGGACAGAGCAGGGGGCAACACTCACCATCAAGAGAGCAGGTGAAGAGCACAGAAAGGACAGCCACAGTTCACTCCATACACAAGATTTTGAAAATTAAAAACCCTAAATCCCGTTCCTTCCCTTACAATGACACTTTCTCTATAAGTTAAGGAGACATATCCAATTCAATTTTTAACTAAGCTGGTGTACAGTAATATCAGACAGTCTTCAGTTCACAACACTGCAATACAAGCTGATAAATACCATCTCCGCACTGGCCAGTGATGGGTGGATTCTGATACTTAATACATTCTGGGTAGGGCAACCCCACCCGTGGCCCACAACCTGGCTTCTGCAGATGGACCTCTTAGCTTCTTGCCAGAGCTGTTCCCATGGCTGTGTGGCCCTGAGACCTCCCAAGACGTCATAGGTACCACAGGAAAAGACACTGCTGACTCAGGAGGTGGCCCTTTCCCACTGAGACAGTAGGTAACAGTGCTGATGTTTTAGCCACTTAATAAGTCAGAGCTCAAATGTAAGTGCTGCATGTCCTCTCTGGTGCTAGGATGTTTCTGGAAATAATATTATATGTGGTGGTGGTTGCCTACTTTTGTTCAACCTAGATTTCCCAATAAAATATTATGTTACTAAAAGTGCTTTTCTCCTTTAAAGAAAGAAACTACATTCAAAGGACTGGGTTGTAAAATCCAGGTTGCTTACCAACTGAGGTGCCCCAGAATGACCAGTAAACCTTGCCCTGGATTGGGACAGACCACATAAAGGCAGGACCCTGTGGGGCAGGTGCAAACTAAGGGGGGCCTCAATAGTTTACTGTCATACAAAACACTGCCATTCTTTATGTTTCAGGTGGACGCCTTTGGGGTTCCCTTATTTTTAAGCTTCAGGAAATGCTCAGATATGCAATTACCATGAAGTCAACGAATGGTGAACTTGAAATTATAGTGGAGGATGGGACATACTAACCTCCCAAGGTCAAGATGCCGGGAAACCCAAAGCCAAAAATGCCCTTGCATCAACTTACTCAAATTTGTCCTTCATTACCTTCTAAATCTGTTAACAGTATTCCTACCTCTAATCTTACAGCAGCACTTACACATCTGGCAATTAAACAGGTACTGATCTACTTATTAACAACGTAAGCAAAGTGAATATCTTTGGAGTTAGTGAAAAGTATGAAATCCTGATGAACAGACTCTCCATTTCCATTGTGACCAAGAGTCTATACACAGCGGTTCTCAACCTGTGGGTCACAACCCACAGGAACTGTATTAAAGGGCCGCAGCATTAGGAAGGTTGAGAACCACTGGTCTACAACATCTGGGCTTTACCAACCACTGCCTTTTGTAGCTATGACTCTTGTTATTTTTACAGTAAATTATTTCAACCGGAAGCATATCCTTCGGGGGTCCCTACCAGTGAGCCCAGCTGATGAGTCGCCCAAGGGACTGGCTAGATACACAAATTCCCGCAGCTAGTGACTTTCTCCCACCACTAGAGCCATTTGTGAGTCATAGTTTTTAACTTTTTGTTTATTTTTAAGCACCAAAATACTGAAGAAATACAAATGTTTCCCTATTATTCTGTCACACAATAATGCAGTCTTGTCTTAGGAAAGCCAAATTAAAATGCCCACACATGATAGATGTGGCCCTCTATTCAGCAAGATTTAGATTTAAAAAAAAAAAAAAAACTTGAGGAAAAAAACCTAGGATGGATGAATAGTAGAGACAAGAACCACAGCATTGCAAACATCTCCCACACAGCCTGGCATAAAGGCTTCCCCCTCCCCAAAGGAAGACACTTAATAAGTCTGGGGCTCAGGGGCAGCACCTGTGGCTCAAAGGAATAGGGTGCCGGCACCATATACTGGAGGTAGCAAGTTAAACCCAGCCCCAGCCAAAAACTGCAAAAAAACAAAATAATAATAATAAGAAGAAGTCTGGGGTTCAAATGTAAATGCCTCAAGGTAAAAGGATACTCATGCTCCTATTATTTCTCAAAGTGGCATCTCCAATTCAGTCATCTGCCATCAAGACATCCTTTCTCTCTCTCCCCATTTCAGGAGCTCACAGCTCCCATAACAATGGATCTGAGATCCAGAAGCCATGGGCAAACATGGTCAGCTCTGTACAACTACAAAACAAAGTGATGCCAAGGTCAGTGGATGACGACAGGTGACACAATTTGATCGTGACCCTAACACCCTGTCACCATTAAACGATTTTCACTACATTCAGGTCTCAGGAGTCAAGGTGGCATCTCAGCTTGAGTTCAGCCTCATCATTCACCTGTCTTATCTTTTCTAAGACAACTGCCCTAAATTATTTAAAAGGAGAAGAAGAAATTGCCCAGTAAGATGATGGATCTAGCAAGGTAGAGGAAAAGCAGAACAGGGAAGACAGTCGCCATCTCCTCCCCACACAGATGGTCTTCCCATCCGTCCCTTCTGCAGATGAGGAACTGAAGGATGGAGACAGGAAGTGACCCTTCCCAGGTCTCGCAATCACAGCAGAGTTGGGCCAACCAAGATGTTCAGGGCTTCAGTTCTTAGGCTTTCTCTGCTGACAAATCTCTTTATTGGGATAAAGGACCAGCCAAACCAACAAAAGGGAGTGGGTGATTTCAGAACATTCTGCCCAGAAACTACATTGCCCACCCCCTTTGAATACAGGTTCCTAGGCATACCAGGATGGGACGAAGACCTCTGCAAAGAGGCCAGACACAGTATAAGGACCCCACACACACCACACAGGTTCCCCTTTGCCAAAGCATAAACAGTTCCATCTGTCTGAACCAGATAAGAAAGAAAAAACCATTGCCCTTTGGATAATCCAGTAAGATAAACAACCAAAATCCGCAGAGCACTCTGTGGGCTATCTGGTACCTTCACAAGCATTATTTCATCTCATCCTCACAAGAGTCCCATTTGGCAAGTAAAGAAACTAAGCACCAAAGTCATCTTGCCTGGTCAACGGCAAGGCTGGCAGCTGGGCCTACATCCTGCAACTCCACCTTCAGCGTCCCTGCTTCTACACTACCTCCGCCCAGTGTTATTAGTGACAAAAAGCCAACCATAACAGTAGACCAAAGAGCTGACTGAACCACACCCACAGACCAGCTAAACAATGACTAAAATCCTCCCTAGAACCCAAGGCAGGCTCTGTCTCCCCAGAAGTCCAGGACTGGGGATTTCAAAGCAGGATTAGACCCAGCCCTCTGCTGAGAGCCAAGGCCTTCACTCTCCTGCAGGGATTCTGGGTTAACCACATGACCCACGACTGTGGCTGGGGCTGAACCTGTCAGGCACATTTGGCTCTTGGTGAAACGACCCAGCTGTGCGGGCGGTTCCCGTCTAGGGAGCTCCCGAACATTCCAAACCCTGTGCTGCAGGGAGGGACCCAGCTACCCGGGGTGCTGGCAAACCTGATGGAACTTTCCGTACCTCATTTGTACTTTTGCACCAATGAGGCCCTTTCAAAATGGGCCTCAACAAGCTACAGACGATGCCTTGCAAGAACAGATTAGGAATGGCCAGTGGAGGTTCCTTCCTGGGAGTGGGACCAAAGGAACTTCAAGTTGAATGTTTACCATTGGTTCCCTATTCTTTTCATAATATTTTTGAAAACTAGATAAAAATTAAATAGCCATAAGGGTGATAGCCTACACTGAAAACAGGGAAAGCAAAGAGAGAAAGTGGCATTAGATGCTGCAGACTAATTGCCCAAGAAAATCATTTTAACTCAAACAAAAGCTTCGGAGACACTGATCTAGACTAAGACCCTTACAGAGCGTACCAGGGAAAAGAGACTTAATTACAAACGAACAACATTTCCCCTAATGGTAACGGAAGACACAGAGTGATTTTTGAAGGAGCAAAAAAATGTGTTTGGTACTTACTCTGTTAGGCGTTTTCACATATTTTTATCTTCTTTAGTCTCAGTAGCCACAGAGGAAAAGAGCTATTACCCACCAGTGATAGAGCAGGAAATAGATGCCCAGGGCAGCTAAGCAGTTTTCACATAGCTGCACAGTAATTGCTGAGGCATAAAGACAGAAATGGTGAAGGCAGAAATACAGATAAACCCTATAAAAGCATCCTCTGCAGCACACGATGGCAATCCTCGCCTACTTCTCGTGCGGGCCACAGGCTGCCTATGAGACATGTGTACACAGAACACTGCTCCCCATATTCCCTGATGAAACTGGATGTGAGCATAGAAATGTTTTCACAAAGCGTTCATGGCTTTGCTCTTTTCTACCATTTCTCTCTCCCAGCCTTCTCACCACGGAGGGCTGTGTGTGTGAGAGAAGACCACCGGTGGGTGTGGAACAGAGGGGCTCCCTGGAACCTTGCCACAAAGGGCCCCAGGCTGTTCTCAGTGGGATCATACACACAACTCCAAATTCATTACCACCTTCTCTAACATCTAAGTCCCCTCGCAAGTCTCACATGGACACACTTTAGACATAATAATAGCCACTGCTCACCAATGTTTATTAAGCTTTTATTAGAGCAGAAGAAACTGTGGTAGTGGGTCCCATGTACTGCGTCCTCATCAATCCCTGCATCCATCCTCAGCCTGCAAGTCAGAGACTATCATCTCTATCTCACATATGACGAAGCTGAGCTTCAGAAACAGTTAAGAAACTTATTAGTGAGGTCCAAAGCAAGAAGGCAGGTAAAATTTAAACCTAAGTGACTGTGACTCCTATGTCCACACTCCTTCCTCCTCTGCCCCTGTACTTTATTATTAAAACTATGAAGCAAAAGGACCAAATAGAGGAGTCGGAACTGTTATGTGGATGGGCTAGCAAGACAAATGGCATTTTAAAATACTGGAAATGTGAATCTGGCCTCTGTAATCAAGACCAGAAATGCCACCCTAACCAATACATGCACACAAGCATACCTGTTAAAATCAGTGGACTACCCTGGAAGGTCAAGCACTGGGCTTCACACGGGGTTTTGGGTGGTCAGGAATACTTAAATCCCAAGCATCAAGACAGTGGAATTAATATCAATGGCCTAGGCTCGCGCCCTCTTCTGTAACTTTGCAACCTCCCTTCTCCCCCTGCCCTTCTGCCCTGGATTCATCTGTGCCTCGAACATGAAAAGAGAGACTTTCCCAGAGATAAACCGCTGGGCTGAAATTCCCTCAGCTCAAAAAACAAAACAAAACAAAACAAAAAAACTCCCCTTATCTTTTTTCACTAGATAACAGGCTAGCCTTTAAAGTTTATAATCTAATGCTGAATTCTAAGACCCATCATCTTTCCATACAAACAGTGTAGCCAACTTCAGAGCAGTGATACGCTGAAAGAGGAATGACAGCCTTGTGCAGCAGCCAGAATGGACCCCACTAAATGACCAAGCTCAGATTGGTGACCTTCCAATGCCTGGATAAAGTTTCACAAAGCGTAGCTGACAGTATGCATGCCATCTAGGAGTGCCAAGCTCTGGCTAACCACCTCAAAGAGCAGTGCAACTCCATACAGAGAGAAAATCTGGTTTTGCCCCAACACTGCAGACCTTCTAATCAATACACCCTTTTCATTTTTCTTATCCTTATTTGGAAATTAACACACGTGAACCAGCATATTCTTAAATTTCTCCCTAAGACATTCTTACAACATCTTTCATCGGAAATAGAGTATTTTCAAATCCAGGGAACTTTCTGTAACTACAGTTATGCACAACCCAGCACTGCCTACGACCAGACAAAGACAATAAACCAAATTCCAGTTACCTCCGTCAGCAAACAGCCTGCCCATAATTTTGTCACCGACACGAAACACCTCCCATTCCATCTACTCAGCAAACTTTCCTCTCCTGCAAGGGCTTTCTCAATGTTCTTCCACAGCTGTTTCTGTGGCGGGCGCAAACTGCTACACAGCGACTTCGCAGTGACATTCTCCCAGAATGCCACTGGATCCCTCGGGGCTTAGGGATGAGAACTTGAAAGAAGTCGCAGGAGGACGGCCCCCTCTCCCCAGCCTCCCCTCTCTCAACAGAGCTTCCCTCCAAGAGACCTGCTTCAAAAGTCCAGACCCTATGAAGTCACACATGACTTCACAAACCTCCAGCTTAACTCTTTCAGCACCAGGCAGCAAGCTGGCAGCCCAGGGAAACGTAACTGAGTAGATCTGGAGTGGCTGCTATTTAAGGGGGAAAAAGATGCTTGTCCAATACTACTCAAAAACAAAAGTAACTTCAGCACTGACGAAGATTTCTGAAGAACTATTTGAAAAACATTAATTTCCTACAGCACACACATTCTGGCTTTAAAGGAATGACACAATAGCCCTCCTACTGTATCTAATTCATTTATACGATCGCAAAGTCAGCTCTGTTAAATCCATACAGTCTTATGGGATCTGCCCATTTCTAGTTTTGTTTCTACTTTTTTGCTATGGTGGACATGAAAATATTTATTGTCCTGTTGTTCAAAGCCTGCTTCAGACAGCCAGCAGTGGCCAGGCAACCCTCACAGCTGTCATGCCCAGCAACAACTGTCCCAGAGCATCTGAGAACTCCAGGACAGGAGGAGCTGGGGACAGCAGCAGCAGAGCTGGCAGACCTAACCAATGGATGGCAGAGCCCACAGCAGCCCCCGCAGAGAAAGGACAGGGGCTCTGCTTCCCTGGTTTGCTCTCCCGTGCTTCTTTGCCTTTGAGCTGTTGCTATGGATGGGACTCAGGGATTATGAGGATCAGGGGGTGAAAAAAACTAGAATTTACTTTCTAAACAGAAGAAATTACATACACTCAAAAGAAAATGCAATATGCCCTTTCAAGAACCATTTTCTGGTGAACCAAGCAGTGATTTATAGATCTCTAAATATACACCCAGCCCAGAGAAAGTCTCTGCAGTACTTATTATGTGCACAAGAAGCCACGTATAAAAATACATTTGCTCTGCCACGCTGTTTGGGACAAGAATGTAAGACACACCCAAAATGCTCATAAACAGAAAAATGGAATAGAAATAAGTTATATTAGACTCACATAATGAATACTGTATAAACTGCTAAACTAGGCCTTTGAGTCCACAAAAATGAATTTCAAATATTGGGGAAAAACATTTACAAAAGGAAACAAGAAGATGGCAGTTATATAAAGTCCAAGAGCATATGGAACAGCATTATATAAAATCTGCGTTTACATACACCTCCATAGAAACGATAAATGTTAACAGGTCTTGGTTACCTTGACCTTAGGAGGAGAAGAGAGCCTGGGAGCAGTGAGATATAAACAGGAGTTTGAAGTTCATCTGAAATGTTTACTTCCTAAATGAGATGGTAAGATCACACGTTTACTGTTTTCTGCATTTTTTGGTATGCCTAAAGCAGGCATCCTCAAACTGTGGCCCACTGAGGACATTTATCTGGCCCCCCGGGTGTTTTTGCCGCCGCTGCCTGTCCTTTTAAGCTATAATCCGGCCCTCCAATGGTCTGAAGGACAGCGAACTGGCCCTCTGTTTAAAAAGTTTGAGGACCCCTGAAAGTGTCACCGAAGTTTTAAACCATCAACCTCATTAGAGCTACTACTTGAGTACACCACCACCTGTTTGGCCTGGGAGATTAATAGAACAGGAGGAAAAGAGGTTAATAGTTCCCTTAACTCCTGACTCCCAAGTTCTCAAATCCAAGCAGCTGTTCCTAATTTTGCCACAATTGGGCTCCCTCTATGTCACTGGTCCTTAACCTTCCTAATGCCACGACCCTTTAATACAGTTCCTCAAAATTATTTTTGTTGCTACTTCATAACTGTAATTTTGCTACTGTTAGGAATCGTAATGTAAATATCTGATATGCAGGATGTATTTAGGCAACCCCTGTGAAAGGGTCGTTTGACCCCCAAAGGGGTAGTGACCCACAGGTTGAGAACCACTGCTCTATGTGGAAAGTCACCCTGCCCCATTGCCCCCACTACCTTTACACAAACCCACCTCATGCTTCACAGCCCACCTCACAGCACAATGCTCCCATGAGGCCTCCAGGACACCTCAAGCCAGAAGTGGCCCAGCCTTGGAACCATATAGCCTGGTTCTCCAGACACTGTACTAGAGTTATTTCTGAAATCATCTGATCTTCCTCCTCCTTGGAAGACACTTTAATTTCTAGTACAGAGCAGTGGCTCATTCAGTTCTTCATTCAACAAAAACAGAGTGTTCAATATGTGCTGGGCACTATGACAGAGGTTCTCTGAGTCCCCAAACTGTAGACTTGAGAAGTTCATGGCCTAAAAGGAGGGACACGGCCTGTAGTACAACATTATGTGATAAATCAGAAAATAGCTATGTGAATGCCAAATATGAATAATAAACTTTTATAACTGTGTTTCACACTAATGATCATTTTTCTCTAAAGACTTCATAATAGTCCTCTTAGCAAGACAATGTCATCCCATTTGTGTTGAGTGAGACTTCTAAATAGAGTAATTACAAAGACAGTAATATAAACTATCATTAAAACTCCCCACTTTCAAGTAATCAAAGGCTCTTAGAATTACTACGAATACACAACATCTTAATTCCAATCACACCAGACAACTTTGAAGAAGTTTATTGAAAATAGTTCAGGAACTGTTATTGATAATTACAACTAATATTTATTGAGTATTCAATACGTGCTGGTAATTTATTCTCCCTTTACCCAGATAAGGAATTTGAGGACGAGAAAGAGAATTCACTAAAATGTCAAGCAAATCAGCCTGACTTAAGAACCCCAGCACACCGCACTGTTTCCTAGCAGGAAAATCAATCGACTTCTGTATTTCTAGAGGAGGGACGGGCATCCTGTCACTATTTACACCAAAGATGACAAATGTGCATTTAGAAAAATGAATTCCCAGATTCACATTTCCATTATCAACAGCTCATGGGTGCCTTGACCTTGGGAAGGAAAGAGAGGAGTCTGCAATTCAGGAGGGAAACACTCACTGTCACAAACCTTTGTTATAAGAATTCTCCCCATCACAAGCAGAGGTACCTCTCCCAAGTCTGCGCCCACTGAGAACCTGAACTGTGTCTTTCTCAGCTTTCTGTTCTGCCTCTAATCAGTCTCCAGTGAGCGCTTCTCAAACTTTCAAGGGCTTACGAATCACCTGGAAATTTGGTGAAAATGCAGATTTTGACCAAGTAGGTCCAAGGTCAAGTCTCATGGAATTTCTAATAAGGTCCCACGTGACTTATGCTGCTAGTCTGAGGTCCACACCTGGGAGAAGCAAGGAGTTGACAACCTAGGCTGCATGACAGAATCATCTGAGAAGCTTTTAAAGCTAGCCCTGTCCAGGTGCCGCCAGAGACCAATAATAGAATCAGAATCTCTGATGGTGAGAGAGAGAATCAAAGGCGTAAAGCGCTCTTCAGGTAGTTCTAATACACAGTCAAGTTTAAGAACCCCTTCTCGGACCACTTCTCAAACTTCACTGTATATGCAAACCACCTGGATGTCTTATGAACATGCAGATTCTAATCTAGTAGGTGAAGGATGGAGACAGCGGTTCTGCATTTCTAACAAGCTCCCAAGTGAATGCTGCTGGGTGGCAAGATTGTAAGAAATAAAAAAATCAGAAAATCTCTGTCCTTCAGGGTATGTAATTTATAAGGCATTCCTTTCATAATTTTAGATTCAGAGACCAGAGACCTACAAAAGATTTAGGTACAGGCATTGGAATGAGCATATAAGGGATGGCAATTATGATGTCAAAGTATTTATCTGACATTGGTTTTCCACAAAGACATAATTAGCAGGACACACAGCAGCCCCCAAGTGCTCCTGTGTGTGAGCACTTCAGCCCACTTGTCCTTAAGAGCTTCTCACTCTACCACCTGCAAGACTCGCCCCTAAAAGGGCAACTCCAAAGTCTCTCCAGCAACCTTCAGTGCCACATTCCCACCAGCCCTCCATGAATGTCCCTCTCTCTCCCCAAACCCAACCGATCTGAAACTGACCACACAGGTGCTCTCCTCCCAACCGATCTGAAACTGACCACACAGGTGCTCTCCTACCTTGTCTGCGCTTTTGCAGTTTTTGGCCGGGGCTGGATTTGAACCTGCCACCTCTGGTATATGGGGCTGGCGTCCTACTCCTTAAGCCATAGGTGCTGCCACTTGTCTGCCACTTTCTCCAACTTAGTGGATTATTTCTTGATGTGCTAAGTAACACAGGTTTGAAATCTCACAGCCATCCTGTCTGGGCTCCATGTGTCCTGCATTCAAATACTCCCCAAAACCTCACACCTTTCTTTCTTTTTTTTTTAACCAGGCTTTTTCTTATCTATTTTCTTAATATTCCTTAAACTATTACCCAGACTATTTGCAGAAGTCATTATAGGTTTAAAATTAGCATTCATAAACTAGAACTGAGCAAATTCTTCCAACAAAATTGCAAATTGGTTGGTAAGGTTATTTCCATTTCACCAATAAGGAATGACGAGTTCTGCAAATGAAACAACCTTCCCAAGATCAAGGTGCCAGGAAAGAGGATGACTTCTCCTCCTGTCTTCTGTCTCTGATCTCCACATTCATACCAGCCTGCCACAGGGCACTGCACTTTATAAATAAAGAAAGTGATGTCTACGGAAGCCTGAAGCTTAAAGCTTGAGAGACTGGGTGCTGGCAGCTCAGAGGCTGCTATGGGGCTCAAGCATACGGCCAAGTGGCAGGACGGCTTTTCTTCAAATTTCCACCATTATTGGTAATAACTTTCATTTTATTATTTTCTACTATGTACAAACATTGTTAAGCCCCTTGATTTTCTTTTCTTGATTTTTGTTTCACTGGATTGATCTCATTTGCTCCTCTCCTTCCTTTACGAGATAAGTATTTTTAATTCAAGCTACACTTGGAAAGGTTCCCAGATTTTGTGTATTTACTCACAATTACACATTTAGTAAGTGAGACAGGAGTGAGAACCAGGGATGACTGGCTCTAACTCTCCCCCACCCTCCCCCCATCACTGGACAGGAGTTCCTCTATGAAAAAAATAAACCCAAATTCACAATCACAACTACTTAAAGAAGCCACAAAGAGACAAAAGTAAGAAGCTCTTTTGCTGCAGAACAAATCCCAAAACATAAAAGGATTAAAGAGATCGCGAAAGCAACAGCAGCCACTGACGGGCAGGGCAGCGAAGCTTCCTCTGTTAACGACAGAGGAAAAGCAGCCAGACCCATGAGGACATTTCACGAGATTGAAAAGATTTTGCCTTAACTAGTATCACATTATTTTAATTTCTTCTTTTAATATTTATATATTATATTCAAATGACTTCAGGTTTCAATTGTGATGTTGGGAAATTTTTTGAAACAGCGCCTCAACAAATGTATTACTTTTATTTCACATGACTTCTTCCTAAAGCAGAAAGACAGCAAGGAAAGAGAAAAATTGAAGGAAGGCAGAAGATAGCTTCAAACACCAGCGTTCCATTTGCGAAGGGGATGACAACAGCAAGAGAAAGGCAGATGACCACAAATATCCAATTCAGAGTGGGCTGCAGACAGACCAGGCAGAGCAGCCGCACACAGATGGAATTCACCCTGCTGCCGTACCCCTCGGATCCCCAGCAACATCTGAAAGACAAACTAAGAAGCAGAGACCTCTCACACTAAGAAAGGTATTTAAAAGGCAGTTTCAAAGACTTCAGAGAACCAAAGGAGACGTTCCCGCCACATCACCGTATTTGCGATCTCTCTTCTCTTCCTGTCCAAACCCAGGCTCAATGGAAAAGGACAACATTCAGCTCTGTTAATGTCATAGTGAGCACATTTGCACTTTGAGGACTTACTGGTTGGAGTTGTGGTCATCTGCTGATAGACCAGCGCGGGAAAAGCACCCAGACACAAAGGAACCCATCAGAACATGTATAACTGTAAGTCTCTAATTATCCTTTCTAATTTTGGAACCATGTGACTGGACTTCACACAGCACCGCTGACCCCCTGTCAGCCCGAGTGCTATGGAGCTGGACCACATAGGGGTGGGGGGAATCCTGCTCCTTGCCCCTTCATTAAAAGATTGTGTTACACTTTCAGGATGAGCTATGTCCTGGCTGACTTGAGGCTTCCTGGACTATGTTCAGTCAGGGCACCCAGGAGAATTTAACAATCCCTGGCTAGATTTATTTTAGGATTTTCAGTCTTTTTTTTTAAAACCTTGCAAAGCAAGGTCTACTTGATATCACAGGGTGATAAGTAATACTTTTAAAGACAAATAGACAAGCACTCAAAAAAATGTCTTTGCCAGCCCAACACTAGAATATCAAAGATTTGGAATATTTTCTTCTTTGACTTAAATGAAGTTTCAGGGGAAAACACTGATCCTCTGGCCACCAAAACACAGTAAAGTGCCAGGCAAGAAAATGTTCCTGAGAGAGGGGACTAAGATCCACTATAATGCCACAACAGCCTAGTCACCTTTCCTGTCCACCTTTCTCTAAAGGAGCCATGTAACAGGGACCGTCACCTGGGTTCAATCACCATCAATACTGCCACAGAAATGATCTTTAAGGACAAAGCAAGGACAGATATTGAAATAGAAAAAAGATCTAAAAACATATTACTACCAAAACAAATACACTTTGTTTAAGATGTTTGGTCCTGTTCTGAGACTCATCATGAAGTCATTATCACTCAGACCAATGATTTTATGGTCCAACTCAGCATAGCTCAGTAAAAGCCAGACTGGGTTCAAGTGCTGAGTGTGCCACTTACTACCTGTGTGACCTTAGTAGTGGTGACTCAGTTTCCTTATCTGGAAAATGAGAACATTAATAGTTCCTTCCTTTCTCCTGCCTTATCATGAGACTTAAGCACTATGTGTATAATGAATAAACAAACCTATGGATGATACGTGATATAAAATTATGTCAGTTATGAAATTAACTAAAGTGATGTTTTGTACAAGCTGACAACTAAGATTTTAATTTCCTGGTTCATGTCTACTGAATATCAAATAACTTCAACAGGAGGAAGTGACTAGTCCTGACCTCTTTCCTCAGTGCCTTCCTCTGAGTTCACTTTATCCAACGCGATCAGAGCCCGGCCCACTGCCAGCCAGCAGGAGAAGCCAGTGGCTAGGCTAGGAATGCTAGGAATGCATACTTGTTTTCTTTATCACTTTTCTTTTGTAGCTATCATATTTCTTAATGCAATTGGAAAATATTTTTTCCTTGGATTCTAACACTGTGGCTCTCAGGGCTTGGCTAAGGGACAGGCTCAATACCTGAGTCTGCTTCCTTACCTCTGCAGAGGGGATATTTCAATGCAGGAGAAATTTTAAAAGGCTGTTCATTGATTGCTTTAAACATTTATGGAAACCTGTTTATTATTGACTTGGTGGTGAATGCATATACCAGCACCATCAATAACAACAACTAGCTTCACATTTAGAACTTAGTTTCTCGAAAGCAAGCCAACTCAGACTTCCGGCTCTTTTTTTTTTATTTTTTTTTTTGCAGTTTTTGGCTGGGCCTGGGTTTGAACCCGCCACCTCTGGTATACTGGGCCAGCGCCCTACTTTGAGCCACAGGCGCTGCCCCCAGACTTCCGGCTCTTTACATATATGGCATGAGAGAAATCAGATCAAAAGAAAGAATAACAGTTTTAGAGGCCAGGAAGCCCAGAACAGCGGTTGAATCTGGCCTCAGAGGCAGACGACTTAAAAACTAGCACAGGATCTATCACTAGAAAGTCATCTGGCTGTGGGTAATTCACCCCACCAAACAAGAACACAGATTTTTATAAAATAAAATAAAGTTATCGGAGATCCCTTCAAGCAGTAAAAGTCGTAATACTCTCATAATACCACACATCATATTAACACAATTCCTGTATGATTGCAACTTCCCCAAAGCACCAAAGAAGGCAGAGGGGCTAAAGAAACATATGAAAGTTCTCTAATTCCTTTAAAATTTCTTAGGATCATTAAGACTGCTCTATTTTTCTAATGTTGAATAAACACATATATCACAAAATAAAACTTCCTCTGCTCATAACCACTTATTGGTCTTATGACAATTCAGGGAACATGAAACACACAGTGAGGGGCCCCATAAACTAGTCTGTCTGAGGCACTGGCGGTGCTCAGACAGGAGGAGGAGCAGAGTGGGGGGCGAGCAGGCTGGCTCCTCTCTTAGATGCGCTCATTCAGGACTACAATTCAGTCTTTTACCACTGGGGAAGATCTTGTGGTTTGACAACGCAGATGACACAGCTGAAACTTTACCTCAAGATGGCCTGAAGGATACCACTGTCTAAATCTCAGACACTAAAATACCATAACCTACTGCAGTGCTCTCCTAACAGCTTAACTCTGTCCATACTCATGACGGGCATCATGCTGGCCCCAAAGATGGCCACTTCCTCAATGCTCAGGCCACAGGTGGAATAAAACTTCCAGCCAATTCCTTCATTGATATTCTCGTCTTATCATTTGTATACCCACCCTGTGGCTTCCTCAGCCCCACCACTTCAGCTCCTCCACCTATGCTTGGTCAGTAATATAAACAACTTCCCCTCACCCCAGAAAGTTGAGTTGGAGTTTCAATGAAATTATCTGTGTATCTGTCCTACAGCATTTTATCACAATTTAGTCTTCAGAGATGATGATGAAGCAGGAAGACTAAATGGTACCCTCCACTGAGGGACACCCCATCTCAAGGACATGGCCCTCTTGGGGACGTCCCCATGCCCCTTACTCAGAGACACCCTCCCTCTCAGACATACAGGAAATCTAAACATGGACTTATCCGCCAACCAGTTCAGATCCACACAATTACTCGGGGCTCCCACTTTGTACCAGGTGCTGCACTCGGTGCTTTCGTCCATATTAACCCTTCAGATTTCACAGCCACATAACACCGTGGCTGTCATTCACCCCACTTTGCAAATAAATAAAGCAGGTTTCATAGAAGTGGCTTACATAAGTAAATTCAAACCAAAGTCTTGGGCTTCTAACATCTTCTTCTATTCATTATCTCACTGTGACCCAATTAGACAATCAATATCCACTATTTGTTTCTGTGGAAATGCCAAGCTACAATGTTCTAGTGTGCCAGTCTTGAACTTGCTCATCCAATGAACTATAAAACTATAAACTCATTATATAAAATGTTTAACACAGGGCAGACTGCTTAACAACAGAAAACCTGTAATATGAATACGGACTTTTAACAAAAGCACTGGTGTTATTTCATACGGCTTTAATATGGTCTATCACCATTTAACCTTCCCCCCACCACTATCTCCATGTACACACAGAAAAATATTTCAAAACTAAATATGTAAAATGGTTATAAAGTTTAGCATTCTTTGTCCATCAATAGAGATGCAAAAAGACAAATAGATGATCTGAGGATGACAAAAAGGAAGAAATGAAATACTGCATAATTCACAGACAGGAAATTCCCAAATGACAGGGGTGGTACAGGTAACCCATAAAATTTGTCATTTTATCTCCCAGATAGACTAAAATTCTAAAACCAAGTGAGAAAATGAGTACTTAGAGCCTTGTCAAGGCATCAGCAATCTTAAGCATCTGTAACCAAATCCTTCTCCCACCACCTCAGGAACAGAAGATAGCCAGATAGAACATGACCTCTCAGAGCAAAGGGCTGGGGAGACTCTGCTGAACATCTAATTTAAACCCTGGATTTATGCTTAAGGAGGCTCTGGGCTAATCAAACAACTTGCTCCAAGTCATCAACCAACGTCCGTGTCAGACTAAGCCATAACCTCTCAGTGTTCTTTTCAGATACCACATCACTGCCATTAAAACTGCATCATCAGAGCTAATACCTATTCATGGCCCACAGAGATTTTTTCAGTAACCTACTTACATATGGTAATCCAGGAAATATCACAGAATAAAATGACCATAGTCTGCCAATTTGGTAAATGAAGGTGTATCCTGTTCAGGTGTATCCCCTAAAACCCAAGTTACTTTTTACTCATATCATTCGTTATAGCCACAGAAATTAGCCAAATGTTTTGAAAGTATATTCCACACTCAGATTTCCCAAAGAGAGAATGCCACAAAAACTACCACCAGGAAATCAATGACAATGAGACTAATACCTTCCCCAGAAAGCAATCTCCGGGGTGCCTTTCGTGTAGATGGAGTCGCTGGGATCGTTCAGCCCGTTGGTGGCCCCGCTGGAATAGCCCATCACTATTCCACCATCTGCTGAGACACTCAGAATGTCCTGATGTCCTCGCTCAGAAGCCCTCTCCAAGAACTGACCGCCTTCTTTAATGCGTTGCTGAATCATGGGAGTGAGAGGCATTTCAAAGCTGAAGTAGCTGTCAGGTTCTGAGTACAATGTCTCCAGTGACTCTGCACTATAGTATAAAGAAGTGTTGTCCAGAATGGTTTCAAACTGGGAGCTGTACACGTCGGTGGAGTCCTCCGTGTACCCAGGCCCAAGGATATCTTCGTCTTCTCCCCGAATGTGTTCCTCTTGCTCAATGATCCTGCAAAGTAAAGAAGAGTGTAGAATTTCAATATTAGGCTAATCTCTTTTTTTTAATATATATTTTCTCCTTCAACCACACAGTAAGAACATTCTGTAGATCTAACTATTATATTCGCTGAGCTTATATCTTGACATATTTGGGAAGGAAGACATGAAACATACTTGGCTTGAAAAATTCTTCGCATACATATGGCTACTATACTATAAATAACTTAATAAAGTTTCCAACTGGTTTCCTAGTATATAAGTGCATCTAGTCCAATGAATATTTGAATAAAATATTAAATTCTCATTTTAGTCAGCTATACTGTACAAATTCAGATTATTTACAACCATAATTCCTAATTATACCAGAAGCATAAATATATCATGTAAACTTGCAATAAAAATACACTAAACTTTCACCAGTCTATTAATACTTTCTGATTGAAATAAGACCAAATGCCCTCAAGAGTATGGTTGAATCGGAATCTAAGGGCTGCCCTCTGCTGGCAATAATGCAGCACTGCAGAGAGATTTCAGGTCCAAGATTTAGCAGGGAATGACCTAAATAAAACCAACACATATTTATTGCAAGGCAAACCAAACCCATTAGACATTAGAAACAACTTAAAAGTCAATATATAGAGGTGGAGCATGAATTTTGGCACACAAATATGAAGAATTAACATCAGCATGTTCTTCAAATATTAAAAATGAACACTAAGGCTAGGTACAGTGGCTCATACACATAATCCCAGCACTTTGGAGGCCAAGGCAGAAGGACTGCTTGAGCACAGGAGTCTGATACCAGCCTGGGCAACACAGCAAGACCCCAACTCTACAAAACATTAAAAAATTAAAAAATGTGGTGGTACACACCTGTAGTCCTACCTACTCAGGAGGCTGAAGTGGGATGATTGCTTAATGCCAGGAGTTCAAGGCTGTAGAGCTATGATCACATCTACTCCAATGTGGGCAACAGAACAAGACTCTGTCTCTAAACTCTCTTTTGAAAATTAGGATAATTAGGTCAAATTTAATAATTAGAAGATAAATCAGTGGTAAAGAGCAAGAGGTCAAGAGTAAGAAAAACTAAGCTGAATCTTGGCTGTTCCGATAATCACCAGCTGTGTCACTAGGGATAATGTAACCTCTCGCAGCCTCTAATTTTTACAAATGGGAATAAAATAGAAATAGGAATTACCTATGAAGTTTGTCCTAAGGAATCCACATTCTCAGGTATTATCAGAATTCACATTCAACAATGCAGCTGTCTTTGTTGTTGTTTTTAAATTATGGATGGTCCACCATGTACCAGATACCCTGTTCCCAATGGCTTCCAGTGTGTGGAGAGATGGGATGATGATGCCTCTCCTGCCTCTCCACACTCCTTCACACTCCTCTCCTCTGCTTTCTATGCACCAACCACAACGTTGACGTTTCAACTCTTCAAATGTGACATGAGGCCTTTGCTTCACACTATTCTAGTCAGGCGACCCAACAGCTTCCTCTATTCCCTTTGCCTGGAACATTCCTCCTGCCCATTCTCTGCCTGGCTAACCCCTATACCTCATTTCCATTTCCCCAGAAAAACCTTTCCCAAACCATCAAACGCATTAATTAGCCTCTTCCCTCCACTCCTATTATTCTTTCTAGAAGCTCTCAGGTTCTTCTGTCTTGTGGGACCCAGCATAATTTGTGATCCTATAATTATCAATATGTTTATGTCTCTCTTCAGCAGTAAATTCCACAAGGACAGTGACAAGGGACCTTATCCAATTTGAACATCCCTTTCTTCCCAACATCTCATGTCAAGGACATAGTAAACAATCAGAAAATATTTGTGGAAAGAAAGGAAGGGAAGGAGAGAAGAAAGGAGGAATGAATTAATAACCTGAACAGCAATAAAATCGTAACTTCAGTGGGATACAAATATTGAACCATAAGGGAAGTCTGCAGATGTTATGTGTCAGGGGAGGGGGAGTGGCTGGAATCCTGATAGTTACCCTAAAGGAGCAACATCCTCAGCAGATTTGCAAACCATAGAGGAAAAGGTATCTTCTTATATGGACTAAAAAACCCAGAACAAAAAATAAATGCTTCAGCCTTGACCCCGATGTCTCACATATAAACTATAAAATGTGGCATCATGAGCACTGAGACAAGATGGTACAAATTCAAAGCACAGGACACAAGGAATGACTTTGCTCAAAGGGGCACTGCCTGGTCAGACTGTGATCAAAGGGAACAAAGAAAGATGGGTCGTACCTTCTGGGGTCATCTCCATGACTGCCTCTAAGCCGGTAAGAGAGTTAGAAAAGCAGGGAAAGATCCGAAAATTCCATATGATGCCAAGTTAACTTATCAAGGCCATAAATTTAAACATGTGCTACTTGTAAGAAGAAGAAATTCCCATGTGACTATCATGGAGCAATTGAACTATAAACTCTACTTCTGATCTCCTGAGATGTCCTTTCCAAATATAGAATATACTGGCTCCCAACCCCAAACCTGTGTTCACACGTGTAGGAAGGCTGCACTGTAGGCTGGACTTCAGCCACTGGAGTTGTACCCAGAAGAAATGTCTAAGTTGTAAAGACCATATGGAGTATGTCCAAAGAGTCCAACCCTTTTCATATTATTAAAGATAACTGTGGGGTACTCTAGTTACCCTGGTGTTGAAAACTTGAAACCTATCAAATGGAACAAAATGTCACAAATGGATTTGCCCAGTTCAGTGTTCACAGGCTCTTCTTCCCTGCTCCAGGCCTAATGGACTTTATAACAAGATCACTTTAATGTCTTAGCAATGTAGAAGGTATCTCAGAAGGACCTAACTTCCAGTAACTTCCCCTCCATTCTATGATAATGAGGACCCAGTGTATTGTGAGTTGAGTTCTCCTATCAAGCACAGGATCATGGTTTTCTATAGTATCTTCCAGGAGTCACAGACAGCAGTGCACTCACCTTGCTGTGTCTCTCTCTGGTTCAGGTTTCTTCTCCAGATGTGGTTTGTTGTCCTTCAGGAAGACGTCATCCTCTCCACTCTCATCCTGAAGCACAGAAGGAAATGACCCTGAGCTAGTGCCAGGTCTCTCTGAAGGAGCGTTCCAGGTTTCATCCCAAACATTCTCAGTTAAACGAGTACACAGACCAGCAGATGAGATAAGCTGGCTTGGCACTTTGAAAAACTCTTTGCTTACAGGACAGGCTGTCCTTTCCAGTGATGTTTCAAAATCAACAGGATACTGAGTCTCTCTCTTATCTCCTGACCACAGTATCTCCACCCCTTGAAATTCCACATGTTTGATTCGGCCTGGGCGTCCCAGGGAGCTGCCTCGATCGTATCTCTCTGGGTGCCCCCTCCCGAGAGAAGACTTCTGCTCCTTCAAGAAACCAACACTGCCCGCAGAATTGTGGGTCACTGCTGGGCTCCCCAGGGAGGACACAGTTGCTGCCCCTTCTCTCCCACTCTTAGTTATCTGGGAAAGCTCTGCCTGAGTGTCTCCAGTCAACAATGCAGTCAGATCCTTCTGGATGCTCAAATAAAAGTTTTCCTCAGTCGTTACTTCAGCGGAAAGAGGTATATCTGGCGACTGTTCTTGGCTAGCTGGGAGTAGTTTATTGGCTCTCCGTGTTTTACAATTGGCAGTGTCCAGCTCTTTTTCTACCTGCTGAGCTGAAAAATTAGAAACACCATCTTTGTTCAGTACCTTTGTAGCCTGTAATGTCCCTGAAGCAATTCTGGCTTCTGTGGCTTTCAGAGCTGAAATCAAAGAGTCAATGGGTTGTAAACTTTGTTCCTTGAGGTGACTTTGGGAGGGGGCCTCTCTAACATCTCTTTGTCCTTCTGTAAAACTGTCGAGCCCACAGTGGTGGCCACCAGGAAGCTGGACCCCATGCTGCCCTTGTGGGTGGCATGGCAGAGACTCGGCATCAAACTCCAGAGAAGTTCTTAGGCCTTCTCTGCCTTCCTCCATGGTCCCATATTCTGGAAATTCATTTGTGACATTCGGTGGGAGTAAAGTGCTTCCTCCATGATCACCTATGAATTAGAACAGAATGGACACATGATTTGTTTTGAACAACAGGGTCCAGGATGTATCAGTAATATTCACATATATTAGGGACTCAATAATAGTTAGTAATTTGATTCTTTCACAGTCTCCTCCCTCCTACCACCCACAAACACATACTTCTCTTGACCTTGCAGCTCCTTAGCCTACATGAGTATACCACAAAACTTTCAGCATAGGCAATAATCTAATGACACGGGCCATATTTAACCCTGCTTCTGATAAAAGTCCCACACATGAAGATTCAGGAACTCAGTTACTTCATATGCAAAAAAAGATTAAAGTAAGGAGACCTACCACCTTCCAATCCCACTCAAAAAATAGCAACTAAAACATTTACATTGGGCATAACACCAACTAGCCTTATGATCTAGCCAACAACATTTGTGCAGTGCAACCTCTGAGATAGAACCTCAGAAAAAAGTTATGATCTATTTAAAGTCAGTAAGTATTTTTTCAGCTAGAAGTCTCTCCTTTACTCCTGAATTTCTGTGGAAAAAAAAAGCTTTCAAAACATCCCTGAAAAATGAGAAGGAAGTCAAAACGGAATCCAAAGCTTACTATATTGAGAAAGATTTACATGACCCCAGCTGCACAAAATTTATTTTTTCTCATTTTACTTATTTTTCAATTGACAAATGATGTTTTATATAAGGATATATATATATAGTGTAGACCACGATGTTTTAACATATTTACACATCATAGGATGGCTAAATCAAGCTAGTTAACATAGCCATTGCTTCCCATATTTTTGGTGGTGAAAACACTTAAAATCTACTCTTAGCAATTTTCACATGTATAATTCACTGAAAGACTTGATTCCAAAGCATGCTTAAAATGAGATAACTTGGAAACACCAGTTAATACATGGTAGCCTTCAGTGTGTTAAAATTTGCTTAACAGTAATATATCTAAGAGTGTATCTTGTTTCATATTCCATTCTTTAAAATAATTTCAAATATATTTTAAAAGCTAAATTTGAATCAAGTGTCAACAGAATCTAAGAAGCACTCTCTGGGACAGCAGTGTTTGTAAGACCTTCACAAGACAGAGGAAAGATGTAGCTTGTTGATATCTGAAGAGGAAGCAAATTTTCAAACTCTGATTTTGAAAAAGAAGGCAGAAAAAAAACCAATAAAGATCATCCCTTGACTGAGGGTGGCATATTGATTCTTAATTTTTTCAAGAAAGAATGCAATAGGCTTTTTAATTTGTCTACCTTTTAAGATTCAGTGTTTTTAATATATTCACAAAATTGTACAAGTATCACAACTCTTAATTCCAGAACATTTTGATCAACCCCCCCCCAAAAAAACCTTCATCCATGAGCAGCCACTCCCCACTTTTCTTCCAGTAACTACCAATCTACTTTCTGCCTCTACAGAATGGTGTATTCTGGACATTTCATATAAATGCAGTCACCCAACACGTGGTATTGTGGGTCTGGCTTCTTACACTTAGCACAGTGGTTCTCCGCCTGTGGGTCACAACCCCTTTGTAACAATAAAATATATCATGGTATTAGGAAGGGTGAGAACCACTGACAGCACAAGGTTTGCAGGGTTGACTCATGTGGTCGCATCTATCAGATGTCATCTCTTTTACTGCCAAATAATATTTCATTGTATGGAAATAAGCACATAGACTTGGTCAGTTGATGGAATATTTAGGCTGTTCTCACTTTAGGGCTACTGTGAATAATGAAATTGTATATAAGTTTCTGCATCTACATATATTTTCAATTCTGTTGAGTGGCATTTTTGGGTCATACGGTAAACTGACATTTATTGTTTTAAGCAACTGCCAAATATTTTACGTTCCTACCAGCAAAGCCTGAGGGTCCATTAGCATCCGTGTTTTTTATTACAGACAGCCTAGAAGTGGTATCTCACTGTGGTTTTGATTTGCATTTCCCTAATGACTAATGATGTTGAATACCTTGTCATCTGTTTATTGACCATTTGTATATCTTCTTTAGAGATATGTCTATTTAGATCCTTTGCCCAATATTAAGCTGGGTTATTTATCTTTTTGTTATTGAATTATAAGTGTTCTTTATATATTATAAAGTTTTTCATCAGAAACAACTTCAATCAGAAAATATTTTGCAAATATTTTCTCCCATTCCATAGGTTGTCTTTTCACTTAACTGATGGAATCTTTTGAAGTACAAAACTTTTTAAATTTTGATAAAATCCAAATTATTGTTTTTTCTTTGGTTTTTAGACTTTCAGTATTATGTAACAAGTCATTGTCTAAATCAAGGTCACAAACATTTCTATGCTTTCTTTTAAAAGTTTTGCAGTATTAGCTATTGTGTTCAGCTGTTTGATCCACTTTCAGTTGATTTCTGTGTATGATGTAAAACAGAGAACCAGCTTTATTCTTCTGCATGTAGATATGCAGTTGTCCCAGCACCATTTGTTGAAGAATATTCTTTCTCCATTGAAGAGCCTTGAGAGTAATGTAGAAAATTAACTGACCGCATATGTAAAGGTTTATTTCTAGACTATCAATTCTATTTCATTGAGCTAATAATGCCTATCTTTAAGTTAGTATGAGGTCTTGACTAAAGCGTTGCAGTAAGTAAAATCTGGAAGTATGAGTCCTCCCACTCTATTCTCCCTTTTCTGGGTTGATCTGGCCACTCTGGGACCCTTGCATTACCCACATGAATTTTAGGATCAACTTGTCAGACATCTGAGATTCTGACAGCAACTGCAATGAATCTATAGAGTACTGCCTTCTTAACAACTTTCCTGTTACACCTTCTGATCCATGACCATGGTTAGCTTTTCACTTATTTTGTCTTCTTCAATTTCCTTAGTTTCTTTTCAAAATGTTTTATAGTTTTAAACGTACACATTTTGTATTACTTTTGTTAAATGTATTCCCCTAAGTGTTCTATTCCTTTTCACATTGTCATTTCATTTTTAGATCCTATAAAAATGGCCTATGAAATACAATGTGGCCTATAGAAATACAATGTGTTGCCGTGTAGTGATCTCACAACCTACAACCTTGCTGAATGTGGGTTTTAGCACTTTGGTAGATTCCTCAGGAGTTTCTACAAGCAAGATCATGCCATCCATCTGTGGAGAGAGATCGCTTTACTTATTCCTTTCTAATCCCAATCTATCTTTCCCAATCTATTTTTTCTCAAGTCCCTTTTCAAATGTTACACACCAGGAGTTCCAAACTGAAGGGGGGTGCAGCAAATGAACCCCTTGAAAAGATTCCCTCTAATTCTAATACATCCTGGAAAAATAAAGTTAATCCTATATGCCCGCTGAACTTCCCCTTGGCCTTTCTTCCAGTCTACATCTATTACTAGGGTAAGAATCCAACTCAAAACATTTCTCCTCTGGAAAGCCTTCCTGAATTAGTCCTGCCTGAATTTTGTCCCCTCTCTGTGACAAGGGGATTTGCTTTTGCACAACCTCTTTCCTCCACCTAACATAATTTTTCTTCCCATCTCAACATGATCAGATTTTTACCCTTCAAGACCTAACTCAAAGCTGGGGATTGTGGCAGATGCCTGTACTCCCAGCTACTTGGGAGGCTGAGGCAAGAGAATTGCTTCAACCCAAAAGTTTGAGATTGCTGTGAGCTGTGACGCCATGGCACTCTACCCAGGGCAAGAGCTTGAGATGCTGTCTCAAAAAAAGAGATCTAACTCAAATCCCTCCTTCTTAATTATGCCTTCTCTTAATCACCAACCCTTGCAAGAAGTCATCTCTCCCTACAAATAACTTTCAAAAGAACTTCAGATGTGTATTACTGTAGTGTAAATGCATGAACATAATGTTAGCTTCTTCCAAAGTCTATAATTCTTAACTCATCATGAAATGTTCTAAGAACATTGACCAAAGTGATCACTGAAACCATATTTATATGTAATGCCTCTGTTAGATGGATTTCACTATTTAGCAAAAGGAAGAAAAGTTAAGCCATTTGGGAGACCATTTTGTTCTAACAATTTAACTTGTCATCTGTAAAACAACCACAAGAACAAACAGGTGGCCCAAAGAGAAGTGGGTACAAAGAAATAAAGAAAAAGGGCCTCAACAAATTCAATAATTCCTTCACCCCATTTTTAACACTGCTCATTGAAATGTCTCTCAAAAGGGCATAACAAATGCAAACAATTGTGTGCACAGGCTTGTGATGTCTGATACAACAGCTCAGCAAATGGTCAAAGAAAATGAGATCAGATAAAAGGGCGAAGGGCAAAAGCAAAGCCTCACATGACAAAAGCTTGCTTTGCTATGGGAATGGATTCTCCAGGTCTGAGAGTACTGTTCTAATTAATGACTGGCCTAGACCAGGGCAAATAACTCTTCTGAGAGGCTGCATAACCTGACCAAGGGCCATAAAATGATGTTCAATAAAATCTTATATCAGAACTAAAAGTCAGGACTAGATTCCTGGACTTCTGCCTCTTGAGGGTAAATGCCTGGGAAAAATTCAGAGGTCGCTGAGTTGTAAGACTATCATTTCTAATAGCAGTAACGTTAACAAATGCATGGAAGGAGGAAGAAAGTCGGCTAGTTGCAGCTTCTGGGTAGAAACAGCCACATCCTCAAGGATCCAGCATGACAGCCTTTTGAATAAGCCACCCTTTGTTACGCTGCATGAGCCGTTTATTTTGCTCTTTGCATTTCCTATCACAATTTGAACTGTCTTTCACAAATAAAAGTTAGAATTTCTGATTTATTCTTTATGTTTAAAAATTGGGACTATATGGTAGGATGAATATATGTATATATATTTTTAAAAGACCAAATTCTACTTTTGCTTTAAGAGGTTTTCTCTCTGCTCCCTTTTAAAATACGGTCATAGATACTTCCTGTTAAATGCCCATTGTTTTCCAAAATTTATTCACTTGCCTAGCAAACATTTATTGATTATCTGCTATGTACTGAACATGGGGAATTCAAACTGAGTAGTGCATGAGCATGTTAGAAAGATCACCTTGGGAGTGTGTAAAGAATGTATAAGGAAGACCACAGGAGCACAGACTCAGGACTAACTCATAGGCTCTGGCAATACCATAGATGAGAGATGGTGAATGTTCCAGCCAGGACAAAGGCAGAATGTAAGAGAACAAAGATGCAAGGGTTGCTGCCCCTCCCAGGACACTCAACTTCTCCCATATCCACCGCCATCAACACCTCACCTGCTCTGTCCCAGCCCCTCTAATTTAAACATGCCTGCCTGCCAAAGCCCTTGCTCAGCCTCATTCAACAGCTGTGGGCTCTTACCCCTAACTTGTGAAAACTTTCTCTTCACTCTTCTTTTTTGCAGTTTTTGGCCAGGGCTGGGTTTGAACCCACCACCTCTGGCATATGGGGCTGGTGCCCTACTCCATTGAGCCACAGGGGCCGCCCTCTCTTCACTCTTCTTCCTATCTACATCTATTGCTAATGTAAGAATCCAACTCAAAACCTTTCTCCTCTAAAGTCTTCCTGAATTTGTCCCACCCAAATTTGGTCTCATGTCTGTGACAAAGGATTTGCTAAGTAGAAAAAAAAAAAAAGGAACTCTAGGGGTGGCACCTGTGGCTCAAAGGAGTAGGGTGCTGGCCCCATATACAGGAGGTGGTGGGTTCAAACCCAGCCCTGGCCAAAAACTGCAAAACAAAAAAAGGAACTCTAGCACTTACCTAAACATAAACCACACTAGAAGAATCTGAATTATTACAGAGTTTAGTTTTATTGAAATTTTTCCCTTAAAGGAATGAAAAGGTAGCGTCAAGGGGGAAGGGAGGGAGGGGAAAGAGAAAAAGAGTTTTTACGCTTATGTGAAATATACATACTTTGGGGGGCTGCCTATTTATAGTCAGTCCATTAAGAGGTCACCCTTTTGCATCAGGAATCTCCTGCTGCCTCGTATATTTGGTCAGATTACTGACAAACTGCTTCCTGTTGTTCAGCAAAGATGATTTTCCTATGATGAAATACTCAGTATAAACCCACTGATTTTCTTAAGATTGTTTTATTTTGATTTAATGTACTAAGAAAGAAAGGGATACTTCCAAATGTCAACAAGATCAATTTTAGGAGTGCTCTGCACTGTATGTTAAATAGCCATCTGTTTCTGGAACACAGGAACAGGACCGTTAATAAAATAAAATGGAATTTTAAAAATGTCTTCCAATCATGAGGAAATTAGCCTGCTGTGTAAGATTGGCTGTAGAGAAACCATGGTCTTTCTAAGAATGTTCTTGTTTGAAGACCAAGAAAGGAAACAGATTTTCTTCCACTCTGGCTAGCAAACTCCTTAAAAGAAAATGGTCCAAGAAAAACAAAATAATAAGAATTATTTGGCAAGTGTACCTCAGACTCAGTCACTGGAAGCTGAGATTTAAAACAGTTATTCAAAAGGGATTCTGAGCAATAGGATGTAGGTTTCCCGGACAATATAACTGTCACATCTACACCAGATGCTTCAGGAGAACCACAATTATGGATTCTATACACATAAATTTCCTAGAACCTAGGCCCAGTTGTTTTTAGAAAAAGGTATTTTACTTTTTCTTATATTATTTTGTTGCTGCTGGAATATAAACTTCAACAAGCAAGAACTTTGCCTGTTTTCTTTACGATTACATCCATAGAGTCTACAATAATAGTACATAGCAAAATGGGTTTTTGTTGAATCCATGAATTAAGAATGTCCTTTAACCAACAGGATACTGTTTAACAGAACTTCAAGACAGAAATAAAAAGAAGCGTCTTTAAACACAAGCAAAATATTATATGTTAGTATCACCCAATTCTACTCATCTTCAATAGAATGCTAGAAATGCAAGGCTACTTCTCAACTTTAGAGCTAACTCATTCTTTCATCTTCTCGGCCAACATTTATTGTGTGTCATGTATGTGTGAAGTATAAAGGCCAGTGTGGCTCCTGTCATCAAGGAGCTTCAAACCAGCAGCTCCACCTGTATATATGTGGAGATAAAGTGATGAAGTTCAATGGGGCGCTCTTGACTAATCTAGAATTCAGATCCACCTACTTGAGCTATTACCAGCATAATTTCCCAGTTGGCTTCTCTCTAAACACTGTACTGTCCAATATGGTAGCCACATCTACATATGACTATTGTAAATTAACTGAAATGTAATACCATTGAGAATTCACTTCTTCAGGGTTCCATATCATAGGTAGCTGGTGGCTTCTATGTTGAACTAGAAATACATTGAACATTTCCATTGGCACATCTACTTAATAATGCTGCCCAAGAGCCTTCCTACTCAGAATGGCCTTGAAATAGCAGAAGAGCTACCACTGAGGAGGCTTGCTAGAAATGCAGAGTCTTAGGCATCACTGCAGACCTTCCCAATCAGAATCTTGTTGGTTTCTAATAATAAGTCCAGATGATTCATATATACATTAAAATATGAGAAACAATACTCCAGGAAAAATATAATATTTAAAGTCATACTGACTACATCTCAGTGGCTACATTTTTATTTTAAAAGATATCACAGGGCGGTGCCTGTGGCTCAAAGGAATAGGGTGCTGACCCCACATACCAGAGGTGGCAGGTCCAAACCTGACCCTGACCAAAAACTGCAAAAAAAAAAACAAAAGAAAAAACCCAAATTAAAAAAAAATTAAAAAATATCACAAGCTCTTCTCTCCCAAGCAAAAGATCCAACTATTCAAATAGATAACTAAAGAAAGTTCCAAGAAAACATCTAATTAGCAAGTACCCTGGGACACTTTTCAGCAGAGGAAGAGAATTGCCACTATTGTAAGATGACTCCTTGATTTATAGCACATAGGAAATTTCTTTCACAATGAATGGTCAGTTGACTCTAGACTTTTGCTAAAAGATCATAAAATAATAAAATAAATGCAAATGTTAACTTGAATATTAGTTAAGCCTACACATTAATATCTGTAAACAGCCTTAAAGAAATTATACTGGAGCTTAAAAGTAAGGAACTAAGGAAAAGGTAAGGCCTTTCAATTTTTAAAAACCAGAATATTTTCCCAGGGCTTTAATAATCATATCTTTTAATGCATTACTTATAAAAATGCATGTGAAAATTCAGTCCAATGAGGTACTACCTACCATAGTTCTATCTAAATAGAACAATCTATTTCAGTCCTTTATAATTATGGCTAATGTAAACAATAAAACTTTTCTCTCCATTCCATGTGAATTGTTCATAAATGCAATGACGTCTTTGGTGTTCTCTGTGCCCTAATATTCATTATCAGTAAGTATGCTAAAAGAACCATAAATTCTTAAATTTTAACACTGTAAAATTCATACAAGCAAGTTTAAAACACACGCTCCCTGACTTGTCCAGAAAGAATTCAATTCCAAAGACAAAAAGGTAAAGAGTAACTACTCTGATAATGCCCAAAGTGATTTACAGAGTCAATGCAATCCCCATTAAGATACCAATGTCAAATTTCACAGGCATAGAACAAATAATCCTAAGCTTTATTTGGAACCAAAAAAGGAGCCCCAACACCCAACACAGTCTTAAGCAAAAATCTGGAGGCATCACACTATCTGACTTCAAATTATACTACAAGGATATAGTAACCAAAATAGCATGATACTGGTATAAAAGTAGAGACATACACCAATAGGATAGAGTAGAGAACCCAGTTATTAAACCATCTACCCACAACCAACTAATCTTTGACAAAGCAGACAACATATACTGGGGAAAGGATGTCCTGTTCAATAAATGTGCTAGGAAAACTGGATAGTCACATGCAGAAGAATGAAACAGATCCCCATCTCTCACTATACACAGAAATTAATTCACGAGGGATAAAAGACTTAAATGTAAGGTATGAAATCATAAAAATTCTACAATAAAATGTAGGAAAACTCTTCCAGACATTGACCTAGGCAAAGAATTTATGACTAAGACCCGAAAGGCAAATTCACAACAACAAAAATATACAAATGGAACTTAATTTAAAAGCTCTGTGCAGCAAAGGAAATCATCAACAAATAGACACCCTACAGAATGGAGAAAATCTTCACATTGAACAAAGGACTAATATCCAGAATCTACAAAGAACTCAAATCAGCAAGAAAAAACAACCCCATCTAAAAGTGGGCAAAAGACATAAACAGAAGTTTTTTGAAAAGGTAGAGAACCTGTGGTAGATCCTTAAGTGCAGACGTTTAACTGAATCCAAATTTTATAGAACAAATCCTTTTATTAATAGGGGAGCAACAGGGAAAGATGAAGCTTTTTTTCTTGTCTCCTTTGGTACTTAAGAAGAACAATCTTGAAATCAGAAGGCTGCAGGTTTCCTATCAAGTGTAAAACCATGAGATACCCGCTACCTAAATGGCCATTATTAGAAAGTCAAAAAATAATAGATGCAGAGAGAAAGGAATGCTTCAACACTGTTGGTGGGACTGCAAATTAGTATAACCTCTCTGGAAAACAGTATGAGGATTACTCAAAGATCTAAATGTAAACCTACCATCCAATCCAGCAATCCCGCTGCTGGGTATCTACCCAAAGGAAAATTAGTCATTTTATAAAAAAAAAAAAAGACATCTGCACTCTGATGTTTATTACAGCACAATTCACAACTGCCAAGATAGGGAATTAACCTAAGTGTCTATCAATTCACAAGTGGAAAAGAAAATGTGGTATAAATATGTTCAGCCATAGAAACAGAATGAAGTCATGTCTTTTGCAGTAACTTGGATGGAATTGGAAACTATTACCCTAAGTGAAGTTTCTCAGGAATGGAAAACCAAACACCTGATATTCCCACTAATAAGCAGGAGCTAAACATTAGTCAAACATGGGGACAAAGAGCTGTAAAGGACCTTGGAAGCCAAGGAGGGATGAGGGATAAAAACTTACCCATCAGGTACAATAAATACTATTCTGACACGGACACTAAAAATCCTGTCCTAAGCAGGACAAGGTATCCACGCAACAAAAATATTTGCATCCCCTTAATATTTTGAGGCTAAAAGGAGCAGGAGGGAGAGTGACTACTTTGATCTCTTAGTTTGAAATTTCACAAATCAGTAACATTGGAAGACAAATGCCTAATTTATAAAGCAAACATAAAAGGCAAGCCTTGCAGAGTTAAGAAAAAAAAAAACCTCAAATGTATTTCACTTACAGGTAACTATAATCCTTAACTGTGAATAATAATAAGGTTTTTATGTTTAATAATCGATAAACTGCTCCAGCAGCACAATGATGCATGGCTGAAATTTGCAAAGCAAGAGCAAAAATCATCTGAAAACAACAACAGGAGACTAATCGAATCAAATCTAGCCAGCAACAAAAAACTTATTTGGTGTAATAAAAATAACAAAAAATGAATATAAGTAATGGGAATTTACTAAGGGTATAATCTATGTGTATTTTATCTGGGGACCTGAATAAAAGTCACATTTTGGAGAAGGCTACATACGTCTTTTAGGACGCAGGCTATTATCTGAACACTGATAACTCTACAAGACACATATTTAAGGTATCTTTGTGCTACAAAAGCCAGGAAAAGGCTTGTCAACCACTACACAAGCTTTTAACATGTGCACACGAGAGAATGTTCCATTAGTTGGACGCTCTTTCCCCAAGTGATTAATAGTTACAGCTGTGCTTACTGCAAACTAAATTTCACATACTAATGATTCATACCAATTTTTCTCATTCAGTTCTAATCTCTAGAGAAATGATCCTAGCTTATCATCCCAGTCAATTTCAGAGGAAGCTCTGGAAGCTAAGGAGTGGCCCCACATGCAGCATTCTGAAGGGAAAATGAGACAAGAAACAGCCCATTAATTTTAAACCAAAGACACCACAACTGTGCACACAGAGAAGAATCAGTAAGCTGTTAAGAGCCGTTTGAGCTCATCTTTAAAATCATTATTTTCAAAGTTGGCTGCTTTTTTTTTATTCCCAATCTGGTACGATTCCCCATTCTTGTCTCATCCACCTCTCATGATTTCTGGTTTTTATATCCACATCTTGTGCTTCTCCTTTCAACCTTATCTCTTCGGATCAGGGCTGCTCCTCTGATTTCATCCATTCTGTCTTCTTCCTGCTCCTTCCTCCTGTTTGGGAATCCCTACTTTTTAAAATCCAGTTTTAAAATTTCTCTCTCTTCAATGACTCTTTTGAGTTTGTGTTTAATTTGTAAAAAGCAAAAAAGTTTTAAACTCAAACTTTTCAGTAACTTTACAGTCTCACCCACACAAGCTTTCTTCTGTTATGGTTAACATGGACATGACAACATTACCATAAAAGATTTCGTACATAAAATATGTTATAAAAGATTTGACTATTTAAGACATTGATGTTTTAAAATACTATACAGTTCTTTTAAAAAATAAATCTGAATGCCATGAAGCTAGACATCTTAGCACTGGTGATCAACTACAGCTGTGGACATCCCTAAACCACTGTCTGTGAAGACAGATGTTAGGTGCAGTGCTAAACAAACAATCTCACTGAGCCGCCAGTGTGTAACGAGCCTCAGCTGATTCACATTTGCATTCAGAGTTTTCCTGCTCAACAGCAGACCCACAGTTGCACTACAGATTCAGACATGAACAATAATTCCAAGTATAATTAAAGATGCAAATTTTACAGCAAGTTGAAAGTCAGTTTCCCAAGTCAGAGAGGAATAAATCCTGGATTACTATAAAAGTGACACTGTGTTAACAGACAGGAAAAACCCATCCCTAATTGTACACTCTGAGACCTGGTACAAACTTCCAATACAGATTCTGTATCAGCCTCAACAATGCGGCTTATAGAACATTTATCGTGCTACCTCTGAGCTAACCTTGTTCTCTCCTGGGCTATTCCGATACCCAGCCATGTTTCGGGCATGGAAAGGAGCTAGAGCTCTTTAAGAGAAACTCCTCCCCTATTCCCATCCAGCACCACAAATTATGTCTTTCTAAAACTACAGGGGTAGCCTGTTTCCTCTCTTTCTGCCTATATAATACATCACCAACAGGGAACAGAAATAGAGTGATAGGATTCTGTAGTCCCAAAGAAGCTGGCGGGGGGGTGGGAAATGAAAGGAAGGAAGATCACAGGTAAGAATAATATTCTGTTTTCTATATGAAAATAAACATTTTGGAAAATTCCATGTCAGATGCTAAAACAAACATTCCACGTTAAAGCCAGGTGAGGGACTGGGCAAAGGCATTCGGAGACCAGGTGGCATCTTTCTGATGACCGGGGAATTAAGGCACGACTGGCATGGGCATCCCTAAATAAATAACAGTCTGCTCTCCTGTGTGTCAGGATTCTGCAGAACCTGCTCCAGCCGGGGGAGCCTCCTACTGGGACCTACTGGGACGCTCGAAAGACAAGACTAGTAAGCAAAAGCAGTCAATAATACAGACGGATAAGTTCACAGCAGCATTTAGGAGAGATAGAAATAGAGAGAGATATTTGCCTGCATAGACCTACAAATAGAGGTTACTCACAGAGATTACTGTAGCTCCAGCAGTTACCCATTGATCATAGAAAATGCCCAGTTCATCAGTTTAATGCTTGAGAAAAGTTAGCTAGAAAAAGCAGCAAGCTAATTCAAAATCTGCTGTTCCAGTCAACTGGAAGCAAATTAGTTTCAAATTTCCTGGCAGCCCCTATTCCCCTGCATTGCACACGGTGATGTAAATGGAAGCACTTTGAGCACTTGGAACCCGAGCCGAGAGGAGCTGCTGCCTCCGTCCCTCTCACAAAGGCGGAAGCAGCCTGTTCTCTCGCCAGCTCTCCCTCTTTCTGCCTCTGGCGCTCTCTACCTTGGTAGCTTACCGAACACAGCCACCGTAGGGCTTTTCTATATTTGTGAAAACTACTTCCAAGGAGATAACTGGGATGCCGGGACTTAGCTTTAATGTAACCATTTCCCCAGTGCAGCCGCAGGAAGCCCAGCAAAGGTTTGGAGAGGATCGTACCATCCTCGGTGACATCAGAGGTGGGGCTGTCATCTCAGTATTATGCAGCATTTTCTCTGATGTGAGAGTGACACATGTGAAAGGAGATGGGTGGGTTCCCTTGGAAAAGGTTTAATTCTTGTCTAGTTTAAAAAAAAAAAGCAAATGCAAACATACTGTTCAAAAGCTTCTACGGAACGACATAGATCCTGCTTTGCTAGTCCTTATCTCGCTACAAAATGACGCTGCCATCTAAAGTCATTTTCTGATGATTACATTACTGTTTCTCAGATTGAATTAATATTTAATGGGTGACTGCTGATACTTGGAAATGTGACACGAAAAGAGTCAAAGACATTAACATCTATTTTAAAATACAATGGCATAAACTTTTTGGTGACTAATACAATACCTTTCAGAAACTCAATCTCAGTAAAACTACTAAGTGTAGAAACTGATAGATTTGTAGATGAGAAAAGTGAGGTGAGCTGAAAAGTAGCACAAGAATGAGTAATATAATGTACTATTATTGGTCTTTAGTCTTGAGAATGGCTGTTAATGCCTATATTAAAAATAATGTGTCTCTATAATCCTAGTATTTCAACTAGTATGAGAAACACGGGCAACCAGACAAATGAACTCACAAGTATTTTCATTCATTCCATGTACATTTGCTGATTGCCAAACAGGTGCTAGAAAATGTGTTAAGTTAAAATTGGAATGGACATTTTTGATAAGTAATATAATCATAACCAAAAATGCTTACTCACATGCCAGGCTCTGCCCTAAGCAGTTTTATTGTATTAACTCATCTATTTCTACCAGTAGCACTTGGAATAGCTACTATTATCAACCCATTTCATGGATGAGACTATCAAAACACAAGAGAGGTATATGCTTTGTCCAAGACACAACAACAAAAATGGCACAGCGAGGATTCAAACAGCAGGCTCAACACAGGTAATGAGGCTCTCAAGTCCACCCTCCCTAGCACTAAGATATACTGCCTCCTGAGGGATCCGTGCCACATAGAAAAATTCGAAAGGCATATAAATTGCAGGATTTTGAACCACAACATGAAAAAAATAACCACCTCTCAAGAAACTGGCCCAAATATAAGAGGCAAAGGCTTAGAGAGGGCTCCTAGACAAAGTCCATCAGGACAGGGGAAATAATACCCATGAGCAGAGTACAGTGCTAACTATTTGAATGACCTTGGGCCAGTAGCTTAAAATCTTTCAGCTTCAGTTTCCTTATCTCTGAGATATAGATGTTGAAGTTATAGATCAGTATAACTGTGTTTAGAGCACACAATCTAGACTTGTTATCCAGATTCCATCATTTTTCAATTATGTCTCCCTGAACAAGTTATTTAACCTCTGTGGCCCTCAATTTCCTCTGGAAAAGTAGAATTAATAATGTGGTCATTCTGAGGATTAAATAAACTATGCTTATAAATATACAAGGCCCTCAGGAGCAACTAGTATATAAGCTTAAGGTTAATTATTAAGATTATTACTACAATCATCTTTACTTTTAGTATCACTATTTTTTTTTTTTAGCTAAAACATCCTCACTCTTCAAAATTCTCTCAAAGAAAAGCTGCTACTTTTCCATAGTTGGAGAAGCAGAAAGAATGATCTTTGTTAGTTTCATACAAATATTAACTAATCTATGAATCACCAATGCCCTATTACAGTGGTTCTCAACCTTCCTAATGCCACGTCCCTTTAATACAGATCCTGTGGGTTGTGACCTGTGGGTTGAGAACTGCTGCCCTATGAGATACGAGCTAAGAAAGCACTTTACAAGGGGGAAAACAGGGGTATGCACCTTTTATTATTATTATTGTTATTCGTTAGAGGTAGTGTTTTACTCTGTCACCCACCCTAGAGTATAGTGGTGTGATCATAATAGTTCATTGCAACCTTGAACTCCTGTGATCAAACAATCCTCCTGCCTTAGCCTCCAAAGTAGCTGGGACTACAGGTATATGCCACTACATCTAGCTATTCTTTTTAATTTTTTTTCCATAAAGACAAGGGTCTCACTACATTGCCCAGGCTGGTCTTAAACGCCTGCGCCGCTCAAGCCACCCCCTCATCTTGGTCTCCCAAAGTGCTGGCATGAGCCACTGCACCCTCCAATAAGGACATTTTTGCTCTCCTCTTCCTTACGCCTGGAAACTCAGCAGAGGGAGCCCAAGTGGAAGCATCTACTGTCACTTTAAGCATCTCATCAGCTAGGCAGGAAGAAGGAACAAGCCCCATACCCACCACAGACCTCCTACCTGCTTTTACGTGGAAGAGAAATAAACTTTTAGGTCAAATGATTTCATTCCAGTTTTCCAACTATCTAGCATTTAGCATCAGGCTTTCTTTGAGTGACAACCTAATACTCGCTACTTCAAAAAGTACAAAGTAAAGCTCACAAACTTGTTACACATTTCTCTAGACCTTCATGGACCATCTCTAAAAACATGCGTGCAGAAGCAGCCCTGTCTAGCCATGTTACCTCAAAGTCCCCGTTGTTTTGTTCCGTATTATTTGTGTTGACCTTATACCCTTGATGCTCTGGCATTTTTGGGTCTTGATTCTGAAGATAAGCTTCTCCCAGGCTAGCTAATTCCTTGAGATAGAAAAGATCCCTGTGTGTGCACCTTTGGTAGACAAACCAGTCAATCCACAGCCACCTCAACCATCTCCTTTACGGAGTTGTTACACACCAATATTTTCCTCCTACACTGCACCCCAGGGCCAGGTCCTGGAAAACTGGGGACCATCCGAATAGTCCAGAGCATGCCCAAATTATTCAAACTAGCCAATCCTAAACTTACTCAGTTTGTCTACCTTGCCTCACCCATTCTTTCCTGCAAAAACATAATGGCGCTCACCATACTCCTCCCACTCTCTCTAGGGCTCCTGAGGGGCCCTGGCTGCCCTGCACTGCCCCCACGTGGCCCCATGTGGTATGCTCTGCCTCCAGTTACTAGGGATCTGTGAGTATGATTCTTCCATGACAGTCATTTTTGTGTCTATATGTCTTACCATAGTTGTTTAAAATAAAGCTCAAATACAAAAACAAATAATTGCTCATTCATTAGGAATAACATTTCAAATCAATAATGTATTTCCAAATGTTAATGCCACTAGAACTGTGCTCTTTAGTTTGGAAATGACAAGCTATAGTTAATAAATGTTTGATCTAAGATGTTATATCTCAAAATTTTTCAAATAAAGTGATACAAATGGAAAGCAAGCTAATTATTATTATCCAAGTAAGCATGAGATTTTGGAATTACAACTTCTTCACAAATGAAGACTGATTGTATAATGCCAATTTTTATCCTGTTAATAACATCTTCTATTTTAACCACATTCTTTAAAATTAACGCAATATAGAAGACAATGAGATTATCAAAGGAGCTGGTAACAATAATTCCTTATTTGAAATAATTTTCTTTCATTAAGCAAGTTCTAATAAATAAGAAACCAGTTTTCCTAGCTCAAATTTATTTTCTCAGTCTGGTTCTTAGATCTCAAAAAAAAAATTCAATGCCAACTTAAATTTTTTTAACTTAGTTTTTATATTTTAGTCTGTTGTGTCCATTATAAGTGCATCTAACTGGTTAAGCTTAAAACAGAGATACTCAGAATTCCAGGAAGATGTAACATGAATAAATCTAAGTGAGCAGAAAGGAACAAAGCTGAGATACCAAAACCTGGCAATAATGATAGTTCTGCTGGATGTCTATACCCTGACACACTATTTAAAAAAAAATCTGGACCAGGCACAGTGGCTCACACCTATAATCCTAGCACTGTCAGAGGCCAAGGTGGGTGAAATGCTTGAGCTAATGAGTTTGAGACCAGTCTGAGCAAGAGACCTCGTCTCTAAAAAATATCCAGGCATTGTGGTTGGTGTCTATGGTCCCACTTACTCAAGAGGCTGAGGCAAGAGTATCACTTCAGCCCAAGAGTTTAAGGTTGCTGTGAGCTATGACGCTACAGCACTCTACAGAGAGTGACAAATTGAGACTGTCTCAAAAAAAAAGTCTCTACAGTGAAATCTAACTTGTAAGGAGCAGACATACAATACTCTTAGTAAGCCTATTGGGAAGTATACATTATAAAAAGTGTATTCTCGAAACATCGCATCTAGTAAAGATGTAATTAAAAGTTTGCAAAACTATATAATTCACCCAGCAGTACCTAACAAATGACCAAAGCTAGATGACTTAATAGTCTTGAGTTGGTGAGCTTATCTCTCTCTGAGCACAGAACAGGTATGTTCTCTGCACTATAAACTGCATTGCAGGTGGGTGAGGAAGGAACAAAAATTGAGAGAGAAGAAGGGGGAGGGAGCAGAGAGTCACAACTAACACTTAGGGATTGATTCCCATGTTCCAGGACTGAGCGAGATGCTTTTCACCTCTCAGGCCCCCCCATTACCCTCTAAGACACTCCCAACTACAAGTTTCTGCCCAAACCCAGCATGTGATAGGAAGGAAAGCTCCAGAGAGGAAGCAGATTTATAGCAGGTCCCTTGGTTAGTTTTGTTAACCTAGACCTTACTACATACAATGCTTGCCACTTAGTAGATAACCTGATTCATGGTTCCATTTAATCCTTAAGAAGTAGATCTCGGTATACCTAAACCGAAGATAACCCTAAATAACTACTGGGTCACCCGTACATTTTAATGGAATAAAAAGTTATTTGCTACATGGATTACATGGTTACCTGTACATTTTAATGGAATAAAAAGTTATTTGCTACATGGATTACATGGTAAATGTTTCTAGAATGTAGATGAAATAATCAAATGCCCACTTACAATATTTTATTTATTATGTTAATTTGTACATATAAAAATCACATACTTAGATGAAGCAATAAAGAAATACTAATTTTTTGTTTTTGTTTTTGTTTTTTTTGAGACAGAGCCTCAAGCTGTCCCCCTAGGTAGAGTACCATTACATCACAGCTCATAGCAACCTCCAACTCCTGGGGTCAAGCGAGTCTCCTGCCTCAGTCTCCCAAGTAGCTTGGACCACAGGCACTCGCCACAACGCCCAGATATTTTTTGGTTGCAGCCATGATTGTTGTTTGGCAGGCCCGGGCTGGATTCGAACCTGCCACCTTAGATGAATGTGGCTGGCGCCTTAGTCACTTGAGCCACAGGCACCGAGCCAAAGTACTAGTTTTTATTGACTTACATTTACTTATACTTTAAAGGAATGATTTCATTTAAGCTCTTTACAGGCAATTTGTCATAAGGATCTTTACTATCACGAGGGTCCCGTTATCTCTTATCTCTAGTTTTGTCTTACTTGGACTTTTTTACTTTTACAGAGATTCAATTCCTCCCAGAAAATGCTTTTAGAGATACAAAAAGTTTTAAATGTGTAATGCTATAACTGGACATTCTATCTTCATTTACAGTATCCATTCACCTGAAATGATCTCCACATCACTTACCACATCTCTGATCTATAAAAGTCATCTTTTAAGAAACAAGTTTATGGTGATAGCCACACTTAAAACTCTGAAAATACTGATGGAAAAATAATTACTCACGTGTGTTTAAAATGTTTTTTCTCTCTCCTTTCTAACCTGTTTTAGTGACATTCAAAATTGGCATTTTCTGTAGCTATTTGAAGCTTGTGTGTCTTCTTCAGAGTTCTCTGTTATTCAAAATAACCAAAATAGCACCCCTAACACAGAAAACTTTTAATTTGTTGATTTTTTTTTTTTTTGAGAAAAACATCCTTGCTCTCATTTTAGGGTATATAGGATATGTTAATTCTTTTCTACAGGTGAAGTCTCCAGAGGGAGTTTAAGCAACAGCAAACACACAATTAGAACATAAAGAGAGCATCCCTCCTAGACCAAAATTTTGAAAAATATTAGTTGGCAGCCCACAGAATGCACAGAAAGAGCAGAAGGGAACAAAGCTACAAGTTTACATTAGGCTGCATTTCTTTCCTGTATTTTATTCTAGCATAATTTTAGAAATTTAACTTTTATTTCCTTGTTATTATATGAACTTACTGATAATCATATGAAATGTTATTTTATATTAATATAAACCATATAAATATTTTTCATAAACACATACTATATGCCATCAATAATATAATTTAGCTATTGTTGACTAGTCTGGGGATTTCCAAAAAAAAAGTTAATCCTTACATGGATCACTGGCTAATTAATATGATTTAGAATGTAACCAGAATATAAGCCCTGCTGATCCATATGAAACGTCCAGGAAGTCAATTGTATCCCGTGTCACCGAGATTTTCAAGAAGCACAAATATCAAACTGCCAGGTCAAGATGGCATACAACTCAGGTCACATGTAATGGGTGATGAGAATTTTTATGGTCAGTTTGGAACTGCTTTCCTGATATACTGAGCCCAGGATGGAATCAGAATCCAAGGGTGTTGGGACAGAAAGCAGAGGGGACACCAGTGCAGAAAGCAGAGGCTTGGACTTAAGTGGCTTGCCTTAGTCGGGATGTAAGTATCCCCAAAGACAAAATAAAAGCATTTTCTGGAAAGAATTAAATTTCTGTAAAAGTAAAAAAGTCCATAGGCATCCAAATGGCATTTAACTGGGGAGCAGGAATCCGCCAAAGGCACTTTACTGTACTCATGGAATTGATTTCTGGATAGCCTTCGGTTAAATTAGGATCCTAATTCTCCATTCTATAAACACCTTTATATTTTTATTTTTTTACTGTTTCTTTTTATTTTCTCTCTCTCTCCTTCAGTAAAAGACTCTCTTCAAAATGCTCATCTTGTCTCAGCAATGTTAGAGCAAAGTACAATGCTCCACTGCTCTGTCCAGACAGATAGTGGTCAAGTCAGCACCAGGACTAGAACACGAGACTCAGCCTAGGAGCAGGGCGCGGTCTGGTCAGCCAATGGACGGGAAGAGTAAAGAATTTCTTGTACAATCTCTTCCTCCCACTGGCTCACACGGCAATAGGATAGACCAGCCATGGTGCTGCCGCCACTGCTGCCCCTGTCCTGAGCCTGCTGCACCACTTCTCCTGACCTTTAGTTACTGCTCTACGATCAGGAATCAGTTCTCAGCCTGCGGCTCTCCTTACTTCTCACTCTTTGCCTTTTAAAATGCATGAGCTTTGAAGAAATATCATCCACATCAAAAGTCTTCTAAAAGAATTAATATGCATAAAGTGCTTAAAATAGTGCCCAGCACACAGAAAATATTCAGGAAGAACCAGCTGATATTACTCTAACTGGGAGTCAGCCTTTGCTGTGGTTCTTACTATGTGATTTGGGTCAATAATTTTGCCTTTCTTTTCCAGCCTTTTGTACTCACTACAAAGCACTTTGACATTCCCAGTCTTTTGTATAATTATTTTGAATGTAATTCAAACAATAGCTGTAGGTAAACAAGATCCTTACTTTACAAGGTTTTTATAGGATTAAAATGACAGAGGTCACATGAAACAGTACATGAAAACCTCAAAACGACATGTAAACATAAGGCTTTACAATGACAATTACATAGGTTGTCTATACTGAAAATTTCAGATGTCCAGATCAGACATCTCCCCTAAACTTCAAAACACCCCATACTTTCAGGTGAAAGGGAAGTACTCGCCAAATAGAGACTATTATATAGAAAAAGTGACAGATGTCAAAAATTTAGTCAACTCAGAAATGTGTAAACCAGCCAGAACAGACATCTGGGGCAGGGGTCTAAACTTGAACTGGGATAAGAGAACAAAGAAAGAAGGAAACAAACTAATTCTAGATCAGTTTGTATTCTTTTAACCATTATGAGTGAAGAAAAGCCAAATACAAAAGGTATCTTACAAAATGGAATTAAAGGTCTCAAAGCAACACTGCAGTGATCTTAACAACAGCTATCTTACAACAACGGTAATCTAACAAGAAAAAAATAAACGGTACCTAAAAGCACCTCACACACAGCCTAGGCTCACTTTTTGGGGGGGGGTCCTGAGAATTAGTCTAGAAGGGACAGGTGTCTTGTGAAAGAAAGAGAAGAATGTGAGTTTTGTACAAAGGGGTAACTTGAGCCTGTGCTCCAAGAGGGCTTTTGGGAAGTCTGCCCTGCGTGGCCTCCACAGATAGTGGTCAAGTCATCACCAGTAATACACAATGATGCGACATGTCCACACGATCTCACAGGGTCAACCCACTGCACTCACTCTTTGAAATGTACACCATACAGGAGGAAAGTTGCATTGAGGGGACAGAGATGCTCCTATATGGGGTCTGAGTAATGAAGGCAGCCTGCTCTTCCACCTGGGCTCTGTACCCATCACCCCCAGAAAGCTGGGTAGGTCCAGAGAACCAGAGTAAAGCAGAGTCAACAATTCCTAACTGTCTGGCAGATGCTCCATGTCACACATTCAGTATGTCAAACCCACAGTGACTGCCTTCCCTGAGAAACTAGCTCCTCCTGGAGAATTCCTATTTCAGCTGCATCATTAACATCTCCTGTCACTCTGCTGCCAAACTTCAAAGTTGTCATGTCTCCCCATATCTACAGTCACTGAGACTATCATTTCTCTGTGAAAGTGTCATACATTTATGCATTTCTATTCCTATTCCCATCTCCTCTCTAGAGAATACATTACTGTGTTAAGAATTAACTACTGGTCCTAACAAGCCTCCGCTCCCCAACACTAACTTGTATCTTCCAACCCACTAGAAGCAAGTTTGCTGGGTAAATCTTCCTAAAGCATGTTTTACATTTCTTACAAAGGTATAAAAGAAATTCGTGTTTTGTAGCTTCTATTATTTTTAATTTACACATACTCATTATACATATTTGTGGAATGGTGTGGTATTTTGATACACATATATGATGCGTAATGATCAAATCAGAGTTATTATCAGATCCATCATGTCATACGTTTGTGTTGAAATTCAAAGTCTACTCTATTCAGAAATATACAATCAATCATTATTAATTATATTCATTCTATACTGCTATGGAACATTACAACTTATTCCGCCCCCTAGGGGTACTTTAGTAACTGTTAAACAACCTTTAGCCACCTTCCACTCCTCCCACGCTTCCCTATCTCCAGTAACCACTATTCTACTCTCTACTTGTATGAGATCGATTTTTTTAGCTTCCACATATGGGTGAGAACATGCGGTATTTATCTTTGTATGCCTGGCTTATTTTACTTAACATAATGTCCCCCAGTTAGCTCATCCATGTTGCCACAAATAACAGAACTGCATTCTTGTTATTGCTAGAGAGTATTCTATTGTGTACCACGTTTTACAACAGATGAATGGACAAAGAAAATACCACATTTTCTTTATCCGTTCATCTGTTGATGGACACTTAGGTTGATTCCACATCTTAGTTACTGTGAACAGTACTGCAATAAACATGGGGGTGCAGCTGTCTCCTCGACACATTGATTTCCTTTCCTTTGGATATATATCAAGTAGTGATTGCTGGATCATATGAGAGTTCTAGTTTTTAGTTTTTGAGAAACTTCCATACTGTTTTTCCTAAATGGCTGTATATTTACATTATGACCAACAGTGTGTAAGAGTTCCTTCTTCTCCAAATTCTTGCCAGCACTTGTTAGGTTTTGGTTTTTTGACAATAGCCATTCTAAGGAGGGGAAGATGGCATCTCATTGTGGTTTTGATTTGCATTTCCCTAGTGATCACTGGTGTGACTGTTAACCACCTGTATGTTTGTTTTGAGAGATGGCCATATACTCAATTCCCCATTTTTTAATGATGACTTTTATCCTACTGAACTGTTTGAGATCCATGTATATTCAGGATATTAATCCATTGTCAAAGGGAAACAAATTGTGTTTGTATTCTGCAGGCTCTCTTCATTCTGTTTCCTCCACTTGTAGAGCTTTCTAGTTTGATATAATCCCATTTATCTCTTTTTGATGTTGTCTGTGTTTTTGAGGTCTTCTCTATAAAATCAGTGCCAGATCAATCTCCTGAAGCATTTCTCCTATGTTTTCTTCTAGTAGTTTCATAGGTTCGGGTCTTACATTTAAGTCTTTAATCCATTTTCAGTTGATGTTTATATACGGTGAGAGACAGGGTCTAGTTTCATTCTTCTGCCTGTGACTGTACAGTTTTCCCAGTACCATTTATTGAAGAAACTTCTCCTTCCCCAGTGAATATTCTTGGAGCCTTTGTCAAAATGAGTTGACTGTAGACACGGGAATTTATTTCTAGCTTCTCTATTCTGTACTATGGGACTATATATGTTTTGATATCAGTACAAAATCATTTTGGTTACTACAGTTTTGCAATATATTTTGGAGTCAGGTTGTGTGAGGCCTCCAGCTTAGTTCTTTTTGCTCAGGATTGCTTTGGCTATTCAGGGTCATATATGATTACACATGAATTTTAGGATGCTTTTTCTATTTTTGTGATAAATAAGATAGGTGAATTGGTATTTTGACAGGAATTGCATTAACTATGTAGATGGCTTTTGGTCATCTACATGGTCATTTTCATAATATTAATTATTCCGATCCATGAAAATGGGATGTATTTTTTTTTTTTTTTGGTATCCTCTTCAATCATCAATATTTTGTAGCTTTTCTTGTAGAGATCTTTCATCTCCTTGGTTAAACTTATTCCTTGGTATTTTATTTTTTTGTAACTATTATAACTGACATTGGTTTCTTTTTCCACTAGTTCAACATTGGTGTTTTGGAGATACTACTGACTAAAGTGGTTTTATATCTTGCAGCTTTACTGAATTCAGTGGTCATGTCAAGGAGGGTATTTGTGTTGTTTCTCAGAGCTTTCAGGGTTTTGTATATATAAGATCAGGTCATCTGCAAGAAGATACATTTAACTTCTTCTTTACCAACTTGAATGCCCTCGTTTCTTTTTCTTGCCCAATTTCTCTGCCTCAAACTTCCAGTACTATGAAAAAATGGAGAGAATGATCATCTTTGTCATGTTCCAGATCTAGAGGAAAAAGTTTTAAGCCTTCCCTAATCAGTATAACACTGGCTGTGGGTTTGTCATTTGGGGCCTTTATTGTGTTGAGCTTTACTCCTTCTATCCCAACCATATTGAGAGTTTTTATCATGAAGGGATATTGAATTCATATAATACCTTCTATTGAAATGATCAGATGCCCCTTCATTCTGTTAATGGGACGCATCACATTTGCTATTTGCATTCTTGCATCCCTGGGATAAATCCCAGTTGACCCTGATGAACTATCTTTTTAATGTGCTGCTGAATTTGGCGTGCTAGTATTTTTTGAGGATTCCTTTATCTGCTTCCTTAGGGATATTAGCCTATAGTTTTGGTCTTTTTTTTTTTTTTTAAATGTGTTCTTGTCTGGTTTTTGTATCAGAGCAATGCTGGCCTTACAGAATGAGTTTGGAAAAATCGCCCCCAATTCTAAAAGAGTTTGAGAAGAATTAGTATTACTTCTTTTCATGTTTGGTAGAACTCTATAGTAAAGCTTTCAGGTCCTGATAACATAAGAAGTAAATTAACAAATATTTTGTATGTTATGTTTATTATATACTTTATTTTTATAATAACATAGCTAGGGAAAAAGTTATTAAGAATATCATAACAGAAAAAATAGATTTACTATTCTTAAAGTGCAAGTGGATCATGATAAAGGTCTTCATCTTCACACTGAGTAGGCTGAAGAGGAGGAGAGAAAGGAGGAGTTGTTCTTGCTGTCTCTGGTGGCCAAGGCAAAAAATTAGAGGAGGTGGAATGGGAGGCTGGAGAGGAAGGTACATTTAACGTAACTGCACAGAAATGTATCATAATTCCTGGCTGCCTTTTATTTCACTAGAAACATTTCTAATACAGTACCAATCTTTCTTCCACCATTTATTTTCATTTCAGTGCCTGTATGATAAAACAGTCCAGTCAAGGAAGATGTCAAAAACAGTCTCGAATCATTGCAACTCTTCTGCCAGATGGTCTAATGTCAATTTGTTTTCTAGCACTGCTTCTTTCTCATCATCTGGGACTAATTTCGAAGCGCTCATCTCCATCAAGTTGTCTTCTGTTAATTCCTCTGGTGTGATGGTTGGTGGTTCTCTTGAGATCCGTATCTTGAAAACCTTCCTCCGCCCTCACCCCCACCCCTGCACCTTTCTTTGCCAATTTCCCTGAGTGGCTCTATCATAAATCCTGTGAAGTCATCACAACATCTGGATTAAGTTTTCTTCAGGAGGAATTTATTGTTTGGGGTTTCATGACTTTTTCTATAAAAACAATAGAATCTTCTATAAGAACATTGAAATTTTCAATGGCATGATCCCTGCTGACTTTCATTATGTTCTCTCTCTCATGGTTCTGTACATAGCACTGACAATCCTTTCTTCCATAAAGCACTGTGTGTAATGATCCATAGAGATCCTTATGATTTCTGATCCAGAGAATAAATCAGAGACCTTGAGTTTGGAGGCAAATAAACCACTCTGACACCTGCAGTGTGGAACTCATGGGATTCTAGGTTGCCAGGGATACTGTCTAATATCAAAAGAACTTTCAGAGACAGTCCTTTACTGGCAAAATACTTCCAGACATTAGGGACAAAGCATCAGTGGAACCAATCCAGAAAAGGGGATTTTGTTATCTAGGACTTGTTGTAGAACTAAAATATTGGCATCTACTGTATATATATTCCATTCAAGGCCCAGAGGTTAGCAGATGTACATATTAAGGGCAGCCCTGACCATAAATCCCATTGCATTTGTACAAAACAATAGTGTTGGCCTATCCCTTCCTGCCTTAAATGCTGGTGCTCACTTCTCTCCCTTGCTAATAAGTGTCCTTTGAGGAATTGTGTCTAGAAAAGGGCACTCTCATCTGCAATAAAAATCTGTGTTTGGACAGATATCCTTTTACCTTAATTTTTTTTTTTTTGTTGCAATTTTGGCTAGGGCCAGGCTTGAACCCACCACCCCTGGTATATGGAGCTGGCCCCCTACTCCTTGAGCCACAGGTGCCACCCCTTAATAATTTTCTTAACATTGTCTGGGAACTTGTCTATTGCCTCTTGGTCAGCAGAGCTGTTGTATTAACCAAACATCTTTCTAAAATTATCAAACCATTCTTTGCTAGCACCACATTCTCCAGTTTTAACTCATCACCTTCCTTTTGCTTTAATTTGTCATATACTACCTATTTTCTCAAATCACTATAGAATTTACAGGTATGCCTTTCTGCTAGCTATCCTGAATCCACATAAAGGATGCATTTTCAATAGGAAATTAAAAGGTACTTTTTTTTTTTGAGACTGAGTATCACTTTGTCACCTTTGGTAGAGTGCTGCGGTATCACAGCTCACAGCAACCTCAAATTCTTGGGCTTAACCAACTCTCTTGTCATTGTCTCCCAAGTAGCTGGGACTGCAGGAACCTGCCACAACACCCAGCTATTTTTAGAGATCAGGTCTCTCTCTTGCTCAGGCTGGACTCAAACCTGTGAGCTCAGGCAATGCACCAACCTTGGCCTCCCAGAGTGCTGGGATTACAGGCATGAGCCACCATGCCCAGCCTAAAAGTTACTTCTCAAAAAGTTTCAGGGTTTTGTGCCTACTGGCAGAGCTTCAGCAATGACTTCATGAATTTCCTTTTCATATTTTACAACAGTACTTGTGCTGCTGGATTATTTTATCTTGAAATAGTAGTAAGTGCAGCTGCAGAACTCAATCTATGGTACATATCAAGCAATTCAACTTTTTCTTGTAATATCAGGACTTTTCTCTGCTTCTTGGGAGCATTTCCAGTTTCCCTAGTGGCACTTTATATGAATCCTGTGGTGTTATTCAAGGTTTATGGTATTACACAAGAATTATGAGAGATCATTTTTTAATATGATATGTAATTTACTGGATAAACTTCTCATGCAGAGCTGATTAGCATCACATGGCATTTTAAGCAGATACTTGTGATACTTGAGCTACTGAAATAGCAACAGCAGGTGGCTATGAAATTATTATAGTAGTATAAATATGCTATACTTAATTTTAGATAGTATGGTTAAATATTGTGCTTTATGCTTGTTTATATTTCTCTTGACTGTCAATGAGACTTTGTGTAAGTTTTAATAATTTTTTTAAATTTGTTTATTTTTTTTGCAGTTTTGGCCAGGGCTGGGCTTGAACCCACCACCCCCAGTATATGGGGCCGGCGCCCTACTTCTTAAGCAACAGGCACTGCCCAGTTTTAATAAATTTTCACCTTTTGTAGTAGACTTGTGTATATTTTATGGTAGTAAATAATAAAACAAACTAGTAGCTACATTTATACATTCATGTCCTAATTCTGGGCTACACAGTTTGTTCCTGAGTTCTCTTAAACTATCACAAATCTCTAAAAATATTAAACAATATACTTATTGAGGAAAATCTGCATACTAAGTGACCCTGCATAGGTCAAACCTGGTTTGTTCAACAGGTAAAGTAAGTTTCTTGTAGGCAGCATAGAGTTTGGTCATGTTTTTTAATTCATTTAGCCACTCTATACCTTTTAAGTAGGGAATTTAATCCATTTATATTCAAGGTTATTATTGATAGGTGAGACCTTAACTCCTGTCATTTTGTTAACTGTTTTGGGGTTGCTTATATATCCATTTCTTTCTTCTTCTCTTATGGTTTATCACTGTGTTCTGGTGGTTTCCTATAGTGGTAAGTTTTGCTTCTTTTTTCTCCTTTGTGTTTATGCCCTGCCAGGGAGTTTTATAAGTTTACATGTTTTCATGACAATGATTATCATCTTTTTGCTTCCAGATGTAGGATTTTTTTAAGTGTTTCTTACAAGGCAAGTCTAATGGTGAGGAATTCTCTCAGTTTTTGCTTATCTGGGAAAGGCTTTATTTCTCCCTCAGTTCTTTTTTTTTTTTTTTTTTTGAATGGTAACTATGTACATTAATGCACTTCTGGGGTACAGTGTGGGGTTGTCACACACAATCCGAAATACTTCCATCAAACTGCTTAACATAGCCTTCATGTCATTTTCTTAGTTATTGTTCTAAAACATTCACATTCTACTCTTAGAAAGATTCACTTGTCCCTTGTAAGATAAACCTCAGAAGTGATCCCTCCAATCCCCCTTCCTCCATCCATTCCCCCTCCCCTCTCCCTCTCCTCTCCCCGTATTCTTAGGCTGTTATTAGGTTATAGCTTTCATATAAAAGGTATAAATTAGTTTCATAATAGGGGTGTGTACATTGGATACTTTTTCCTCCATTCTTGTGATACTTTGCTCAGAAGAACATCCTCCAGCTTCATCTCCCTCAGTTCTTAAGGACAGCTTTGCTAGATATAGTGTTCCTGGTCAACAATATTTTTCTTTCAGCATTCCAAATATACCAGCCCATTCTCTCCTGGCCTGTGAAGTTTCTGTTAATCTAATTGTAATTCCCTTATATGAGACTTGACTCTTTTCTCTTACTGCTTTTTAGAATTTTCCCTTGTCTTTGACTTTTATCAACTTGACCATAATGTGCCTCAGAGAAAATCTTTTTGTGTGGAATCTCAAAAAGGGGACTTCTGAGCTTCCTGGATCTCAATGTCCGTGTGTCCCCAGAGACTTGGGAAGAGCTTGCAGCTATTATTTTATTAAATAGGTTTCTTATACCCTTTCCCTTGTGCAAAGTCCATAATATAAATATTTGTTCATGTAATGTGTCTCATAAGTCTTACAGACTTCCCTTACTTCTTAAGTTCTTATTTCTTTTATTTCCCCTTAGATGCTAATTTCAAATGATCTATCTTTAAGTTCAGGGGATTCATTCTGCTGCTTGATTATGTCTCCTATTAATGATCTTTTCTCTGTGTGGCCATCATGAGTTTCTTTCTTTCTTTTTCTTTCTTTTTTTTTTTGAGACAGAGCCTCAAGCTGTCACCCTGGTAGAGTGATGTGACATCACAACTCACAGCAACCTCCAGCTTCTGGGCTCAAGCGATTCTCCTGCCTCCACCTCCCAAGTAACTGGCACTACAGGCACCCGCCACAACACCCGGCTATTTTTTGGATGCAGCCATGATTGTTGTTTGGTGGGCCAAGGCTGGATTCGAACCTGCCAGCTCTGGTGTATGTGGCTGGAGCCTTAGCTGCTTAAGCCACAGGCACAGAGCCCATCATGAGTTTCTGTTACTCTTTTGATGCACTCCAGGGGCTCTCTCTATTGTTTGGGTTAAAATGTAGCAGTTTACTCCCAGTTCTTGTTGCTTTCTGAGAGGAATGCGCATTGTACTAGGGGTCTCTATCAACACTTGACATCACTCTGTAAAAGGCCCTGAAACACTTTCTAAAGGCACTTTCCTAATTACAGTCCCATTATGCATCTCCCTTTGCCCAACAAAACAGAAATTTTAAATAATTCTCCATTGTAATTAGGTTAGAGCTGTAATTCTTTTAACTTAGGGGTCAGCAACTTTATCCCTGAATGGCCCAGACGGTAAATAGTTTAAGCTTTCAGGGACATAAAGTCTCTATGCAAGCACACAACTATGCCTTTGCAAGGAAAACAGCCACCAGCAATAGTAAATTAACATATGTCTGCATTCCAATAAACATTATCTACAAAGATAAGACAGGGGTAGAATTTAGCCCAAGGGAGGTAATTTGTCAACACCTGCTTTACCTCATCATTCAGGAACTTTTACAATTTGGCTACTAACTCCACCTTATTCCTCTACTGCTCTGTTGGTGGCACTGTGTATTAGGTTTTCTCTTTTTAAATATAACAAACATACAAGGTCAGACATTTAAGTCTGTGAACTCGTCCTAAAAAAAGTGCCCCATACCTCATTGCTGAATACCTTTGAAGTACTCCCCTATGCACTGACACCAGTGCCTCGTCCACCCTTCAAAGCAATTTTGGACTCTTTCTCTGCAATGACCATCAGAGCTGTCATCATATGAGGTTTGACAATTAATTTCATGAACTCATCCTAGAAAAAGTGCTTTGAAGTGTGGATTACACAATGCATAGCTGATCTCTTTACACAACTACATCATTTTTCAAAATGAAAAAAGAAACAAAATATAAACCGATCCATTCGATCTTTCCAGTATGAGGTATACCTTGCAAAAACAATTATAAGAATATATATTCAGTAACTGAACTACTTAGGACAGGTTGTTTTATAGTAAACACCGTGTTACAGTGATTGATTCAGAGTAACAGCTGTATTTGTAAGACTAAGAAAATATAACAGTTAAAGTGATTTTTCTATTATCCAGGTCTTAGAGAAGTGGTTCTCTTGGAGAAAGACCTCTTTAGAAGGGAGGGGGTTTGGTAAACTCTCACCCGATGGACACCTTGTGAGGGTGTACAGCACACTCCCTGGATAAAAGGTTTAACTGCCTCAACTTGAACCACAACTTGAACTTCATCTTAGCAAATACAAACAATGTAACCTAATCATTTGTATCCTCATATTAATCTGAATTTTTTAAAAAAGTCTCAAAGCTACAGATATTGGCATGGATATGGAGAAGAGAACAAAAAAAATTTTTTTTAAATGTAGAGAAAAACCTCTTTGAGAAAGCTCTCCTGAACAACAAAAATAATGTACAGAAAGTTTCCATAAAATACTTAAGAGCTCAAAGACTCTCTAAAGTTAAGAAACCCTGCCTCAGAAGATCTCATATTAGCTATTCACAGCTCTGACTCACCTAATAAATTTTCTTTTAAATTCAAGGCATTCAGGGAAATTTCAAGGCACTTAAAGGATACAGCAGCATTTTTTGTAACTCAACCAAAATTAGAAAGTGTCAAAGATCATAAACAATGGAAAAGGAGAATTTTACAGTTAAAAAGGGAGAGCAGGAATGTAATCAGATATAAAGATTTCAATTTCCTTTTATTGCTTGCTAGGAAAGCTTTGATGGGTGGCTGGAGACACCAAGTACATGAGGGGCCCAGGTTTTCTATGGACAACATATGTCGCCTTATTGGTGAGCCTCAGAAGTGGTAGAGTCCTATCCTAAAATGAGAACTTAAACTAAGAAAAATCAGCATAAGCAACTAAATGTAAAATCTGATTAAAACTCAAATTCAGAGACAAAAACAAAGAGTTCCTAAAATACAACCATGTACCACACAGGAACACTTCAGCCAGCGATGAAATGCATATATGAAGGATTATATGCATAATTATATACATATCAGCAAGATTATAATGGAGCTAAAAAATTCCCATTGCCTAGTGAGCTCTTGATTATCCTGACCATGTGTGAGCCTAGGCTAATGTTTGCTTTTGTGTTTTATTTTTGAACAAAAATTTTAAAAGTAAAAATTAAAATTTTAAAGTAAGAAAAAGCATATAAGATAAGGATATAAAGAAGAAATCTTTGTGTAAACTGTACAACGTATGTATTTTAAGCATTACGACCAAAGATTCCAAAAGTTTAAAAAATAAAAAAGTAATAAGTTAATTTGTTATTGAAAGAAAAATATCTTTTATAAATTTGGTGTAGCCTGAGTGCGCTGTGTTTATGAAGTATCAGTGTACAGTACTGTCCTTGGCCTTCACCATTCACATACTGACTCATCAGAGCAACTCCCAGTCCTGTAAGCTCCCTTCATGGTAAGTGCTCTATTCAGGTATACCATTTTTTATCTTTCATCCCACACTTTTATCATACCTTTTCCATGTTTAGGTATCTCTTGACAAACAAAAACTTAACATTGTGCTACAACTGCCCATGGTATTCAGTATGGTAACATGCTGTTCGGAATTTAGTTTAGGACCATAGGCTAAACCATGTAACCCAGGTCTAGAGAAGGCTGCGCTGTCTAGGCTTGTGTAAGGACACCCTATGACATTTGCACAATGATGAAATCGCCTAATGGCACTTTTCTCAGAACACATCCCCATTGTTAAGGGACCATGACTGTACCAAGAGAGTAACACACCTTTGAATACAACAAATGACAATTATATTAATGATACATAATTGCTAAATTTTAATTTCCTTTCATTTAACCTTTTTAAAAGTTGAGTTTAACAAATGTATTGCCAAATGGGATTTAATTTTCATAATCTTTTGCGCTCCGCATGTAAGAATGAAAGCAAGATATCATAAAAACCTAAATTTTAAGTTTTTGACACGAAACTGTTAAAGTCAAACTATCTGTAGAATATAACATATATATAGTTATAAATGTAGGAAATTGACGAGAATGAATAACAGGTGAATTAATGAGGGTGGCGCCTGTGGCTCAAAGGAGTAGGGTGCCAGCCCCATATGCCAGAGGTGGCGGGTTCAAACCCAGCCCCGGCCAAAAACTGCAAAAAAAAAAAAAAAAAAAAAAACCAAGTAAGTTGATGAAATGCAGAATTTCAAAAATATCCAAATACCAGTCAAGATAAGCATATGTAATCTTAGTCTCATTCAGAGGAAGAAATGCCTATACACAAATTAGAGCCTTTCAAAATGACGGGTCCAACAGCAGAGGCAAACTCTAAGGTATACTAGAGACCTCCCTCCCCCCCAAAAAAGAGAGTAGTCAACCAAACAAGAGATAATAAATAAAGCCTCTGAGGACACACACTTTAAAGCACCTTTTTTTGAACTAATAAAGGCCTTCCATGATCATATCTTAATTCACTTCTCCACCTGAGTCAATATTCTACTGTCCTCCAAACCATCCTATACTCAGTCTCATCTATGCTAGGAGGCCAATAGTCTCTCCATTCTTCCCATCTATGCAAATAATATTCATCCTTCAAGACCAAGAACAAATGAGCATCCCTGTAAGGAGCCTCTGATGAGCCCCTGGCAGCCTGTTCTGCTTCTCTCTTCTTTACAGAATCGGATGACTACATATCCCTAATTTCCCATAACGATCCTGATCTCAAATAGTCTGTCTCCTTATAAAAAGCTTATGTCTGTCTCTATACAGGAATTTTAGCACGGAATCAGTCATCTGTTCATGAGATTTGTACCAATCATTTGGCACTTAATTACATAGCATCTTCTACTTAACAGATTATAGTATTAATGCTGTCTTGCTTGCAAGTTCATTAGCCATTTATAAGCAGTGATTAACGTTACTGGGTACACAGCAAATATTCAATAAATACTTGTGGAAATGAGTTAAATGTAATTATTTCCTGAGCTCTATTTTTAAAGACTACTTAAATAGAAGAACCCAAACCATACAAATCTCAATTCCTAACTAATTCTAGGAAAACCTACAAAGGAGTCTGTAGGTCATTTTTATTTTAGATGGAAAATTAAAACAGTCTTAACCTTCTGTATCTCATTCTATTAATTTTAACCAAGACTAACTCAAAGTTTACCATGAGATTCATTCCAAGGATAAATAAAGACATTTCAGATATTTAGCAATCCATCATCAAAGGGCAAAACTCTAAGGTGCTTATACTAAGTAGAGTTGGATACTGCATGGAGCCATCTCGACTTGGGTGCTGGGGTTTGCTTTCAACCAACTATTCTGTAGAATACTTTGCAAAGCTCCTGAGGCAGTGAAATTAAACTTACTTCTCTCTGAAGATTTGATCCTGGTCCCATTAACACCACTGTCTTATCAAATGAACTAACTCTGGAGACTTCATTCAATAATGAACAGTACAGGCACAACAAGCACAAAATATCATCGGGGAAAGTGCAAATAATGTAGCCATGGAGACACATATCAAAGTATCTTGCTTTGTTGTTATATTCTATTTTGACAAGAAATCTCCAATTCTATAATGCTGAAAAAAATAGAAATTGGAATTTCTATTTCAGTGTTCTATGCATTCTGTCATATAGCTGGCATTATAATTTCCCTCCACTGAGAGGGAGGGGCTTTAACTGGGTTATTGGAAGTTACATTGCAAAGACAAAGTGGCAGGCTGGTGCTTCAATGAGAATGAATAAAGAATTAGGGTATTTCAATATCCTCAGACACAGAGGATTGCCCCATGAAGAGTTTGCATTCCTCTTTTAATGGCCCTGCCCTCAGCACCTGGATGTACCAATGGAAAAGAAGTGTACTAAATGATTGGATGCTCAAGCCACACCTTCTTTCCCTTCCAAAGGAAATATACAAGGAGCTGTACCAATATCGCTAAAGAAATGATCAGCTAGGTGGTCCCTAACAAATCACATAATGCAGTGAATTTTTTTTTCTAAGCAGCAAAATTGTGCCTTCAAATAGTATCTGATACAGAAGTCCAAAGAGAAAAATAATAATAGTGGGTAGTTTGGGTTGACTGGCAGGGGGAGAACGGACTCATCTCCTACTGCCATCTCCTCATTTCCCAAACCTCATGGACACACAGACAGACAATTTGGTTTAAACATTAAAAATAGGGCCAGAAAGGTTAAACAATTTATTCAATATCATACTACCAATGAATAACTATGTCAGAAGCATAGCCTGGTTTCAAGTGACGTTAGCAGAATGGTAATGGGGTGAGAACAACTGTGCCTCCCTCTGATTCCTTGTAAGGTTGTAGGACATGGTGGAAACACAGCCTCTGAAGGCCTGCTTGATTTGGCCTGCCAGTTCCATGTAACCTGAGGTTAAGTTACTTGGCCTCAGTGACTCTCAGTGACCTCACCAATGGAGTGAATTATAGGAGTGAATTATATCAAAAGGTCCACCTGAGGGTTAAAGAATGACATACCAAGTTCCTAGCGGAGCATCTGATAACGATCCTATCTGCTTACCCTATCTGATAAAAGGGAAAATGGAATCTTTATCTTTTGCTTTCCAAGCAGCATTTTAATTGTTTTATAATCCATATCTTAGGGATGTATAGAGACACAGATACACAGATATAGATATACACAAAGGTACACACACGCACACATACACATCACTAGTCCACATTAACACAATGCAGCAGAGAACTCAAGATTGAACCCCCAAATGAAGAAACATAACTTACTTATTTTGTCAGCCTATGCCATAACCTTAATACATAGCAAAACAAACACAATGACTGAAAAACTATCCATTAGTTAACAAATAACCAATTTAGGAACTTCCGTGTTAGTCTTTCAATTACTGCATCTCTAATAACAATGATTTCTTTGGAAGTTTTCGAAAATTTTAGATATGAGGAAAGGGCAACACTCCAGACCAGGTTATCTACATTATTCCTGCAGCTCATATGCAAGGATTGTTATTCTCAGGGGCCTACCAAAATGTCTAAGAACTTTCTGCTACAAAAATTCCAAATCTTTATTTCATGACATTATAATGAGGTTAAGATATAAGTGGGCATATTTTTACACCTCTTGCATTTTGATAAATATCCAGATTAAATTAAGCAGAAAGAACAAAAGCATGACCTCCAAAACAAATCTGAAGGAAATCTGCTAGCAGGAAAATCAAACAGCACTTGACAATTTACATCGCTCCTAAAAAGTGTTGCATCCTCAGTCCATCAGGGGGCAGTGTTGTCTAACTATTAACAACTGAATTCAAAGACTAAAACTTTGTATATTATAAAAATTTCTAAGCTTTTGGTGGAGGAAAAAATTCATTCTTTGAAGGAAAACCTAGAAATCTGTCATTATATTTCTTTAATTAGGTGTAAATGATATCAAAAAGTATGGACCACTTCTCAAAATCATTTTGTGCCTGTGACTTGATCATACCTCCAGGTCCAGGGCTGCTTCAGTCCAGACCAGAATCCTCATCCTCACTCACTGCTAATCTGATGCTGAAGTTCAAGAAACTGGTGATCAGTGACAGTTGGGACACTGATGCTTCATCACATATTTCAAACCATTTCAGGTTAGCCATTGTATTAAATATATACCCACTATCCCCATAAAAACATCTTCGCGTAACAGTAAATACATCCAGAATTTTAGCTTAAGAGACAGTCACTGTGTCACCAAGTGACAAAAGCCCAAAGTGGGATGTTGAGGGGTAAGGGACCCAGGGGTTTGTAGAGCGCCCTCTTTACATGCTTCAGAGAAATAGCAATCACCCACCCTAAGTAATTTTAACAGTCATATAATCATTAAAGAATACTCTTTGGCTTAATCTAAACAACTTTATACACACACACACACACACACACACACGTGTTGTACATGTGTACACATATGCAACAACTTTATACACACATACACATGTGCACACGCATACATTCTTCTCTCCTGTATTGCTGTATGAAATTACCTCCTCTTTGCCAAATACCTCAGTCTTTATCTTACTGGACTCAGCTATGGCATGTCTCTGCAATTACTTCCTTCTTATTAATATCCTCTCTCTTGTTTTCCAACTATCGTTCAGTTATAATTACCCTATCTCCTCTCTCTCTGGTTGATCCTTCTAAATTTCTTTTAAATACTTCTTTCAATTACTTTCTTTTTTTAGAGTGCTAACTTCAGATTTCATTTTTTCATTTTCTATACACTTCCTGGTAAGTCATAAACACTTCTAAAATTTCTTCTGAGTCACCACAGCCAGACTCCAGACCTGCCCCACCCCCCAGACCCAGATCTAAGCTGGCTCCTGCAGATATAGGTACCAGGCTTGGTCTTGGGGCTTCATGCTCCAGACAACCCTGAGTCCGGACCCACTGCAGCAGATACAAGGCCCAGGCTTACTCCTATAGACCCCAAGGCCATGCAAACCCATGATACCAGGCTCTAGGCCATTCCCCATGAACTTAGCGCCAGGCCACCACTGCAGCTCTAGGCACCAAGCCAACATCCGCAGAAGCATAATGGATGCCTGTCCCAACACCAGACTGGCTCTAGGATCCAGCTACTCCTGGAGACCCCAGGGTCCACTGGATTAAGTGTCTAGGCTGGCCCCAGCAAACCCAGGATCCAGGAACACCCCTAGACCCTAGCACTAGGCTGGTCTCAATGGATCTAGATTCTAGGAGTACTCTAAAGGACCAGTTACCAGACCAGCCACTGAAAATTCTAGACCCTGCTCCTGCTGCCACAGACTCAGATTCCAAGGCCTCTCCAGTCCCCTGAGAACTAAGGGCCCATGCCTATCCCTATAATCCAGGCACCAAGCCCATCTCACCATCATATTGACCACTACAAACTTAGGTACAAGCACTGGTTGGCCCCATAGACCCTGGCTCCAGGCCTGTCCCCATAGATTCAGCAGAAACCTTATAAGCTTATCTCTTATAAGCCCAGAGACAGTGGGATGATATAGTTAAAGTGCTGAAGGAAAAAACAAAAAACAAAACTACCAAACAAGAATACTATACCCGACAAGACTGTTCTTCAAAAATGAAAACCAGACAAGATCTTTCTCATACAAACAAAAGCTGAAGGAATTCATCTCAAATAGACTTGCCTAATTAAAAAACAATGCTAAAGGAAGTTCTTTAGGTTGTAACAAAAGAATGTTAATTAACAACATGAAAACATATGAAAGTATAAAGCTCACTGTAAAGGTGAAAAAAATACACAAATCCAGGATACTCTAATACTATAATGGTGGTGTATAAATTACTTTTAATTTTAGAATAAGAGTTAAAAGACAAAAATATTAAAAATAAATATAACTGTTATAACTTATCAATGGATATTTGACCATATAAAAAATGTTAACTGTGACATTAATAATATAACATGAGGAAGGAGGAGAAGTTGTCATCAGCTTAAAATAGCCCATTGTAACTAGAAGTTATATTAAAAAAAGATGTTTTATAGTAAACCTCATAGTAACCACAAGTAAAAAAAAGAGGAATAAATACTCAAAAATAAAGAATCAAAGCACACCACTACAAAAAATAAGCAAATCACAAAGGGAGATGGCAGGACATGAAGAATGTAACAATGGAACTATAAAAAGTCAGAACACAATAAAAAAAAATAGTAGCAGTAAAATCTTAACTATTAGTAATTACTTAAAATTTAAATGGATTAAATTCTCTAATAAAAGGACAGAGTGAATGAATAAATTAAGAAATCAATATCCAAGGATATGCTGCCTAGAATTGGCTCATGATAGCTTTAAAGACACACACAGGCTGAAAGTGAAGGGATTTAAAAAAATATTCCATGCAAATGGAACCAAAAGAGAACAGAAATAATTATATCAGACAAAATACACTTTAAGTTAAATACCATAAAAAGGAATAAAGAAGGTCATTACAAAATGATAAGTGTTAATTCCTCAAGTGGATATGTCACCCAACACTGAAGCACTGGTTAATGTAAAGGAAATATTAACAGAAGTGAAGAGAGAAATAGACAGCAATACAATAATGGTAGGAGACTTCAATACCACACTATCAAAAATGAATATATCATCCATACAGAAAATCCTAAGAAAACAGTGGACTTGAACTACACTACCCACCAAATGGACCTAAAGGACATATACCTCCAACAGATGCACATCCTTTTCAAGCACTGGGAATATTCTCCAAGATAGATCATAGGTTATGCCACAAAAGTAACAAATTTAAGAACACTAAAACCATACTATGTATCTTTTCTGACCATAATGGCATAAATCTAGAAATCAAAACAGTATGAATATCAGAAAAAAATCACAAATACATGGAAGTCAATCGACATGCTCCTGATCAGCTAATGGGTAAAAAAATAAATTGAAGGGAACAATTAAAAATATTCTTGAGGCAAACAAAAATGGACACACAATATAACAAAAGTTGTGGAATGCATTAAAAGCAGTTCTAACAGGGAAATTGATAGCAACAAATGCCTGCATCAAAATAGAAGCTTTCAAATAAATAACTTCAACTTAACACCTTACAAAAATTAAAAAAGATAAAACTAAGCCCAAAGTTAACAGAAGGAACGAAATAATAAAGACCAGAGATAGAATATATGAAATAGATACTATAGAATAATAAAACTCCAAGATGGTTTGTGCAATGATATACAATACTGACAAACCTTTGGCTAGAAAAAAAGAGGAACAGCCTCAAATAAATAAATTAAAAAGGACACATCAAGACTGATATCACAGAAATCCAAAGGAATAGAAACTATTCTGAATAATTACATACCAAAAAATTGTATAACTTAGAAGAAATGAGTAAATTCCTAGAAACACACAACTTGCCAAAGTTGAATCATGATGAAACAGAAAATCTGAACAGACCAATAATGAGTAAGGAGATGGAATCACTAATCAACAACCTCCTAACAAAGAAAAGCCCAGGATGTAACGGCTTCACTGGTGAATTCTACCAAACATTTAAGGAAGAATTAATATCCATCCTTCTCCAACTATTCCAAAAAAATTGAAGAGGAGGGAACACTGCCAAACTCACTTTATAAGGCCAGAATTATCCTGATATCAAAGCCAGAGAGGGATACTACAAGAAAAAAAACATTACAAGCCAACATCCCTAATGAGATTCAAATATTCTCAATAAAATGCTCCCAAAACAAATCATCAGCACATTAAAAGGTTCATACAGCATCACCAAGGGCGATGTATTCCTGGGATGTCAGAATGGTTCAATATATGTAAATCAATAAATGTGATATACCACATTAAAAAAATAAAGCATAAAAATCCTAAGACAATCTCAATAGATGTATAAAACTCATTTGACAAAATTCAATATTTTTCCATGATAAAAACTCTAAACAAATTAGGTAAAAAAGAAAGGTACTACAAGTCCTCACCAGAGTAATGGAGCAAAAAAAAAAGGAAGATGAAAAAGAAGAAAGAAAAAAAGCATAAAATTATCTCTCTTTGGAGATGGCATAATTTCTCATATACAGAAACCCTAAACACTCTAGAAATTAAAAAAAAAAGCTGTTAGAATAAACAAATGCATTAAAGCTGCAGGATATAAAATCAACATACAAAAAACAGCAGCATTTCTACCTGCTAACAATGAACTATCCAAAAAAGAAATCAAGAAAATAATCTCATTTACAATACCTATAAAACACAAAGTTAAATAATTTGGAATTTCAGTTGGGCAGAATGAATAAATTCTGGAGCTCTATTCTACAGCATAGTGACATTACCGATAATGCTTTACATACTGAAAATTACTAACAGAGATCTTAATTGTTATCATCACAAAAAGTATGTGAGGTGATGAATATGTTAATTAGTTTGATTTAATAATTTCACAATGGCATATGAAAATAGCATTTTGTACACCATAAATACATATGATCTTTATTTGTCCATTATACCTTGATAAAGCTAGGGGAGACAGAAAAAAGGGTAAGGAAAGAGGGAAGCTCTTAATTTTTGTTTTGAATAAAATAAAACCACTTTCTTCTAGCCCAGAGCTAAATAACCACCTGCCCCTGGGATATCTCTATTTGAATGGAGGCATCTCAAACACATTTCCCAAAATGTCATTATTCTTCCTTCTTACCCCAAACCTGCTCCTCCCTCAAACCTCCTACTTGTTGAAAGGCACCCCCATCCACCCAGCTGCCCAGAGCAGAAGCATCCTCAACGCCTTCCTTCCACCCAGCTGCCCAGAGCG
>NW_003852469.1:9327442-9394798 GCF_000181295.1 Otolemur garnettii | reverse complement strand
GCATCCTCAATGCCTTCCTTCCACCCAGCTGCCCAGAGCGGGCATCCTCAACGCCTTCCTTCCACCCAGCTGCCCAGAGCGGGAATCCTCAATGCCTTCCTTTTTTCCCATACCCAGTGAGTGGCCAATATCAGCACCTTAATTTCTCACAGTATGACTCTTCTTCCCTATCTCCACTGCCTTCCACACATCCCTGACATTTCCTTGGCTATTCCCTGGCAGAGGTGCAGGTGGGCTTACCCCATTATCCATTTCTCATCTCCCCTTAGTAATAGAACCCCCCAAGTTTTAGCTAGGCACATGGCTATCTGGAATAATGATTACATATCAGCCTTTCCCTTGCATCTAAGTATGGCCATGGGCAATGAACTTTAACTAGAAGTGCTTTGTGGCAATACCTCCAAAAACAGCAAGTCCTCACTTAACATTGTCCGTAGGTTGACGGAAACCACAATTGTAACCAAAACAATGTACAGCAGGTCATTTTGTTTAATGTTCGTTTAATGTTCTAAGATTGTTTAATGTTATAAGATTGATGAGGGGGAAAAAATAGTTTCATTATATGTCATATGTGTTGTTTTGCTTAAAGTCACAGTTGCCAAGAACCTCTATAAAAGACACTGCAGACTTACTTTATCCTTAAATCACAACAAGTGCAAGACCCTTTGCCCTGCTGAGTCTCCTCTTCCTCTTTTCTACTCTCAGGAATGTGGTTAGAGCTCAAGCCAGGGCATCAGATGGGAAAGTCCCAACAGATATCAAACCAAGCAGCCCGGACCATCCCACACCATGGAACCAACATACAAGCTCAGAATCATCAACCTGGATTTCTTTCATAGAAGGGAAGAGTAAACTTTTGTTGAAGACAGTGTGGGGTGTGTGTGTGTGTGTGTATGTGTGTGTGTACCTTCCTAACAAGGTACGCTGCCTCCAGCTTCATTTCTCCCTGTGATCCATCTCTACATGCTTCCAGAAAGACTTCCTAAATCCCAAATGTGAAGAATCAATCCTCTATTTTTTTTTAAAAAAAATACACATGTAAAGCATAACTTAGCAATGGCATGTAAAACCTTTCACAATCTGGTCCCTACCTGCCCTGGGTCCTTACTCATTGCTACCCTGTTGACATTAGCCGCTCTAATTATGCCATGTTTTGCAGGGCACCACAGCTTAATATGCACTTTTGCCACTGTCAAAACACCTTTCTTCCCAGCACCCATGCCACCTTGCCTTCAAAAATTCTGTGCAGACAGTCACCTCTTCCAGGAAGCCTTCCCTCTAACCTTAGCAACGTGTACCTTCAACAGACTCCCGAAACCTTCATTCTTAATCCTGCAGTAGCAGGTCTTGTGCTGTGCTAGAATCGTATTAACTTGTCTGTTTTCCCAAACAGATTGACAGTCTGACTGTATGCTTCCTCAGGCTATCTCTAGCCTAGCAACTAGGTATTTATTGCATGCTGAAACAGTAAATACTTTCAGGAATGCCTTCACTTGTCTTGAAGGAAGTCGGGAAGATTTTGGCATCTGATAACCTGACATAAATAAGAACCCAGGCTTCTTGATTCTCTGCCCAGACCTATTTCCAGTACATCAGCATTTCCCCCACCGTGTTCCAGTAACATCTGTTTAGGGAATGTTAATAATGTGAATAACGTGTGGGTTCCAACCGTGCCACACAGCTTTCAGTTCTCCTAACCTGTCAAGATTCCTTTTACCCTCAAAGCCCTTCTGTCTGAGCCCTGCCCCCTTCCCTGCCTTCATCTGTCAGTGCCAGTTTACACTGGGGGGAAACTCCCCACTCTCTAAATGTTTTCCACGATCCTCTAAAAAGTGGCGTAAGATTATCTAAAACTCAGCAGTCTCTACAGTTTCCTTAATTTTCCTTTGTAAAGATCAAGGTTTTACCTCTCAGATTTTTTAGCACTTGTCCCTTTCTTTGTGATTTTCAAAGAATACCTGGAGTGGGAGTGTAATGTATCTGCAAATATGCTCAACTTCTTAGGACATAATCCCTCAAGAGGTCAAGTTCATGTACAAGGAGCCAGGTGATCGCTTCTTGGGCTTCAATTTCTTCTAACAGTGTTTATCCTACCCTTCAATTATGCTACTTGATAGAGAAAACCAAACCAACCAGGGGTTTCACATCTCTGCTTTATCTCAAATCTCTTAGCATTACCTCACATGCCCTTAGAGAGGCAAGGCACCTAACCTTTCCTTGTTCTCTTTTTTAGATACCACTGAGTTATTACACCTAACTCTTTAGAGCAGGACTGCTCAAAGTGCCATCTGATCACTTGCTGGACCTGAACTATCCAGGGAGCTCATTAAAGTACTGGGTTTCAGGCAAACAGAATGAGAATTACTGGAGTAGGGTTCAAGAACTTGAATTTTTAACAAGCATCAAGAGCATCCAAGGCATCAGTAGATCATCTGCTTGCAAGGCAGGGCAGGGCAGGGCACGGCTGGGGGAGCCAGGATCCCTAGAAACTGCCACCTGCAGCCTGAAGCAGCAGCCTTCATTCACCACAGGGCACAATACAAAGAGGGTCATTTTCTATGTGTGCTAGGAAGTGAAAAAGTTCATAGAGTCTCTAGAATTTCCTAGAGAACTTCTAAATTAGTATCTCCAGGGCAGGTTCACAATGATCATTTTTAAAACGTCTACACGCCAATCTGGTGTACACTGCTAGCTAGGACGCTTCAGTTTAAAATAGCAACTCCCAACTCTTTAAGAGAAAAAATACAACTATAACAATACCTCCTTCATTATCCTGAGGGGAAATTCACAAACAATGTAACGGCCTAAACATAAAATTCAAAATAATAAATATGGCGCCTTAAATGTAAGACAAAGGAGAAATAAAATTAAAATGATTTCTCATCATGTAAATGCTCAGGTTAATCAGAAATTTGCTTGTATCTAAAGGTAGAATCACTCCATCCCTCCAAAAGCAGAGCTTATAGTATACATGGTTATTATAGTCCTAGAAAACTCCTTGATATTTAGAACCATATAAAAATATTTTGTTTATATATCCTAAGCCCAGATAATTAGAACCATTTTTCCCTTACACAGATGCCCAATAGGACATTCAAAGTCACGAAGTACATGGAACAATTTCTCCCTGTGTAGTACTCGCCCACACCCTACAAGATGTCTGGCATTTCTGCCCCCTACTCATGAAAGGCCAGTAGCCACCCACCTTCCCATCCCCAACCATTAGGACCAGGGGTCCTCAAACTTTTTAACAGGGGGCCAGTTCACTGTCCCTCAGACTGTTGGGGGGCCAGACTGTGGGCCCCGGGATGAGTCGGCTGCTAAGCAGGACAGGCAGCTGCGGCAAAAATACCCAGCGAGCTGGATAAATGTCCTAGGAGGCCTGCATGTGACCCCTGGGCCGTAGTTTGAGGACACTTGATTAGGACAATCAAAATCACCCCCACATATTTCCAAAACCACTACTTTAAAACAACTTTCCATCTCCCCAAACAATAAGAATAGAGGCTCCTGTACCAGACTGCAATATTACTTTCCATTGTGTCACTATCTTACAGAATCTCTGTATGATTCTACCTATGCATCTAATAGTTTCAAAAGCAAACATCTATACAAGTTCTACCAGGAGAGAATCAGCTGGTGAAATTCTACACAAATGGACAACTACCACAGATGTGAGAAACTCCTCATTCAATCAGTTTTGCATGAAAAACTAATACAAACTTTTTTTCCATTATATTTTAATTTCCAAGATACCATCTCACTATTGATATTCAACTAGCAGAGGCTGCTAAACAGATAAGCTTTGAGGGTCAGTAAGATATATCAAACTATAGTTTAAATGTATTAAATGAATTCACAATGATCTTAGGAATAAGACAGTTTATAAATGACTTAAGTAAATTACCTTTTAAAATACAGTGGTTCTCAAGCCTGCCTGTGTATGGCAATGATCACCTGGAGAAGCTGCTTAAAATTTAGAGATGCCTGAGTCAGTCCCTTGCCCACAGATTCTAACTGTATAGGCCTGGGGTAGATAGTACACAAGAACTCTTATTGTTTTTTAAAAGGTCTGTAGGTGGCGCTCATGCTGACAGGGGCAAATCCAGTTTTGTGGGTTCTGAAACCCTCGCGATTTAAAAGGGGCTTTTTTAAGAGAAAGAAGAAAAAAATTGATAGGTCCCTGAGAGCTTCTGAAAAGTCTCCAGTGTTGGTCACACAGTAAATCCACGTCTGGATGCTACTTGGAGTCGCAATGGATGACATCATGAGACTCACAAGTGGAAAAAAAGAGCAAAATGGTAAAGTTATACCCTATGTGTGACTTTAAAGCTGTGACTATAAATGCAATTGTCTAGAGACTTCAGGAGGTAACACAAGCTCCTAAGGCAGGTAAGGTATGAGATGACCCAGGAGGGGTTGATGACCAAGCAGCCTGTGGGATTAAATAGTTTTATCCAAGGATCAACGCAGGGAGACTACCAAAAACATACTGTGTGAAGCACTTCATAACATCTGACAATTGAAAAAAAAATGTTTGTTCAGGAATTCTGCAACATCTCAGGGACCTAAGTTTATAACGTCCTTAACAGCCCCCAAAGTGTTCTGTGAGTCTGTAAAAGACTAGCTCTCCAACATCAAACTAATGAGCTGGAAAATCTTTTAAAATGAATCACAAGTGGCTAATAAGCACATGAAAAGAGTTTGACCTCAATTATATCTGGTGCCGCAAGTGTGTGGAGATAAAAGCTCACAATTCTAATTAAGATATTCTGAGAATAGAAGAATAAGCCAACCCGAGTGCATTTCCTCTTCTCTGCATCTACACACGAGACTTCTGTAGCTAACGGTGCAGGCGGTTTCCCCACCCAATGGACCAGCAGCTAACTCTGCGACACTAACTAGGTGTCCCCTGAGCCAATTCAATTCCTACACTGTCCACCAGAGACAGCATCGGTTCCCACAGTCCCCAACACTGTCCCCTCTGTAGACGCCAATCTGAAGCCTTGCTTTGCCTGTGATTCTGACCAATAGGATATATCTGGGTTCCCACAGCCAGCTCCTTGGGCTCAATTAATTTACCAGATTGTCTCATAGACCACAGGGAAACATGTTTGCCAGTTTATGTGCAGGATGTTACAAATGACACCAAGGAAAAGAGGCACAGAGCAAGACAAGTAGGAAAGGGTTTGGAGTTCCCACACCCTTTGGGCGCCCCCACCAGGAACCTCCACATGTTCATCTATCAGGAAGCTCCCTGAATCCTGTCCTTCTGGAGGTTTATGGAAGCTTCATTACTAGGCATGATTAAAGAGGTATTGGCTACTTGAGATCAACTTAACCTTCAGCCCTTGTCTCCTCCCTAGAGGTGTGTATGTGTGGGGGAGTGGCTTCTCAAAGTCCCAAACCTCTAACCCCGCCTTGGTCTTTCTAGTGACCAGCGCTCACCTTGAAGATACACAGGCCTGCCTGCCAACACTCAACTCAGTAGCATACAAAAAGACACTTACAGTTCTGAAGAGTCCAAAGATTTTAGGAGTTGTATGACAAGCAACTGGGAGGAAAGATCGAATACAATCATGTGTAGTGTAATAGCATTTCAGTCAGCAAAGACCATCAACAGGACAATGGTCCCCTAAGATTATACTATAGTATTTTTACTGTACCTTTTCTATGTTCAGATAAGGGTTACAGTTCTCTGCAGTATTCAGTACAGTGACATGCTGTGCAGGTTTGCAGGTTTGCAGCTTTGGAGCAACAGGCACATAGCCTAAGTGTACAGTAGGCTACACCACCTGGGTTGGTGTCAGCACACTCTAAGATGTTTGCACACTGAAATCACTGAATGACACATTTCTCCCTGTCATTAAGCAACCCTGACTCTATATATTTCACAATATCACAGATGTGATATTCCGTGGCTGTTCCAAAGCTGATCTAATCCCACTCTCAAAAAAGTCAAATCCTGCTCCTCGGCTTTTCAATAGGTGCTTTAAAATAAAAATCACAATAATGAGTCCAACCTGGAAAAAATGGATCTCTGTGGCAAAGTAAGAATGTGCTCAGCAGATAGTAGCAATAGGCTTTTCAATGTGCCCTCCAGGTTGACTTCTGCAACCCTCCTTAGTTCTCTCACTATATAAAACACCAAGTAGAGCCAATGAGATAGTTAAGGCTCTCAGTGTACAGCCTGTTCTGCAGAGATACAGGCTAAAGCAGAAAAGATAGATGCTCTGATGTATTACACTGAACTAAAGTTTACAGTCACTTCCTGACCCACTTTGCCAAGCCCGAATACCCCACTAACAACCCTCAAGCAGAAGCTGTAGAATGGCTAAAACAATGGGGAACATATGATCAGTTTAATAAGAGCCAAGGAGTAGTGAGCAAGTCTCACTGATGCTTACAGAAGGCACCATAAAATCATTTTTCTGCTTGTCATAATGCATGGGAAAGAAGCTAGGGAGTGGACAGGAAGGAGGAAACTAAATAAAACATGCCAGAGATAGAAGATTTACTAAAGGACTACCCTTAAAGTTATAAACCAGCTCGAGTCTGTGCTGGAGACAAGAAAAGAACTCAGCAGAATATCTTAGACTTAGTGGCTCTGTCACTGGTTCCTTGGCATATCTGTGGTTTCCTATGCCGGCCCACATTTTTCCTAAAGCAATGCCTCCTGCATTTCCTGGGCTGTGCAGCCAGATGCAAAGATTAGAACAGAGGCAGGAGCAGGGTCAGGCTGCAAGGTTACCTTTTTTGCATCCTGCTCTTGAGGAAATCTGTGTGTACGGAGCAGTGGCCAACCAAATCAGAAAGATGATCTGTATTTACCCAACACATTCTGTCACCAAGAATTTTTCAGCTTCTTCTTCATACCATAAACAAAACATAACTCAGAATAGATCACAGACATAAACATAGGAATTAGAACTATAAAACTTAGAAGAAAATACAGGAGTAAATTTTCTTGACTTTGATTTAGGCAATGGTTTCTTAGACATGGTACCAAAATTATAATTGACAGAATAAGAGATAAATTGGACTTCATTAAAATTAAAAACTGAAATGACTGTGAAGTACATATAATCTCTTTGGGGGTGATGAAAATGTTCTAAAGTTGACTGTGGTGATGGATGCACAATTTTGCAAACACACCAAAACCCACTGAATTTTACATCTTAAATGGGTAAACTGTCTGGTGTATAAATCATATCTCAATAAAGTCATTTTTTAACCAAAACAAATTATTCAGGTTTCCCAGCCACTATGGCAGACATGAACATAAGTCTGTTTCTTCTTCTTCTCTAAGAAAAGGAAAATGGCAACAGCAGACAGTGAAAGAAATCAATTTATAACAACGCTGAGAAAAAGAGGAGCTCAGTCACAGACAAAATAAAGCAGAAGTCACGACCCAAAACAGACCCAGAAGGCCACAGTTAGCCTAACAGTAGAGCCACAAAGAAGCTAAAAACCGGAGTTGGCAGATAGCCATACCTGCTGTGAGAAGCAGAACAGACGTCACCATGATTAAGAGTAAAATTATCTATGGAACAGCTTCTATGTTGGTTCTCCCCAACCTGTCTTGGATATAACCTCACCTGCCCCTGTGTGAGTCCACATACCACACGCCACAGAAATTCATCCCAGCCCTGTCCTATATACAGGGAAGGCACATCCTCCAGAGAAACTCTAGCCATCTATGTTTGGGAACTGGGCCTTGTACTCATGTATGTGAATGGAAAAACAAACTCCAACAAACAATGGCTTCCAAGAGAAGTCCCAAGATTGAATGAAATAAAACTGACTCTGGATGAAGCAGAAATTTCGGGAAACTGAAGACAATCTTAGAAAAATATATATAATTAATTCTTTGGAAAGATTCAAGGTAATATATCCATAAAAGACCTGAATGTGATGAAAATTGAGTGATTACAGAATGGGAAAGAGCTCTTGAAATTATAAATATAACTATCAAAATAAAAATTTTATTAGAAAGAATGAAATATAATATCTTAAAACAGGGGAGAAAAATTAAGAGACATAGAAGATGAATCCAATCCAAGAGAACCAACATCCACAGGAATTTGGAATTTCATCTCATAGGAATGTGAGAAGACCAAACAAAAGTGGAGGGAGAACAATCCAAAGATAACAGAACAAACATTTGCAGAGCTAAGGAAAGACATGAGTGAAACAGCTCCACAAGCGCCATGGAGGGAGAGAAGATTCACACCACCTAAAAGGTGAGTGGGCAGAGAAAGGAGAGCCCTGAGAGGTGTCTGGGGGTAGGGGGGAGTGGAAAGAGAAAGAGAGAGAGCGCACACTCAAAGGAGTAAACAGCACCAATTGGTGCTAAAGGAAAATGAGGCAATGGCTTCAAAGTTCTGAAAGGAAATGATCTGAACCCTAGATCCCTTGACTCAAGGAAACACAAAAACAAAATGTTCACAATGTACTCAGTCTTACTATGAAACCAATTAATAGTTTTCTTATGAAAGCTGCAACCCAATTATAGCCCAAGAAGAAGGGGAAAGGGGAGAGGGAGGGGAAGGGAAGGGGGAGGATGTGTGGAGGGAGGGTAATTGGTGGGACCACACCTATGGTGCATCTTACAAGGGTACCTGTGAAATTTACTAGGTGTAGAATATAAATGTCTTGGGCGGCGCCTGTGGCTCAAAGGAGTAGGGCACCAGTCCCACATACTGGAGGTGGTGGGTTCAAACCTGGCCCTGGCCAAAAAAAACTGCAAAAAAAAAAAAAAAAAAAAAAAAAGAATATAAATGTCTTAACACAATAACTAAGAAAATGCCGTGAAGGCTATGTTAATCAGTTTGATGAAAATATTTCAAATTGTATATAAAACCAATACTTTGTACTCCATGACTGCATTAATATACACAGCTATGATTTAATAAAAAAGGAGTAATAATAATAATAACCAAAATTTTCAGATGCACAAAGGTTTAGGAATTTTACCAATTCCAAAATATTCCAAAGGTACTATTAAAGGAGGTATTTTAGAAAAAAAAAACAAGGGGTATCTAAAAATAAGGCAAGGAATTTAAGAAGCAATATATCTAATCAAGAACACAATGAAAATTTTTCTTCAATCGTCTAAGGAGAATGGCTGCAAAAAGGTCTAGAAACTTTTGGCACAAATTAGAACAAATTGTCAGAAGATTCTGAGAAGAATGTCTTCAAGATGTAAATGAATTCCCTGTTAAATACTAGTCAATCCCAGTGATAAAGGGAAGTCACAGCAAGCTGTTTAACAATACGCTGTTCCCCGCCCAGCTCTCCTCTCGCCCCTGATCAGCCAGATTGTTTGTCCCTGGAGCAGCAGCCACTACAGACATGGCTCTATTTCTTTCTCACTTCGGTTCCAATTAACTACTTAGATTTTGCATTTTATAAATATTGGTGCTGCGTTTAAATTTTTAGAGTCAACCTGTAGGGAAAGCTCAGAAGACTTAGAACAGAACAGAAGGCCCATGCTGCGAGCCTTATCAAAGCAATGGTAAGATGGATGGATGGTCAGCACAGGAAAGGGAGGCAGGAAGGTCGTGCAGGACTCAGCAGCCTCGTTTCCCATAAGAGTGTCATGAGAGGATGCCTTAGAACTGGCCTAAGAAATATTGTTTCAAATATTAATACTCAAAACCATACCATAACCAAGTTTTCAAAAAAAACTAGAAATAAAAATTCTATAGATTCTATAGATAGAATATGTGGGTCACATTCCTGTTTTTACATTAAGGAATTAAGAGGAAAATTTTATCAGCTCTGAGGCAACTAATAGAAAAGTTTAAAATAAAAAATTAGGAAAAAGAATAAAAAGAAAAAAAAGCAATAGTTAAAAAGTCAGCACCACTGATAAGCAGAATTGGGCTTAGAAAATGATCTGTAGGGGCCGGGCACAGTGGCTCATGCCTGTAATCCTAGCACTCTGGAAGGCCGAGGCAGGTGGACTGCTTGAGCTCACGAGTTCAAGACCAGCCTAGGAGAAGTGTCTTCACTAAAAAATAGAAAAACTGAGTAATCTCTGTCTCCAAAAAAAAAAAAAAAAGGCCTGAGTAGAGTCAAGTCTCCTATGAAAGTGCAAAGAAAATATAGCGGACATCAAGTTAAAAAATTAATATCATTACTTTTATTTTAAAATAAAATAACATGAATTTATTTAAAAATGACAAATTAATGACTGCATCTGGAGGACTAAAAGCTAACAATAATAATTACTGGGTGCTGCAGACAGTGTGAAGGGTGAGTGTGCACGCACTGTGGGAGAGGATCTGGATTAGAACCACCTTTCTGTCAAGCAATTTGTTAAACAGGGATTTTTGTTCATTCAAATCTACAAACTATCCCCAAGACCTAGAACAATGAATGCCTGGGGCACAGTAAGCACTCACATGTTTAATGAATAACAAAACTTGTGTGTACTTTTGCTTATGGAACCTAAAAATAGGAAAAGATGAGAAATAAACTCCACCAAAATGAGTACAATTGCTTGGAATTACAGATGCTCTTCCTACCCCAACCTTTTCACTCACTTTTCTATAGATAACATCTGATGGGGGGGGTCAAAACAGAGTTCATCAGTCTCTACTTTAAATGTCAAGTATAAATCCAAGAATGGGTGCTTAACTCATCCATTTGCTTTTTTTTTTTTTCACTATCTATATTTTTCTTTTTTGTTTGAGACAGAGTTTCACTCTGTTGCCCAGGATATAGTGCAGTGGTGTAATCATAACTCACTGCAACCTCAAACTCCTGGGCTCAAGCAATTCCCCTGAATTCAGACACACCACCACGCCCTGCTGATTTTCTTCTTTTTTGTAGAAACGCCTCTTGCTCAGGCTGGTCTTGCACTCCTTGCCTCAAGCAATCTTCCCAACTCAGCCTCCCAAAATGCTAGAATTATAGGCCTGAACCACTGCACCTGGCCTATATTTTTCATTCTCTTTCAGAAATATCCACTATCTCTTTTCCCTCTTTTAAGTAAATCCATTTTATAGTTTCCAAATATTCTATTATTTCTAGTCCTTTGGGTCTTGATTCTGTTTTGTTTGTCGACCACAGAACTTCCTTCCCTTTTTTAGCACATAATGCTCTATTGTGAGTTCATTGTTTTTTAGGAATTATTAATATTTATTATTATGGGAGTCTCGAATGGCCTGAGCTATGAAAGCATCCCTTGGGGAGGGTTTGCATTTATGTTGGCAGTAACTTGGGAGGTTTCACGAGTCTAACACCAGCTTTAGGTCAATTTCTAGACATCACACCAGGAGCACACCCAGGGCTCTACCCCTACTGTGTGCCACAGGTTAGGGTTTCAAGCCCACATGAATGATGTTTCCCCCCCACTCAGAGCTCTGAAAAGCCAGTATCTCAAGCCCCAGCTTCCCTACCTCTTTGCTACCACTCTCTCTCAAGTGAATATATAGTTTTTCTAGTCCCATTTTCACAGATGGCCCTGGTTTTACACAAAGACTAAATTCCAGCTTCCTATCTTGTGAGGCTGGAGGCGGCATGCACATTCTCATTTGGGTAACAAATCCCCCTGCCCCTTGGCCTACTGCTCCTACTTCACACTCTAAGTTGGTTTCTTCTTTGTCTAGTACCTGGAATTTTTTTTTTCCTCTCTTTCAAGTTAATCTATGTATTTAAGATTTGTTGGGGTTGTTTTTCCCCTCCTGTTCTCCATCAACTCAATCTGCCATATAGCAAGAAGTGTTGCAGACATTCAATATTTGCATTTTTGAGCGAGTTACATTAACAGAGACCACCTTATTAAAAAAATCAATTAGACCATTAATGAAAATCTCTAACCCTGAGAGAATTACAAATTTGTGCACATTTATCAGAAACAATAAAGTTTTAAAAGAGGAGGTACAAGACCTTAGATATCAGAACCTTCATTTAACAGAACTTAGAAGACATATATTGACATGGTAGAAATTCCATAATTTGTGTATATATTTGTAAAATATTACCTTTTAAATTATGGAAATGACACCACAAGACTTAGCCTTGGACTGATACAGTCTTAACAACGCAGAATTACACCCTTTTGTTCCCCCTTCCCTTTTTATTCTTTGGTTCTATGATTTGGGTTTAATTTTCATTCACATTTTTCATTCACCAATATGACATGAACATTATGATCTTCATCCAAACCACCTTCTAAGAATGACAATCTGAAAAACAAATAAAGACATCGAAACATGATTCCTGGCCAAGAACTTGTGGTGTATGTTCTTTAACGTTGTTTCTTTCCTTTCAAGCACTTTGTTGTGGTAGTGTTCCCAAGGTCAGACTCAAAAGTCTTCTCATTTAAAAGAAGTGTCTCCTGTGGACACAGTTCACTAAATCAAGGCCAATCAGAATTAAAGAAGGGATTATAAATTTTGGAAGATATTATGCAAAATCTACCACTTGTGGTATTCATTTCCTCATTTTCATTGTCTACTTTTTTTAAAAAGCATAAACTCATACTCGTGACATGCTTGATTTTCCAGACAGTGAAACACAGGGCAGGCTATGAACATTCATGTACAAGTGTTTGCCTGGGCATGGCATATGGTTCATTTCTTAGGTAACTACTGAAAACTAGAAAGGCTGGGTGGTAGGGAAGGTATATGTTTAATTTTTTAACTGTTTTCCAAAATGCTTCCATTTACATTCCCACCCCTGGTGTACAAGAGTTCCAGTAGCTCCATATTTCTGCCAACACTACTATGGCCAATCTTTTTAATTTTAGCCATTCTAGTGGAAATGCGGTAGTATCTCATTGTGATTTTAATTTCCATTTCCCTAATGACTAATAATGTTGGGCATCTTTTCATGTATTTACATGCCATCCATATATCTGCTCTGGGAAGTGTCCTTCAAATCTTTTGCCCATTTTTTAAAATTGGGTGGTTTCCTTTTCTTGTCCTTGAGGTATAAGAGTTCTCTAGACACAAGTCCCTTCCTTCTTGGATAGTTAACACAGAATAGCAAGAGTCAAAGTGTTGAGAAACCCTGATCTAGTTAATTTTGCTGAAAAGAAACATATTATAATATAAGGAGTCACATATCTATAAACACTTCACTCTACCTTTAAAACCAAAATAGGTAATTTAAAATAAAAACTGACCTGAAATCCTTTTTAAAAATCATATTGTTCAGAATTTATTTATATCTAAGTCCAGTGAGCATCTTGCCTATTCATACTTAAGACCATAAATCACACAAAGGCAAAATTTGCTCATATGGTACAATTTAGAATGAGCTCTTACTAAAAAGAACTAACATTTTCATAAAGTTTCGGCAGATCTGCTATCTGGAAAATTAGTCAGAGGCTTCAAGTGGCTAAATTCTCACTACACAATAACGATAGAAACTTAAAATTATAACACATTTCCTCTCGCCCCCCACCCAACTCTTGCCTTTTAATGGCCTTTTAATGATGGTTCTGAACAGCTCAGGTGAAAGTAGGAGGGGGGCCTTGGGAAAATAGTTCTCTTCCTTTTTCCTTTAGAAATCAAGTATCTTACTCAACAGAAGAGTCCCTGAAGGCCTCCCTCAAAGCCTATTTATTCTAATCTTAGATACTATTCTAACAACACAACCATTTATAGCAAATATCTCTCAGGGGTAAGATCAGATGACTTTGAAGTCTTTCTAATCTGAGAGTCTATTTTTCTATGGGAGCAGGCAGTATAAAATATCAAACACGTGATTCAGAACCAAGAAATCCAGATGACGGTCTCAAACTTGCCAAAGAGTTTGGGCAAGATAATTCACTCTCTGAAGTCTTCCATTTCCTCAACCATAAAATGCCAAGTTGATTTCTATTGTTCCTTCCAACATAAATATTCTGTTAGTTTGATTATATAAGCTGGTTTCCAGTGGGGTACGATCTGATTTGATTTCCACTACAACTCTGTGAAGAGAATACGACCATTACTCTAATTTTACAGATGAAGAAACTGAGGGAACTGAGTAACGTGGCCATCACACATGGCTCCTGGCCATGCTTTGCTGCCGCCAGCACTCTATGTTCAGTAAATGGGAAGAAACAGGAGGCTGCTTCAGCCAGTTGCTGACAGTCTACAAGTTTCAAAAACTCACCAACTCCAAAAGGCAAGTTTAGGACCATTTATGAAGTACTGCGATTCCCCAAACTCAGTGGCCCCTGAGGGCATCTATCTGCCTCATCACATCAACTAACTTCCAATCACTGCACCCAATAACAGGACTGCATCAAAGCCCAGACTCTTACAAACCAGAGAGACCGGATTTTTAACTGATTCTAAAGCATCTAAACGATGCTCTTGGACTTGTTCTTTAATATCTCTGAAGCTCATTTTCCTCACCTGCTTATCTCACAAAGTTCAGAAATCAGTAGAGAAGGTAGAAGTGAGATTTCAATGACAGGTTGGCTCCCCATCTTAACATCTTGTAGGCACTTTCACTTCCCCACACACTTCCATAAGTCACTTGCTCTCCCTAGAAATTGAAGGTGAAAGTCTTCTTCTTAAAGATTTCCTCAACATTCCTTTCTTCTGGATTTTGACCAAAAAAGAGAGAGAGAGAGAAACTGGCCAGTTGACCCTGGCCATTTAGTGCCACTTGGAATTCTTCAAAGAACGTCCCTCCTGCCACAGTGTACTCCACTGGGCTAGTTTAGAAAAGCCAGGTCAGTCATCTTACTATGCACAGCAATGCAGTGAGAAGTGACATGGTGAGTAAGACGTCCAGGGGGCACAGCCACACAGCCCCAAATGACTGTGGGCCGGGTTAGCTACACAGCAGTCACCTACTTCTGGGGACCTGCTGCCTCCTCACCAAAGTCACAGCACAACTGATGCCACACGTATTCCTTTAGCCCAGAGCCTCTTAACAATTACCAACTTCTGCTCTTGCCTTTAAAAAGCTCCTGAAAGTTGGGACAGCTCCTAGAAAGGACCAAGGAACAAAGAAACCGGACAAACATGGTTATCTCTTTCCTGTTACCATATTGATCATGAGTGTTCCAGATCTGAATTCCCAGCCAAGGGAGTCTTCCCTCTGATCACATGTTCCCATACCCCAGCCAATACTCTAAGCTCTTGTCACTGATTTCAAAGCCCTGTACTAAACAACTGAGATTGGAAATAATCTTGAATTTTCTTCTCTAGAAATTCTTCCCACTGACAACCCACATTAAATCACTGCTTAGAGGCCAAGTATAAGCCCTCTCTCCCTACAGCAGTGATGCTATGCTTAGATATAACTGAGGATCACAAATCAAAGACCCTGCCTGGCCATACCATTACTAAGTTACCATACCTGAAGTAGTGTCTAGTGTCACCTGTGCATTTCAGGGGACGCATTCAAAAGTCACTTTCAATATTTCCATTTCTCCGAGAGATTATTTCTGGAGCACTTATTTTAAGTCAGTATATCAAGAAAGAGTATGGTAGTTGCAGAAACAGACAAACACCTCACAGAGAAACAGTAAACAGTCAGTCTGTTGACAGCTTCTGGTACTTATTTAACCCACTTTTTAAAACTCTATATTGGAAGACGTATGTCTATCAATCAAATTCAAATAGAAACACTGCCATATTCTCTCCACTATCTTTCCCTATGATCTTCTGAGTTTTGAGTTGTGTGTTTAATGACAGATAAATGTTCTATAGAAAGGAATTTCAAAAACACTTTTGAAATGGTGAAAATGGGCCGGGCGTGGTGGCTCACACCTGTAATCCTAGCACTCCAGGAGGCCAGGTGATGGATCACCTGAGCTCAGAAGTTCAAGACCAGCCTGAGTGAGAGTGAAACCCCATCTCTAAAAATAGCCAGGTGTTGTGGAGATATTGGGGGGGGGGGCTCTGTAGTCCCAGCTACTTGGGAGGCTGGGGCAAGAGGATTGCTTGAGCCCAAGAGTTTGAAGTTGCTGTGAGTTATGACACCATGACAATCTACCAAGGATGACAAAGTAAGACTCTGTCTCAAAAAAAGAAAAAAAAGAAAAGAAAAGAAAAAGAAATGGTGAAAATGTACCCCATTTCTTCAAGAAGATGCAAAGGGTACCTTCCAAAATTATATATAAACTTGCATCTTAACACGCCTTCTGCAGGAAGCAATAGGCTCTGCTGCTCCTGGAACTTCCAGATCAATCCCTCTTGATTTGTCTATCTAAAATAGTATTTCAATCACTTCCTCCCTGTCTTCACCTGCACAAATGCGAATCTTGGCCCTGCCTTAGAAGCCCCTATATAATACGGCCTCTTTCTAAATAGTAATCTTTCTGAACTTAATCTCTCACTGATGGTGCCTGCAAACCAACCATGCTAGTCTCCTCCCAGTTCCTCAAAAATTTCATATTTTCTGTCTCTACAGCCTTACTCATATCATTCTCTCAGTTTTAAATGCTCTCCCCATAAAACTCTATTAATCAAAATTTTAGCCATCCTTTAAGACCAAGTTCAACTTCTACCTTCTCTACAAAGTCATCACCAACACAGCTACAAGTGATCATTCCTTACCAGCCCTACTCATTTGGAGACGTGTTGTTTCTCTTTTTTAAAAAAAAAAAAGTATTTATTTATTGTTATTGTTAGGTTATTGTTTCAGGTTAATTTGAGGGTACAAAGAATTAAGTTACAGTATTTCCATTTGTTAGGTAGTGATCTTCTTATAAATATGTCCTACCCCTAAGAGGTGTGCCATACACCCCTATATTGTGCCCATTAAGTCGGAGCACATCCATCCCCCTACCTCCTCCCCTCTTCTAGCTCCCTCGTTCCCTGACCCCACCTTATGTGGGTGTATATTAAATGTCTACTAAATTAGTACTAATTCAATGTACTCAATACTAGAGTACATTCTAGTACTCTAGTACTCTAGATTTAATACTAGAGTACACTGAATTCTTGCTTCTCCATTCTTGGGATACTTTAGTAAGAAGCCTTATTATGTGCAACACAAGTGACTAGCACATAGTAAGTGCTCATTAAATATACAGGTTCAATAAATGCATGCACACTTCAACATCTGCAAAATATCATACCAGGAACACATACCCCACCAACCATTTAACCAAGGCAAATAAGAAAGAGAAGATTTAAAAAGTCATCTGAGCTGAGAATCCAGGGAAAACTATTCAAAACCCACGAGAAAGGAAGAACCAGACTCATTTACCAATAGGACAATAAACTAACCAGCCATTTGATATTATCTCTATGTAGTAAAGTAAAAATTAGTTTTAATGAAGTAAAAAAGAAAACCATAATCAGCACAAAATGACAATATAGCATTCAAAGTTCAGGTTGTGCTAAAGAGTGTTAAGCAGTCTTTGGGTGAGTATCATCTGTATTCCCCATCTGAAAAGTAGTGAATCCATGTTGCCTAATAATATATGTTGATAGCTAAAAATAAGCACCAAAAATAAATTAGTCAACACATGAACAATGGTGGACATAGACAACTCTTATAAGAATTAATAAATTCTTGCAATTTCAAATATCAAAACCCAAGAACTCCTTAAACCAAGAACATGACTTGAAATTAGCAAAAGTAGGCTTCGAGGACTGCATGCAGTATTTCTGAATTCTACATCTTGGAAAACTGCTTTGATGAATAATTAGAGCAAACAGGTTTCACAAAGGTAAGAAGGAAGTAATGTAGGCAGAGAAAAAGTACACGGAAATCAGAACACCTTGTATCTTTTACCTGATGGAGGGGAGTTGGAAAACACTTACTGGTATCTGGAGTTTTCTCTTCAGGTCTGCCAAATAAAAATTCATATTTGGCCTTGGCAACACTCTGGGAATGTGCAGACGCATTGTTAACCCAAACAAATGTCTCTGCCTGCAAAATTAGAACAAAACAAAGACATCATTAAAATATATCATAAGACAAATTATTCAACAGAGTAATGGTCAAGCAATTATGACATACATACCTGCTGGCATGCTATATAGCCATTCAAAATGAAACACGAAAAATATAACACAGTGAAAAGCAGAATGCAAAATTATCACTGCATGATTGTAACTAGGGAAAAATATATACCTGTGTGTACACATCTCTAGGGAAATCAAAAAAACATAAAAAGTTTAGCTTGATTTGGAGGCAGAATTATGGTGGGTTTTTGAAAAATTAAGCTTATGTTATTTTTGTACAATTAGAAAATTATTTTATTTTTAAATGCATCATGTCCTAAGTGATTATCATTACCCACTGTCTGTACCAAGATTATTTGTGTGGGTTCTGTTAGAGGAGATCAAGAAAAGAAGTAATCTTTCTCCCCAAGACATCTCGTTTTGATATCATCATGAATGCCATTCAGCCAAACAGGACATGGAACAAAAGTTCAGTGTCCTTTGTAATTCCTAAAAGTTCCTTATTTGAAAGAAAAACTATAGCGGCAACAGTGAAAGCGGTACCCATCACGATTCTGAATCCTGAACACCTCCTTTCTGGCTACTGTAGGCAATTGTCAAATATCAGCAGTGGCCCCCTTCTCTGGCCTACCACCAATTAAAAATACATAGCAGGAAAGAAATTTCAAAACACACAGAAATTTGACTGAGACCAACAAGGAGTCCTTTTTCAGCCTCTTTACTCTGAACTCAAACATTAACCAGGATCCAGTCATTACTCACCCTGGATTCTACCCACTGATTATGAGACATCTTCTTTTCTCATGTCTGAACAGTGACTGACCATTAACTCCGGGGGAGAGAAGGAGAGAAGCATGAAAGGTTTTATCAACAACCAAGTAACTAGTTCAAAGAGAAAAATTTTATGACTTCTATTATTTCCTTTGAAGCAGAAATGACTGACAGGAGTGAGAAGACCCAATCAAAACTCCATCACCCCACCATACACAGGTTCAGTGGGCGGGCCCTCCTTTGTTCTTCAATGCCAATATAAAGAGCTAGCTTGAGCAATTTTCAGAGAGCAATTTCTTAAAATAGCTCCACAGTCACTTTATGTTCACAAAGTATAAAATTTATCTTTCTGAAAAAGGTGCACAATCCTCCTGATGTGATATGCTTGATAGCCACAGGTTGTTAATTATCTTTTCCCCAACAGAGAGGAAATATTAATTTTTTGATTACGTGGAAAGCTTCAGACTGGTAAAGAGGAACTTGGCCCAGGGGCTCCCACAATAGGTACCCTAATTTAGGTAGGGTGGTTAGGGAAGGCTCTCTGAGGAACCTGCAGGGATGGGAGGGATGAGAGGCTGGGGAAGGATAGAGTATTCAACCAAGCAGAGGGAGTGCCATATACATACAGAAGGCTAGAAGTGATCTAGCCTGCTCAGATCACTGAGAGAAAACCAAGGTGCCACAGAAGAGTGGGTGAACAGGCAGGGAGGAGGCTTGCAAGGAGGACAGAGGGGCAAATACACAGAATATGTAGCTCAAGGAAAGGACGTACGTAGCATTTTGATCAGTTTGATGGGAAGCCACTCAAGGGTGTTATGTGATACAGGAATTCACTTACACTTTCAAAAGATCATATGGTTGTTATATGTAAAATGGACTGGAGTGAGACAAGAGGGACCAGAGACACCAGTGAGAAGTCCAGATGAGGCTGTGAGCTTAGAGGAAGGTGACGGCAATGGACACAGGGGAAAATGGCTGAACTGAGAATATATTTTTACTGGAAGACAGTATGTAATTTTCTGATAAACCAGCTTTAAAGAATGAAGGGAAGAGAGCAATCAAGGATAATTACTATGGAAAATGGATAACATTAACTAACCACTTACTCAGGCCAGGGCACTGTTCTTTTTTTTTTTTTTTTTTTTCAGAGCCTCAAGCTGTCCCCCTGGGTAGAGTGCCGTGGCATTACAGCTCACAGCAACCTCCAACTCCTGGGCTCAAGCGAGTCTCCTGCCTCTGCCTCCCAAGTAGCTGGAACCACAGGCGCCCGCCACAGCACCTGGCTATTTTTTGGTTGCAGCCGTCATTGTTGTTTGGCGGGTCTGGGCTGGGGATTCGAACCTGCCACCTTAGGTGTACGTGGCTGGCGCCTTAGCCGGTTGAGCTATAGGCGCCGAGCCCAGGGCACTGTTCTAATGTGAAACATGGAATATCTCATTTGATGCTCAGAACAATATGGGCTCTACCATCTCCCCTGTCTCATAGGTAGAAAAAGGAGGCAGTGAGTGGGCAAATACTGTGTCCAAGGTTACCCAGCTGTAAATAGTGGGTCCTGATTTACATGCCAGCAGTCTAAATCCAGAATCCAGGACAATGAGGATGACTCATGTATTGAGATGGGGGACACTAGGTGATTTGGGAGAGATCTGGGTGAGATAAAGCATCTTGATCCTTCAAGGGTGACCAGAGCGATATTCATTAATGAGAGATGCAGCACTTTTTCAAGGATGAGCTCTCAAACTTAATTTTCAGTCCTGTAAATAACACATTTTTATATCTACATTCATTTCTATAGCTATCTCATAAAAAAATCTAAGTTCACACTCATATTTTTCCATAAATATACTTGTGCTGCTTTTGAGTACAAGTGAGCCATTGATAAGATACCCACAAGACCAAAGAAACTTGTTATTCCACCTACACTGTTCCTTGTTGGTGTAGTTCAGCCAAATACACTTTGCTCTCCCACTATAATTAACACTTCCCACTATAATTAAGAAAGCTTTATTGCTGAAAAACAAATAAAACTATGCATTTCTTCATTTACCCAGCAATAAAGAAGACGAAGAAATCCTAGCATGTATATTTTTTCCTTCAAAAATACATTTGACATATGCCCACCTATACACAAGTAGGGAAAACGTTGGTTCTTAGGCAGAGGGGATGGCCCTCTGTTCCCTACCACCGGCCCCTGTTCCCTTACAGGCTCACTGGATGGATGTCACATAAGTCAGTAACAACCTCAAACAATACAGGGACAGAAAACCAGTTAAGAGAGGAGAGGCCAAAACAGCCAGAAGACCAAATCTTGACTTTGTCAAGGTTAAAAACAGCACTGAAACTGAAGGGCAAAGCAACAGATGGGCCACAGGCTATGGAGAAGACCTCGGCAAAAAAAGCAAGAAGCAGCCCCCCATCTCGCCATTATCCAGGCCTGCTGCCAGCCTGTTTTTCACTGTGTGAGCACATGAGACAGAGCTCAATTCAGGGCCTTTTTAAAAGACCCTGGAGATCCATTCTCATGTTCCCACCAGCTGCGGTCTGTTCACTCTGCCCATTTCCTGAAAGTACAGTCCCCTGGGACAAGGGCAAGTGGGGTTCTGCTGCTCCTCCAGCCATGGGGTCAGGGCAGGCGGCCTAAGCTGGGAGTAACAGGGGAGACTTCAGCTGTCTTCTACCAACACACACATAAAGTCAGAAGAAAAGAATTGAAACCAGGCCTTTCACAGACTTGACCAAATCTTCCTTTGGTAATCTTCACCTTAGACCAATGGTTCTCAACCTGCGGGTCACAACCCCTTTGTAACAATGAAAATACATCCTGCATATCAGATATTTACATTATGTTTCATAACAGTAGCAAAATTACAATTACAAAGTAGTAACGAAAATAATTTTATGGTTGGGGGTCACCACAACATGAGGAACTGTATTAAAGGTCATGGCATTAGGAAAGTTGAGAACCATTGCCTTAGACCAATTTTAGTTGTCTTCTAACCAAATGGGAGAATTATAACCCCTGTCCTGGGCAAGGCTCTGAATTCATAGTCCAGTGGGCCTTCTGGCCAGTGTTGATAGCTGCTTGATTTTTTTGAAGGGTGGTGTAGAAAGTTGGGACCTTAGGAAGGTAGGATGATAAATACTCGTTTGTAATAAAGGCTCTCATGAAACTAAAATAAGACAAAGGGATCAAGTATTCCTCATGGTCCTTCACTAAGACGCTAGATAAGTAAAGAGTTGGGAGACTCATCTTCAAAGAAAGAATTTAAAAGAGAATTAACAACCCACTATTATTCATTCAGAGCACAGCCTCTGCCTTTCCCATCATCTCACAAATAGTAATGACAGATGCAGAGGCCTTTGACAGCCAGCGTAGAAACACAGTGACTCAAGTCTTCAGTTTACCCTGCTTTTTCCTCTATTACTCACCTTTTTGCCTTCCTCAGGCTCTGAATCCACGTGCTTCTGGTAATGTTTAAGATTCATTAAATAAATCAGAGAATATAGACAAAAACTGCTAAGCCTTTGAATGCATCTCCTTACTTACTATAGACTCTTTTTTTTTGGTCTCTTCCACAATATCCACATTCTAGATTCTTCTTAATCAGCAGGCTAGAGCTTTCCCCATGTGGAGAGTACTTTAGGATTTAAATCAGGTCACATGAGGAAAGTCTGAAACCACAGAGAACTTTAAAAAGTCAGCCCAGCATAATCAGGATCCCTATGAGGAAATCAACCAGACTCTGAATAAATAACACTCATAAGCGCTGCTCTGTGTCTTCTTTTTAAAAAGGAGGGCTGGGTTCTGAGAACAGTCAAAACAAGTACCATGCAAAGCAGAGAATACAGGCTCTCAGGGAGTGCTCAATACATGTTGTTGCTGTATCCTTACAAACCCAACAACCTCAAAAAAGCCTTGATACCTCGGCAGAAATCCCACCCCCAAAATTACATAAATGGAAACTGATCATCAGCCTTCTTCACCTAAATCTGCTTTGCAAAATACCATGGATAGTTATTTCCAAAGTTCCACTCACTTCTGCAACAAAATTAAATGCACTCTAACATTTGTTTTTTAAACATGATCATTTGGCATTCTGAAAAAGAGAAAACTGGGTGCTGTGAATTCAAGGCAAGAATCAGAAGACATGTCTTCTCACCTTGGTTTGCTACATGTATATTTTGTTTAACTTGAACGTCACCTCTGACAGGTGACAATGTATTTTAGTGACATATGTATTACCTAGGACTGGACCTTGCAAATTAGACATGCTAGAAGGGGTTTCCAACCTTTTGGCTTCTCTGCACTACACTGGAAAAAGGAAGAGTTTGTCTTGAGCCATATATTTATATGTAAACACAAAAGCTGATGAGGAAAAAAAAAAGTCTGTGCATAATTTTTGTGATAAATGACACCACCAATAAGCAAAAATGTCCTCATAAAATCCACTTGCAGCCCCTGGGCCATAGGCTGGATGCCCTTGTCAGCTAGATTGTTTTTGATTTAAGATAAGAACACAGTTATGATTTTCTTTTCTTCCAAGGAATTGAGTAAATAAAATAAACCAATAGTCTTTTCTGTTTTCACAGTATTAGTCTTTTACTCCACCTGAATGTACACAGAAAAAGATAACCTTCTAGGTAAACATACTCTAAAACTCATAAAATCCATGTTGTAATTTAAGCTAAAATAACACATAAAATATTAAGAATAGTGCTATGTATAATCTCTGTGCAAGTTTGTGTAAGAAAATATATGATTCACCTACATTCCATCAAAGCAAAATATCTCTAAGCATATGCTACTCTTGAAAGACATCAAAGGATCATGAGTTTAGTATCACAATGAAAATCAGATGAGTCAGGTGATCCCTTGGAAAGCATGTGATTCTGCCCACAGGACATAAATCCTAACCAGATGACACCGAACAATTCGTCCCTGGCTGGTAACAGATGCCCATTATGCAGAAACGAGCACAAGCTGAGCTAAGAGGTCTTTTTATAAAGCACACATCTGTAAAATCAAGGTCAAGAGGGACACTAAGGAGCATATAAGGTGCTAAAAATATAAATTTAGCAAAAAATTCTAACTCAATTCTTAGGCAACCTTAATTATCCATGATCTTAATAAAAATTTTTTTCATCAAATTTTTTATTTGAATTTAAAGTTATACAGAAAATGAGAATATATTCTGTGGGCTCTTAATGCCCTGTTAATTACTGGTAAAGTCATTTCTTCAAAATATCCTGACAAGGTAGGATACATTAATTACCCAAGTTTCCAGTGATAAATTCTTAGCATCCTAGCTTTAGGTAGGCAGTCAAAAGGTAAAATAACACTAGATAAACTGAAAGAGGGTCCTGGATTTTGATTTTAGAAGATATCCCATAGTTAAACTAAAACACTGTCAGGATACTCACACTACCTGTAGCAAAATGAAATATTCCCATTACATATTTTCAGCTTTCAGAAAGACACAAACTATTCATTCACTGGAAGCCAGAATGAATAAAATTCTCAGAAAGCAACTGGTTACATAAGCAGGTTAAAAGTAAAGATTTCTTTGATTAGTTTTTTGGGAACCTCCATACAGTTTTCCATTTAATATATCCATCACCTCAAACAAATCATTTTTTGTGGTGAGAGCATTTGAAATACACTGTCAGTGACTCTGAAATGTACAATACACTATTGCTAAAATTATATTCACCATGCTGTACTACAGATCTGGGGGAAAAAACCTATTCCTCCTGTCTAACTGAGGCTTTGTACCTTTTGACCATCATATCCCCAATTTTCCCCACTCCCACCTCTGTTTAACTACAACTCTATTCTCCACTTCTACGTGTAAGTTTGATTGTTTTATTTTTGTTTATTTATTTATTTTTGAGACAGAGTTTCACTTTGTCACCCTGTTAGAGTGTCCTGGCATCACAGCTCACAGCAACCTCAAACTCTTGGGCTCGAGCCATCTTCTTGTCTCAGAGCCTTCCAAGTAGCTGGGACTACAGGCATGCCCCCACTACATCCAGCTAGTTTTTCTATTTTTAGTAGAGACAAGGTCTCACTCTTGCTCAGGCTGGTCTCAGACTCCTGATCTCAAGTGATCTACTTGTCTTGGCCTCCCGGAGTACTGTACTGTGATTACAGGCATGAGCCACTGCACCCAGCCAAGTTTGATTATTTTAGATTCCACATACAAGCGAGAACATGCAGAATTTAGTTTGTCTTCCTAAGCCTGCCTTATTGCACTTCATAACATCACTTTGTACTCCACAGATATAGAAAACTATAATTTGTCAATGTATAATTAAAAAAAAAAAATAAAGAATTTCTTTAGGACTTCCAGGTCCTATTTGGCCAACTGCCTCTTCAGGAACATCAAGTTGTTTCCTGCAGAGTTCATCAGCTTTACCCACAGAAGCAAGTGATCCAAGAATTGCCCTGTTGTGACTCACACGGAGAAAGACAGCAAGGAGTGAAATACTCTTCTGCAGTATTTCTTTCTGCTGGTCCAGGGCCAACCTGCGGAGATCACCCGGAATGCTTGTGGATAAGCTGCTGATTGCTGAATCAGATTCCCGGGAAAAGAGCTGGAGAAGCTGCATTTTGATGGGACTTCCCCAGCTGATCTTCAGATGCTGAAGTTTGAGAGCCGCTATTCACTCTGGAGCTAGACAGGTTATACAACTGAGCTTTCAAAAAGCATGGAGGGACAATGCCCTTTCCTCTTAGATCACCCCCATGCACCCTACAACACAAACTACAACCACAGAGCACTGGGGAAGTGCCCTGGCTTACTGTGGGTATGTTACAACTGGTGTAACGTGTTATTTTCCATTGTTCTTACACAAGCCCTATCAAATCAACTATCAGGACTTCTAGAAGAGTAAACAATCACATGAGAAGGGAGAGTGAGTGTACACAATTCCAGAAATGAACCTGACTCAGGGAAACACCCAAAGATAAGAACAGCCTAGAGCTAATTCCATGTCATCCCATCCATCTCCGTCCCTCTAGCTATCATTAATGTTGGAATACAGATAGCAACGGGCCAGCAGTTGCTGAAATTCTGGGAGGAACACAAAAAAGACATAGGAATACATTAGTTAAGGCAGACTCAATACCTGATCTCTGGGCATTTTCCTGATACCCTCTCATCCCCACTCATCTAGAGCACAGTAGTGTCCAGGGTTCTCTTGCCAACACTCGTGAGATCCCCAAGTTAGTAATGAATGTACTTGCACAAGGGGTGAAAGTAAGTGCAGCTAGCATGACAAACTCAAGTGACCTGTGCTTATGTCAGTCTTGGCAACACTTCAGACATTTACCATGGTGTACTCATACACTGTTGAAGTGTACAGAGGGTATTCCTAATTTGGAAGATAATGTGGCCATTTCTATTAAAGTTTGAAATGCATATGCCCTTTTATCCAGCACCTCAACATGTAAGAATTTACTCCACAGATAACCCACACAACAAAAAGGAAGGGGCAGTGATGCTCATCCCAGCAAAACATGAGAAACAACTTAAATGTCCATCAATAGGGGACTGGTTAATACATTAACATATAATAAAATATAATATAGATATTAAGAAAAGAATGACAAAAACTTTATGTGCTACACTGGAACCACCTCCAAGATATATTATAAATAATGTAGGTATGTATTTATATAATATATATGTGTGTGTGTTTTTATAACTATGTACACACACACAGACTATCCCTGCTAACACTGCCTTAAGGGAACTAGGTTTCTGAAGTTACAGAAAGATTTTTATTTTATAGCTTCTACTTTTTTGTTTTATTTATTTATTTATTTATTTATCATACATAGGGATTACTATTTCCTTTTTTTATTTCCTTCTGGGGACAGAGGAAAATTCACTTATTATTTATTTTTGGTTTCCCAGTACATGGATTCTGAGCACTTGAAGAATTACAGAAAACATCTACATGAAAACTGCAGGTCAATCTCATAACACTAAATGCAAAAATCTTAAACAAGACAATACCAAAGTTAATTTGATAATCTATGAAAAACATAATCTATCACAACTAAGTTGGCTTTATCCCAAGAACGCTAAGCTGTTTTAATTTTAGAACTGAATTAACATAATTTACTACATCAACAGATCAAAGGAGAAAAAACTACGTGATTATCAGAATACATGCAGAAAAATATGTGATAAAATTCACTGTCAGTTTATTGTTTTAAGAAGAAGCCTTAGCACAATAGGTATGGAAAAAATTTCTATAATATGATTAAAGCCTTTTCCAAAAAAATCCACAATACACGTCATACTCAATGGTGAAATTTTCTTCCTATATGTCCTATAAACAAAGAGAGTACAGTGGTATTTAGCTGTGGCTCTTAATGCTTTTTTGAAAGACGACCCCCTTAAAATACTTTGCATATCATTTCATGGTATTTGGTATACATCTCCCTTCTAAATTTCCAAAGTCAGAAGCTCCATAAACTCCAAATGAAGAAGCCTTAACATAAGCTTTAAAAATACATATATTATATATACTTAATATATATTTATATATATATAATTTTTATATATTGTTATATATATCATTTATATGTACAAAATATACATAGTCAAGTATTTGTATATAAATATATATAATATGTAGTCAACTATTTTAAATTGCACATGAACTTTATGGACAGCCTATATATTCTATAGCATTATCAGGTTCATAGTACTAAAACAGCATTGTATACATCTTAAAGTGTTTAAAGACCTTCAGTGGGTTTTTTATTCCTACAAAATAAAGTTCACACTCTAGCTCTGTACAATCTCCTATTCCAACTCATTCTCACTGTTCCACCAGACTAACCAATGGTGCTCATCTACTCAGTGCTTCCTGCCTTCCAAATCCACCAACCTTGTCTGTCCACCCTCCCCACCCAAGCTCACATCCAACTGAGACAAACAGGAATCAAGACATCATCTGCATTACTGATAAAAGCTGACAGGAGACAATGGCTAAAGATCTATGACAAAAATTCTCCAGATCTTCCCAGCCAGCCACCTACACAGCTAGACAACCTCAGGCCACTTCAAACAGGGCCAGGGCTGTCCATGCAGAGCAGAAAAGGTTACAAATAGGTTAATTCTGTACAGAAAGGTGCAGAGCTTAGGATCTCAGTTCCTTCTCCAAACTCACCAATCCTCTTCTCACTGTGGTCCCTCAGGCTCCTTCATGAACATTTCACTGTTTTTTCCAGTGAAAGCCCCACCCCTGACCCAATGCCATTCCATCACATTATCTATTCCTAGGAAGTCCTATGAAAATGAATGGCTGCACCATTCTTTTGATTCAACATTCACTATGTCTCCTGTACTGATAAGGATAAAAGAAACAATAAGTCCCCTGATCCTGGGACTCTATCTCCCTTTGAACTCTCATCTCTTTAAATGCATGCCCTAAACAAAGATGATGCTCAACTATCAACTGATTTTTAAAAATTACAAATGCCAGAATGTGGTCTTCATTAGGTAGGAAGGAATCTTAATTAAAAGAAAACAAGAGGTGGCATCTGTGGCTCAAAGGTAGGGGACTGGCCCCATATGCTGGAGGTGCAGGTTCAAACTCAGCCCTGGCCAAAAACTGCAAAAAAAAAAAAAAAAGAGAAAACAAGATCAAAGAATTGTTTTTTAAAGATTAGCAATCAATGGCATGTCTGATTAGAATATAAGATACAAATAAAAAGAAGAATAGACAAAAATATTAAGTTATTCAGATGTGATTTATAAAAGGTATCTTTGAATGTCAGAGCAATAAATTAAAGAAGAAATCATAAAATAATGGAAACCTGTCCAATAAAAAACTGAATAAAAACAGGTCAAGAAAACAGGTTAGGAAATGCATGAATACATTAAGGGCCACCGTAGGTCACTAGTAGATATTAAACTGCTGTTTAGTGGCACTGCTTATATAATAGGGCTGTTTAAAATGGAAGGCAGTTAAGTCATCTTTATACTCTATGTATAGCCAACAGATCTCAATTAGACTCTTAGTAGAGTTCCACTTTCAACTGAAAATAATAATGAAGACAATTTAAGGAGCTGACGGTGAGACTTCTTGGAAGGAGGAAAAGACTTATGGCAAATATTTAAAAAAAAAAATCTTAAGAGGCATCATAGTCCTAAAGACTAAAGGTTCAAGAGAAAATTGCAATTAGACATTTTACAACTCAACTGAAAAACAGAGAAATTCACTAACAGAGAAATTTTAGCTGAATCTGAAGGAGAAACTCCCTAAACATAAACATTGTTAATGAAACAATGGCAGAAGTCATATTATCTTTTTTTAATTCATCAACTCAATAGTTAGGAATCTACAGTTATTAACACAGTGGGACAGCAGTACAGAACATAGTGAAAGGTACAATTTAAGCTATGTAAAGACAAAGAAAGACAAAGATAACAACAAAAGAAAAGCCATAAAAAATAAATACACATGCAAGTTACCTGTAGATATAAATATTCTCCTGGAGAGGGATTTAAGATTATCAGAAAGGTATTATATTTGTCTTGAGTCAAAAATCATGGAAATCACATATACCATCTAACAAAAATATTCCCAAATCCTGGTCAACAGTATGTATGCCTCCTCTACTACACTGCACTCATTCCTCCCAACCCAGAGGGGGCATCACTAATCAATGGCTTAAAATCATGTAAAAATCCATGACACTGACTTTCACATCCCTAATTTGATTGACCACCTCCTTAAGTTGACATGCACCACATGTATATGTCAGTGCAGCAGGCCAAGTTTCTTATATAGACCTCCTCCATTTGTTAACCACTTTGTTATAGTCCCTTCGGTGGTCAAATTAGAAGTCCTACTGTATCAGAAATTCCTGTTAAAAATTTCTCCGATATTAAAAAAACTTAGACATCTTTGATGACAATACAAACACCCAGCAAAAGATATTTTTTGGTGGGGGGGATAACATTGTTATGAAAATATGACAAGCTATATTCTAATGAATCCCTGGTGATCTGTCTTTATTTATAAGGTAAAAAGATCAATCTTAGGTTGAGAAGGGACTTAGAGTTATTCCAGTAAACTACCAAGCTAATGCTTAAATCTCCTCCCTGCATCCTACTCAGAAGTTTAAATACCCCCTCCAAGTGCTAAAAAATTAACTACATCTAGTGAGCTCTTATAGGCTTAAAAAAATTGTTTTTTCTTTACATAAAAAAAGAAAGAAAGAAAGAAAGAAAGAGAAAGTTACACGTGATTATATACGAGGAGCCAGGCTCTGTGGTAAGAACTTAATCCTCCCCCATTAATCTTTACAAGGCCTGAAGATCTTAAGGTCTGTTGTCACTCAGTGTCTCTCACAGACAAGGAGACACAGAAAGGTTAAAGTTCACCCCTGGCAACTGGGGGAACCAAGATACGTCATGATCCTTAGAAGAACTCTACTTAAAAACCATACACCTCAATATTTTCATTTACTACAAAGGGCAGAATCTGACCCCCTTCATTTGTTTTTAAAATAAAAATTTCATGCAAAACTTTTCTCATGCACATACCAAGGCCTCTAAGGTTTCTGTGTACTGTGGATTGCCATTCATGAACCTTACTTAGTGTTTTTTCTTTTTTCTGACTTTAGACATACCTCACTCCCAGCAGCTAAGATATAAAGCATCAACCAAATTCAATTTTCCCTCCTCAAAATGACCCAGACCATCAAAATGTTTAAAAATCAGAACCAATGATTACTTGCTTACATTTTTCTTACCCAGGATTTTCTTCTATAAAACATTAGGTGCAAGAAAATTAGAAGTGGGGGGGGAACATGAATGGTCTAAAGCCATGTTTCGGGCGGAGTTTATTAACAGCACTCCAAAGGTAATGAACCCGAAATATGTTAAGGCTTTACTTACAGTGAAAATACAGAGGCGACATCATCACCACACAAAGCAAACATGTCACTAGAAAGAGTCACAGACACCTAACCCGTCAGATGGGTCGTTCATCTTGGGTATTCCACACTTACAATGTTATCTACTCACCACCTCCCTGTGAATGATGGTGCCTGCTTCAGATAATTGAGCCCCAACAGGGAAGCTTTCTTCATGAAAAGGAGAAAGAAATAATACCTTAGCAAGAAGACAGTACACATACACATAGTTTCGACCTGTATTTGCCTGTATTTACAGGCAAAATAGCTCAATTAAAGTAAGAGCTATGAGGAATATTACTAATTCTAAATAACACTTATTACACCGCACAAAACTAATGTTTTATTCCTCCAAGCCTGGAGCACTTTTTTTTACTTTAAAGATTTTGCTAAGAACCAATTCATAAGCCAGGCAACAACTACCTCCTTAATGTGTGACCTCCTGAGCAACCAACTGTTCTTGCCTTTTCTATGGCAAGGCCCCCCTTGATCTCCAAAGCTGCTGGAGTTTCCTGAGTGGCTAAGAACTAGCTGTTTTTTTCCCAGAGAGGCACAAAAGACTCCTGTGTATACAACTACTCTGAACTCACTCAGAGCCACCAGGCTCCACTTTCCATGTAAGCCACTGTTTTTGCATGTTTTAAAACTCAAAAGCAGCGTGAACAAGGTCACACAGATTTCTTCAAAGGGCTATAGATTAGGAACTATAATCATCTGTGTTGCTTTTGGGTCTGACTTTTTGCTTTTACAGTCCTAAAATGTTAAAAACAGACCACTAAAACACAATTTGCATGACCAACTTCATCCTCATTGAAGCTCAGCTCATAAAAAGGTTCATTCATGTTAAAAAGCTATTTTTAAATGTGCCCAACTCACTGCTTAGAATACACAAACAATTAAGCATTGTGGAATTTTAAAAGTTTAAAATTCTATTTCTCCCATTTCATTTCCACCTCCCCCCAATTCTGCCATCCTGAATATCAACATTATTTTAAACTTTGCTGTTTCCTATTACAGTGGGCTCATTCACGGGTCATTCATACATAAGGTCTTTCTGAACACTCTGGCGTCTCCATTCTAAACTCAGTTATACAAGTTAGGCTTTGGCTACTTAAAGATGTATGAGCACATCATGCCAAAGGCTAAGAGGAGTTTCTCTAGCTGAAATTAAGGGAACATCTACCTATGAAGGGCAGACTGGGCTCCCCCATCAGGAATCAACATCCCCATGAGGCCATTCACACAAGGACCACAGCCTCTGCAGGCAAGGCCTGGTTCTCTCTCATCTCACTATCCCCTCAGTGGAGGTGACAACATACATCATACACCCTTGGTGAGAACGCGTGCGCGCACACACACACACGCAGCCTGGTGGTCAAGATGACAATTTACCACTCAAATAGGGCACAAGGTTTAAATAATGCTCTAAAAAATTACAGCCTAGGGTTACTGAAAAAGCTGAGTCCCCACAACATAAAGCTACAAAATGCACTAAATTGTATATAGAAAAAATGTTCATTCCACTATGTAGTAGCCAGGCTTGCAGGATTCTTGAGATAGAAAGCAAAATAAAACATGGGAAGCCAACAAACCCACTCTTCATTTTGACACATGGATGTTATCGCGCTCATTAGACAGGCCTCAAGCTTAATCCAGTGCTTTACTTTATTGTTTTAAAGCAACGTGTGAACAAAATAAATGGAAGCCTAATAGCTGAGTAAGAGCCATGCCTGAGTTAAACTCCTGGTAATATAACACTTGGGGTTTTCCCTGACCATTTCTTCCTGTGAGTTTAAGGCGCATTACTAGAATGATCTCATTAATCCTTACAGCATCTGATGAGGGGCGTAGGCAGCAAGTATTTTAATCTCCCTTTATAAGGAGGGAAAGAAGTGCAGTCTAACTTTTCCCAGGATTCCAGCTGGAACTCAGTCCCAGAGTATGCCCACAACAGGGCTGGGGTAGGGGGAGAAGAGATGTTAGTTAAACTCTGCTACTGGGAATAGTTCAGAGGAAACGTTTGAGAAGCTCTAAAAAACAGAATGAAGAAATTTAACATGAAAAATTATTCCAATCAACTTGTCCAAATGACTCTAAGTGGATGGGAATACACAGATTTCCATAAAGGCTTTTACTTTACTTCCCTTTCACATGGGCTCTAAAGCCTATCAGAGTGGGATTTCACGTACAAAATATAGTACGATTACCAGTATAAAATGCTGTATCTACATTAGACCTTAAACATCAGCAGCTACTTATTTACACATCTAATTATTTTTAGAATGTCAGGCAGACGCCAGGTCACCCTGCTGAAGCCCTTGAAGTCTGAGGTGGTGTACAATATATCTTAGCCCCTCTCACTCTAATAGGGACAATATTCTCTTTACTACTTCAACTGGAAAACTAGAAAATAAAGGCAGGGTGAATGACCACCTATGTTGGTTGAACTGATTTCTTTAGACTTACTAAAAATATCCTTACTTACAAAATAGTTGCATGATCAGAAATGGAGGCACATAAAAGAAACATACAGGTGATCAGAAAATCAATTGGGCAAACACAAGATTCTCCCGACACTTACTTCTGTCAAATGATCGGAATTAGGATTAAGTTATCAAAGGCCCATTCAAATATACAAGAAATCGATGAGAATTGCTTCCAATACCCAAGAAGTTCCAAAAAAAAACTAGTGACTGAACTAAACCACCAAAACCAAACTGGTAACTCTTTCAAGGAGCTCAGTGAGCAATTATGACCAGGGGAGACATTTATTTCAAGCACCTTGGGATAGCTCTGGATTTATGAACAAACAGGGTACAGAATTCAAGTTCATGTTCCTATAGTTCCTAAAATCACTAGATCATTCCTGGTTCTCAATTGCTTTGGAGTTGCAGGCCCACTGGAGAAAGTGGTGAGCACACTGTATCCTTTCTCCAGGGGAAACAAAGGTACCCCTGTACACTAATACAAAGCCACACACCACTTCTGGGCAGCCCTGACCTTAGTTAAGATCACCTTTTATTTCTACCCAATAACGGAAATTTCCCACTTTCGAAAAACTGCTCCCAAGTCCAATTCTGACTAATCAGGATACTCCAACAGTGAGGAAATATTTATAAGAACACCACAAACTTTACAAGAAGACTTTAAGCTTTATTTTAAAAACAGAACTTGTGCATTTAGATATATGGTCATCCTAGGAAAACACACATGTTATTTCAAGGAACCCTAAGCAAATCATCAGGAATTCCTATCCTGAAATACCCTTCAAAGCCAGTTTGCACAGCACAGAAGACAGGAGATTTCTTTATAGACACACTTAATGTCTACGAAAGAAAACCTTTTTCACAGATATCATCTAACTTACAAAGTAAACTTCAAAATGCTGTGGCCTGACTCAAAAATAAAATCGATCTACAAAAACATGAAGGCCCACCACCACTGAGGATATGTTTTAAAAATAAAATGGAGGGTATAAACACAATCCCAAAGAAAAAGATCCAACAGGGAGGTGCCTGTGACTCAAAGGAGTAAGGTGCTGGCCCCATATACTGGAGGTGGTGGGTTCAAACCCAGCCCCAGCCAAAAACTGCAAAAAAAAAAAAATCCAACAAAGTGTTGAGTTATTGCAACATCACCAAAATAAGTATATATAGCCTTCCAATGTATCTACTCTGAAAAGGGTAATAGTCCTTCAAATCTTTTAGTAATAATATAATATAAAATACAGGCCAGGCATGGGGCTCACACCTATCTATAATCCTAGAGCTCTAGGAGGCCAAGGAAGGTGAATTTGCTTGAGCTCAGGGATTGGAGACCAGCCTGAGCAAGAGTGAGACTCTGTCCCTGCTAAACATAGAAAAACTAGCCAGGCATGGTAGCAGGTGCTGTAGTCCCAGCTACTCAGGAGGTTGGGGCAAGAGGATCTCTTGATCCCGGGAGTTTGAACTAGGATACCATGGCATCTAGCCAGGGTGAGAGAGTAAGACTCTGTCTCTAAAAATAAAATAAATAATAATAATGATACAATATAAAATGCATTTATTGAATAAACATTTCCAAGAGTCGAGGTAACATTCAACGATGCCTTCCCGAGTGGGGTTTACTTTCATCTCACTGGGATTTACTTTAATTATTGCTGTAAGGTGCTAAGCAAAGATCCCTCCTATTCATACATTAAATTCCTTTCTCCTGAATATTCTTTAACTGTTTAGGTGTCCCACAAAGTAATTCTCTTAATTAAATTCTGAAAATAAAACATCTGAATTTAGGTGCAATAGGCAATCAGCAATAAGAGGACTATAGTATTATCCTTCCTTTCAACTGTTTAGAAGTCCATAGTAGACTGTGAATTTGTGGTCATGACCAGAAAATTCCTGGGATGTGGAGGGCTCACTGATGACACACAAAGTATTCATCATGTTTCAGTCCTTGTTAAAAAATTGTTTTATAGGAATAACTTGTTATTAGTGGCCATTTCCAAAGAGAGGGCACTATACTTTATTTGATCAATGTCCACAAACTTTGTTATTAGTCCACAACTAGACTAACAAACAAGAGAAATTCCCTTAAAATCTTTCAGCAAAATCAGATTTACATTAATAAAATAGCCTTGATCTTTTGAATGTTCATCTTTAGGAAAATTCAATGCCCAAATCATTGTATAGTATCTCTCATTACTTTTAGCCTTGGCTATCACACTCTCTAGACCTGAATCTCTGTGAATTTACCTGAATTTTAAGGTAAACCCAGTAGGAGGGGAACAGGGTGTCTATGAGAGACTGTCATGTACAAGAGCAAACAGATGTGATCAAACAGTAGTAAAGAGTCAGATTTTGACTCAACATAATTTTTCAGAACACTTGAAGGAATTCCAACAATGGAGCAAGTCCCACAAGAAAGCTGAGAGCGCCCTACCACTGGAGGTTGAAGAGCAGAGTAGGAAGTCATCATAGGCAACAGTGCAATAGACTGAACCTTTGTGTTCCCCCAAAACATATGCTGAAGCCCTAATCCCAATGTGATGGTATTTAAAGGTGGGGCCTTTGGAAGGTATTATAATTAAGTCAAAAGTGTGGCGCCCTCATGAACGAGATGGGTGCCTTTCCTAAGAATAGGATAGAAAATGAGATAGCCATTTTCCCACCAGGTGAGGACAGATGTAAATGAGGAAGATGACACTCAGCAAGAGCCAGATCATGCTGGCGACCTGACCTTGACCTTCTAGCCTCCGGAGAACCGGAGAACCGGACTATGAGAAATGAATGGCTGCAGGCTAAGCCACCCAGTCTACCATAATGGGTCGCAGCAACTCCAACAGAGACACTCAGCAAGGAAAGTGCTGGCCCTGGGCAAGTGCGCAGGGGCGAGTTGGTTCAGACATCCAAGCTCATATCCCACTACAGTTCTAAAAACATGATTTCTGTAGCCTCAGAAAGACAAAAGCTGAAATAAATATGATAAAAATTGAAATTTGGACAAAAATTTAAATAGACCAAATATAGGATGGGCCAGAGCTGCATCTTGGGAGTTTATTTAATTGACCATCTAACACAATCTGAGATTCCACTAGAAGGGTAAATAGCCAGTTCCCAAACCGCTCAGAGCACCTTGGAAGCCTGAGTTTATCTCGGAGCATCTCATTTTTAAATGAACAGCAGACTTGAAAGTGTGGACACAACAGTCACCAGGATGAGCCATCTCCACAGCCTTTCAAGAGAACCAAGATGAGGTGATGACGTGAGAAGAGAAAAGGGATCTCTACTAGTCCTTGGACTGCCATAGTAAGACACATTTTTTTATAGTTCTGAAGGCTAGAAAGTCAGGATCAAGGTGCCAACAGGCTGGTTTCAATGAGGGCTTCCTTCCTGGCCTGTAGATAACCTTCCCACTGCCTTCACGCGGCCCCTCCTCTGTGCATGTATATGGTAACTCTTGCTCTTGGTAGAACACCAGTCCTAATCACTTAAGCCCATGAGCTCCCAAAGGCTGTCTCTCCAAATATAGTCATCACATTAGGGATTAGGGCTTCAATACATGAATTTTAGGGGAACACAAGTCAGTTTATAACAGGATCCAACCTTAAATATCCAAAAGACTGTTTATGAAAAGAATACTGATTTGTTCTTTACTGCTCAAGAAGGCAGAACTAGAAACAGGCTCGGTGCCTGTGGCTCAAGTGGCTAAGGTGCCAGCCACATATACCTAAGGTGGTGGGTTCAAATCCAGCCCCGGGCCTGCCAAACAACAATGATGGCTGCAACCAAAAAATAGCCAAGTGTTGTGGTGGATGCCTGTGGTCCCAGCTACTTGGGAGGCTGAGGCAGGAGACTCACTTGAGCCCAAGAGTTGGAGGTTGCTGTGAGCTGTGATGCCACAGCATTCTACCCAGGGGGACAGCTTGAGGCTCTGTCTCAAAAAAAAGAACTAGAAACAGACCAGGAATACTGGAGTAGTTAGACTAGTTCATCTAGTCACTAGATGAAGTCTAAGCTTCTTTCAACTCTACTATGATTATATATGAAGCCATGGGATATAAGCTACTGGGCATTTCCTGTGGTCCACACTTGTGCTAAAGCACCACCATCTCATTGAAACATCACATCCACTCTGAAGAGTAGCATGCCAGCTGGAAACAATCACAGTGCAGGGGCTGAGGAACAGGGTGGAGGACATCACTAGTGTGATTTCAGCAACAGTAAGGGATAGGGTGGGATTGGGTTCAAACTGCTGCAAAGAAGTGCAATAGGCCAGCTGGGTGTCACATCCAGTAGGTTCTGTCATGGTAACTTCTGGTAGATACGACTTTATAACGCTTTACTGCTGTTGAGGCTTGCTCCTACCCAGTGTCACACTGCTGGTAAGTGGCAGAAGAAGAATAGGACCCTAGTCAGTCAAACTTCAAAGCTCCCCAGCCTAGCTTTTTAACCATTCCATTGAACAGCCTACAATACAACTGAGGAAATAATGCCATTTACTAATAGAAAATCACACAGAAGAAAACTAAACTACTGACAGCCACATCACCCCCATCATTTATTTTTCTATGCACTAGCTATTTCCAGACATCTCAGATCTAATCCTCACTGCAAGCTAAGGAGGTAGGTATTATTATGTACAAGAACAGACAGGAGGAAACAAGCTCAAAAAGCCTTCCTGAACCCACATGGTGACTAAAACTATGTGGGAGCCAAGATTGAAAATGCAATTTTTCAAATGCAAATCTTTTACGTCAACTACAATCCACTCCTACTGGGCTCTCATTTGGCTCAGGCCCTGGGACCCAAGGAACTTCAGAATCCTCTGGAGCTTACCACATTTCCCAGGGAGAGCTGACTACAATCCAAACTTTGCCTTCAAGAGAGGAAGAGTGGCAAAGAGAGCAGAGCCTGTGAAATAAAATCAGGCTTTCCTCCACCAAGTCCCACGGTCATTGGCAAAACCTTGGAGACCTCTGTTGTGTGCTCATCCCAGGTGACAGAGAATGAGGAGCAAAAGGAAACTCCACTTACCCAGAGCCCATTCTAGCAAGGGGAGACTGAATGAATAAACTTTAATATAACATTGTCCAATAAAAACTAAAAAAAGGAAAGGAAACAATCACGGTGCAGGGGCAGAGGAACAGGGCGGAGGACATTGTCAGTGTGATTTTAGCACCAGTAAGGGGTAGGGTGGGCTTGGGTTCAAATTGTTGCAAAGGAATGCAGCAGGCCAGCTGGGTGTGACATCCAGCAGGTCCTGTCATTGTAACTCCAGTTTGGTACTTCCTTGCTGTTCACTGGAGGACAGGGTGAACCACAGTGCTAACTACAAACCGGTCCTGGGGAAAAAAAAACATGAAATCTTTTTCCTTGACCTCAAGGAAAGTAGTTACCATGCACTGTTGCCATGGCACTGGGGAAATAGAGAAAGCAGCGTTCCAAGTACCAGAGAAAGAAGAGAAACGCATCCGTGAGGAGGGGACCAAAGGTGACAGGGGGTTCCAGTCCCTAGCAGTACTTGGGCCTGCTGGGTGGCATAAGGAAGCAAAGCTTTCAGAAGAGGCAAGAGCTGAAGTGTGGGGAAGAAGAAGACAGAGCTACTATAATCAGGTTTCTGCCTAATCCCTACCAGTTTTCTACGTCCCTAACACTTAGGGCACTTAAGCGAATAGGAAAAATAAAACAAAAGAATACCACGTTCTAAAGTACTCTATATCACAGAATATTTCTAGGTAGATATTTTCTAAAATTCTCATCTTCTTTGCCAAAATGTACCTCACATTTCAACCAGCTAATTTACCACCACATGCGAAGCTGTCTTCTCAAGGAGGGATGGCCCAGGAGTGGAGGGCAACTGGTGGGATGGAAGGAATGTGTGTTCTCAGGTCAGGCAGAAGAGAGAGGATGGCCTGTTTCTGACATTTACAGCTATGGGACTCTGGATAAAATGCTTGGCCTACCTGAGCTCCCTTGTTCTTTAGCTGTAAGATTAAAACAGATTAAAAGAGATAAATATGAAGACTGACTTACAATAATAAAACATAATAAACATTCACTCCTCTCCTTAATCAGTTTTAGTATCAACTTGTGCTCTGATATTATCAGATGAGCAGGTGATGAGAGGGTAAGGCAGTTCATTCCACTGTTAGGCAATCAGAATTATAAACATTCTTAAATTGAACATAAAATCGTCAAGATCCTACTTAAGGCATGAACAGGCAATGCAAAAGAAATATTAACCACAAATAAACATATAGAAAACACCTCAATCTTATTCATAATTAAAGACAGAGTGGACAAGATCATTTGAAATAATAGCTAGTAATATCATTGGCTACTGGGAAATAACCACTCAATCATACTCTGATGGTCAATATGCTTTTGATATTTCTAGAGAGAAATATGGTATGAAGAAATGTATTCCCTTCCATTTACCACTTTATACTTTTAAAAAATTTCCTAAAGAAACAAGTGAATGCTCTTGACAGCATTGTAATCAAAACTGAAAAAACAAAAGTCCCACTATTCAAATAAATTATAACAGCATCATAAAATGAAAAACACGTAGTCATTAAAAATGTTTATGTTAGCAAAATATTCACAATGCATATGAGAATTTAAAAGCTCATTTCCTTATTGCACAGAGAACTCATAAAAATCATTTCTAAAAAAATATCTAAGGCCAGGTGCAGTGGCTCATGCCTAATCCTAGCACTCTAGGAGGCCAAGGTGGGTGGATTGCCTGAGTTCAGGAGTTCGAGACCAGCTTGAGCCAGAGATAGATCTCATCTCTAAAAATAGCCAGGCATTGTAGTGGGGGCCTGTAGTCCCAGCTACTTGGGAGGCTGAGGTAAGAGAATTGCTTGAGCCCAAGAGTTTGAGGTTGCTATGAGTTGTCATGCCCAGGGCAACAAAGTAAGACTCTGTCTCAAAAAAATAAATAAATAAAAATTTTTTTAAAATCTAATAGAAAAATGAACACAGTTTATAGAAAAAGAAATACAAATGACCAATAAACATAACATTGTTCAAGCCATTATTAAATAAATATAAATCAAATGGAGGAAAAATGGTATCCATTTTCACCTATTAAAATACCCAGGACTAGAAAGGAATTTTGAAACAGGCACTCTCATATTCTCATAGTGAGTATATGTAGACAGAACTATGCTTGCCAAAATAAGGGCTTCCTCCATCCCTGGTCCTGGGAAGATATCAACTCCCTGCCCCCTGAAGTTGGGCTAGGCATATATAGGTAAGATTAGTCGAGATAGTATCCCAGAATGAAATGGCTAGGCCCAAATCCTAGATTTCACTTAGCTTGTGACAACAAGGAGGACAGTTTAATGTGTCTATACCTTAGTGTCTTCAAACGTAAAGCAGGGACAAAAGCAGTATCTACCCCACAGGAATATTCTGAGGATTAAATTCTAGCACAATGCATGGCACACAGGACTAATAAAACTCCTTAATAGTAGAAATCACTGATCTCACTAGGTAGCAGGCATTGTTCTATACACTTACCTAGAATAAACGATTTAATTACTCAATAAGCATTAGCATTTATATAAGAATATTGTTGCATTACTTATAATTACAAACATCTGGAAACCAAATTATCCATCAGTAGTGAACTCGATAACTAAACCAAAGTACATAGAGGATGTCTACATGGCTATTACAGAGAGTGAGGTAGTTCTGAACACAGGGAGAGAGAAAGATCCCCAAGTTTGTTATTAAAATTCCAAAAAAGTAAGATGTAGAAAAATGTACATGGGCTGGGCACAGGGACTCATGCTTGTACTCCAGCTCTCTGGGATGCCAAAGTAGGTGGATTGCTTGAGCTCAGGAGTTTGAGACCAGCCTGAGAAAGAGTGAGATGCCACGTCTAAATGAAAAAATTGAAAAAACTAGCTGGGGATCATGGCAGGTGCCTATAGTGCCAGCTACTCAGAAGGCTGAGGCAAGAGGACCCGCCAAACAACAATGACGGCTGCAACCAAAAAATAGCCAAGCGTTGTGGTGGATGCCTATGGTCCCAGCTACTTGGGAGGCGGAGGCAGGAGACTCGCTTGAGCCCAGGAGTTGGAGGTTGCTGTGAGTTGTAATGCCACGGCACTCTACCCAGGGGGACAGCTTGAGGCTCTGTCTCCAAAAAAAAAAAAAAAAAAATACTTATATAGCAAAGCTCATTTTTATTAAAATATATTTCATGCCAGCTGAATGAATGTATATTTAAAAAATTAGATATGTACCAAAAAGGTTACCAGTGGGAGGTTCTCTGGGAGGTAGATTACAGATGATTTATATTTTCTTCTTTTTGCTTATCCCTATTTTCTGATTTTCCTCAAAGGAACACACATTACTTGTGTAATGTGATTTTTACTGTCATAAAAATTATGAAACTTAACATAATTGCACACAGAACCTACCAAAGAAGAGGATAAACAGTTGAAATCAATTTCTCTGAACTCCTATTCATGTTGATATTTGATAGTTTGGCCTTTTCACGTGAAGCATGAATATTCTCAATAGCATCTGGGACGGTGAATCCTTTCCAAAAGATTTGCATTTGACTTTGCCCAGACCCATCAGAGGAATCACTATCTGTAACAGCAATAGGCTTACAAAACATAATTCTTTAATAGTAAGACTTGAGAGTCAAATTTACTCCTTGATCCACGGTAGGATGCAGAATGGATGCTGTGTTAGCAGACATGAAAATAACATTCATCTCCTTATACATGTACAACTGCATCAGAACTCCTGGGTGGCCAGGTGCATTGTCAACGAACAGTAATATTTTGAAAGAAATCTTTTTATTCTCAACAGTTGGTCTAAATAGTGGGCTTAAACATTCAGTAAACCCTGCTGTTAGCAAATGTGCTGCCATCCAGGCTTTGTTGTTCCATTTATAGAACACAGTCTGAATAGATTTAGCATAATTTTAAGGGCCTTAGAATTTTCAGATTGGTGGACCCTAAGAAGACAGTCTACCTGCCATGTCATTCAAAGCTTTGAAGCCAGGTATTTCCTCCCCTCTAGCTAGGAAAGCCCTACATGGGATCTTCTTCCAAAAGAAGGTTATTTCCTCTACATTGAAATCTGTTGTTATGTGTAGGCACCTTCACAAATCATCTTAGCTAAATTTTCTGGATAACTTACAGTTTTTATATGAGTACTTACTGCTTCACCTTTCACTTTTTGTATTATAAAAATGACTTGGTTCCTTAAACCATGTGAAGCCACCTCTGTCAGCTTCAAACTTTCTTCTGTAGCTTCCTCATTTATCTCTCAGAATAATGGACATTGTATCCACTAACTATAGGGTAGCATAGCAACAAGACTATAAAATACACATTGAATAAAGATACCATAGAACCTCATTGGTTTTGATTAACTGTGGAGGGTCATCATAAATTTAGGCGTTTATTATTGCTTCCACAAAGAATAACTGAACTTGATTTAATAGTAGAGACCCTTGGTGAAACTGCATTAAGGAATATGCATAAACTGTAGTAATTAGAATTTTAGTGATAAAGTATTCAAAGGCATCTGAAAAATGTTTTCGCACCTCCGGTAATTAGTATTTTACTTGTTTTGTTGGTTTATTTTTTTTCTTCAAATATGAAGTACCTCGTATGCATAAAACTATGCTTCTCATTTAATCCCCTGAACACTCCTGCAAGGTTGGTATCATTACTCCCTTTTTCTATCAGGAAATAAATTCAGAGATCAGAGGATTCAACAAAGTCCAGCTGGCTCTTTCCGCTTCTCACCAAGTCCACGAGCTCTTGCCCAAGATAAGAATGATCAAATCAAAAATGTTCAATGTTTGTGCAAAAAAAATAAATCGCAAGCATTTATTGCTGTATTTCATTTATCTGGACAGCAGATAGATATATGACTAAGGTTGTTTTTGAAGAGTGAGACGCTTCACCTCTCACTGATGCCCCTAGGGTTCTCTAAAACCCAATGGGCTAATCTGGCCATTTGCAAACTGGGTATAAAAGAAAATACTCATTAAGGAAACTTGTCCTGCCTTCTATGGATTAGTCATGGGGATGTAAAGAAAATCAGCTAACTTTTGTAAACCTTACACAATGCCTGCCTGGTCACAGAGTCTATGGCAGAGGCATATGACCTAAAGTGTCCAAAAGAACAATAGAATCTCCATGGTTGACCACCTCCCTACACTGACCACTTCCTTAAGTTGAACTAATTTCCAAAGACCAGACATGCACCACATGTACAGATCAGTACAGGAGGCCTAGTTCCTTATGCTGACCACCTCCTTGTGTTGACCAGTTTGTTACAGTCCCTTGGGTGGTTAGCTTACAGAAGTTTTACTGTACTTCATAAACTATACTTAGCGCCAAATTATAATTTGGCAAAAGATATTCACTCTACATTTTTATTTGTAAAAGATCTACAACACTCCTGATGTTATTATTCTGTTTCAGAAGCAAACTCTTTTATGAGAGTTAGTTTGGCTTAAATTTTCAAACTACGAGGAGATGAGTGAGATTAGATTTCCAGAAATTTGTTTTCTTTAAAAAACAAAAAACTGCTTTGCAAAAGAAGCTGCAATTGCACGAGTTAAATCTGAGTGTACACAAAATACAAAACAAGGGCCTAGCCTTTAACTTGCTCATTCCTTCATCAAATATTTACACAGTACCTACCATGCGCCAAGCACCACCCTAGAAACTCAGGCAATAACACCAAACAAAGCAAAGTCCTTAACTGCTAGATATTTTTGAATTCCTTGCACCTAATAGCACCAGGAACACAGTAGACACCAATAAATAAATGTGAGAGAAAAAAGTACATGTGATGAAGTTATGTGTGTAAATATAACCTGTCTCTAGAAAAGTTGCTTGTATACAGATGAAATAAAAACATCTGGGATCTTTGCAAAGACTTGACTGAAAGTGCCCCGTTAAATCAGTCCTATGAGAATAGAGAATGGACCCAAAAGCAGAAAGCCCTATTCCAAAACTGTGAAATAAGACCCATCTGCCTCTCTATTATCAGAGAAATAAATCTGAAACAGATGAAACCCAGGCAAATAAATCTCTGATTTAAAAAACAAATAACTCCTCCAAGTGTAAAACCTGCTTTTCATCAATCAAGTAAATCAGAGAAGGGCAGCATTTCTAGGCCATTACCCTTGGGTCTCATGGCACTTACAGAATGGCTTTCCTAATTAGTCTAATCATCGCTTCTGTTCCGCGGGGTGGTAGCTGCCTAATTACCCAACTCAAAAATGTTCACCCAACCCCCATGCCCAGCCCTCCACAGCTCTATTTTCTTCTACTCAAGCCACTTTCCCACAAGACTTAATGACACTAGCACAAATAGTGTTAGTGTTATGACAAAACCAAGTATTGATTTGGGGGGTGTGCAAGAGACCCTTGCAAAGCTTTGGAACATTTGTTCCTTAGAAACTGTTAAGGAATACAAGTATGCAAAAAGAGTTAGGAAAATAGCTGGGGTTTCTGAAATTCTCTCAATTATCATTTAAAAAATCGGTGTCAAGAAGCAAATGACACAGAACAAAAAGCATGGTCTTGCCCTAGAATAAGAGTGCTGGTTGGGATGCAGCCTGCTATTCTGGCCTGGGGGCTTCAAAAGTGTCTGCAAGCCAAGGACAAGCACACCGTGTGACCGTCACTGTGTTTTACTACTGGAGAAGAACTCCAGGTAAGGGCAGTGTGAGCATTCTTTTTCAGACTGCCTCTATTCAATTCCTCCTGTCTTAAAAATGCTCTTAGGAAGAAACAAAAAGCACACCAGTGATAACAAGGGCCATGCCTGTAAAAACAGAGTCAAGGGCTGAGTCTGAGTAACCAGCACCAGGGGAGCATCTCCTGTGCCTTCCCTAGGGACTGTATGATGTTCCAGAAGCAATTTTTTGTTCTACAACAACTTGTTGGAAAGTTTACTTTGCCCTATGACCTCAGATAGGGGCTGCTGAGTCACTGGACTGACTTCTTCTGGACTGACTTCTTCTGGTTTTAGTCCCTTTTCATGGAGGCTTCAGAAGGAGCTTTCTTGGAAAGGGGAAAAAAAGAAAACAGAAGGTACAGAGAGGATCAAAGCATCAAAGGTGAGCGTAGAGGCCACCCAAAGAAGATATAGATAGTTATTTAGTGTTTTGTTTTATTTTTAATATCTAGAAGAACATCAAAGAAAAAAGATACGAAGTTTAAGCAGAAAAAAGTTACCCAAAAGAACAAGTATGGGTTAGATGATTTAATGAGAATTCTAGGGATTAGAGCACCTCCCAGCTCTGTTAATAAATTAGGGCAAATTCCTCCAGCTCTGAGATCTAATCGCATTTTCTACATTTATGGTATCCTTTTCTTATATAAATTATATAACTTTAAACAAATTTAAAAACTAAGAACAAATACCCTAACAAAGAGGGTTTTGTTCCTTTAAGCCTCCTCTCTAGGCCCCCGGGGAGCGGGGTTTAGGATCCACTATCCACCTGGTACATGTCCACACCAGTGCCTACCACATGACTCAGCTCTGTGCTAGAACCAATGGTGAAGAAAGATGAAATCCTACCTCATCTTTGTTTTAAGAAGTTTACTGTCTACAGGGAAAGAGCCAAGTAGCACAAACCAACATCTAACAAGAATGCTAAATTTCAATAAATAGCAACTCCATGAATCCTGTTAATCAAGACAGAAGCCTATGTCATTCTCTCTCTCCTCACATCCCATCAGTCACCAGATTCTGTGGATCAATACAAAATGTTACTCGTCTCCCTTTCCACTGGTCTGATCACAACAGCCACTGTCCCTGCCCGAGAAACCTGCATTCCCCTTCATCACCCCTCTGCTTCCTCCTGGCCCTCTCTATTCCACTCTCCACACTATACGGACAGTGATCGTTTTCAAGGCTAAACTGCTTGACCCCCTTTGATGACTTTACATTTTCATAGGATGAAATCTAAGCACCTTACTGTAATTACAAGATCCTGAGTGACCAGGCCTGAGTTTACCTTTGAGGTAAACCTGTTCCCTCCATCCTCCCCCCGCTCCCCACCCGTCTTTGCTCCTATGTCTCAGCCCTGGGTTTCTTTCATTCTTTATATGCTACATCTCTTTCCTGCCCGTGGCCTTTGTGCTAGCTAGTCTTCTACAAGACATATGCTTCCTCTGGCCTGCCCCATTTCATCTGCCACGGACATCTGTTGTTTCAGCCTGCCCAGCTCTCTTTCTTCTGGCAACAGAATATTTCTTTTCTTCTTTAAATCTTCCTTCCTTCATTCTCACTCCACACGGTTTGCCTTAAACTGACAGTGTTCCTTCATCCCCACTCAGGGCCATGAACGTGGGCATATGACTCACATATGGCTTAGTAAAGGTATCCCGTGCCCTTGGCCACAGGGGTACACAAAATTCAAATCAGTCCTATCAGAATGAATCCCAGGGACTTTGCTCTCATAGCAGGTGTGCTGTGGAGCCAGATGATAGGTGACAACACTGTTCACCAAGTAAAGTGAAGAAAAAAGAAAAGGCTTGTGCGCTGGCTTTACTCCCCTCTAATCCAGTCCCAGGTGACAACTATTTCTAGTACATCCAGATCAGGATGAAGAAGAAAAGATAAAAGACAAAAACTCAAGTCTGTAATCCTGGCTCAGCTAATTATGAACCATAAGATATTAAGTACGTCAAGTTGTAGCTCTCCGTTTCCTCATCTGTAAAATGTCAAAGGAAAACTAAGTATTTTCTTTCTTTTTTTTTTTTTTTGCAGTTTTTGGCCAGGGCCGGGTTTGAACCCACCACCTCTGGTATATGGGGCTGGTGCCCTAATCCTTTGAACCACAGGCACCACCCCGAGAACTAAGTATTTTCTAAAGACCATTTCAGTTCTGACTCTCTGTGTAAAAGTGTAGCCAAATGATGGCCACCATAAAGCCAGCCCCAACCAGACTCACTTAAAAGCTGTAAGACCTTCTTTCCATCTGGTGGGATGGTAAACGGGTGCCACCTTTCCAGAAAGGAATATGGATCACGTGCCTTAAAAAGCTCACATTCTTGATTCTAACACCACCTTCAGGAGAATATTCTATGAAAATAGTCAGAGATTCAGACAAAAGTTTATATAGAAGTATACATATGTAATGGCCATCACAGCAGTTTACAAAGCAGTGAAAAACTGGAAACATCCTAAGTGTCCAACAGTAAGGAACTGATTAAGTGAAATTCAAGGCACCTAAGATTATGCATGGCCGCAGAAAAACATACTGTAAATAGTTTTAATGTCAGGGGAAAATGATCTTTAAAAGTGTTTTTACAAAACAGCATGTAAAAATGTGTATACTGCAAAAACATACAAATGATCCAAAAAGGGAAAAAAAAGAAAATCCCTCAAAAAGATTAATATCGTTTTATCCCTCAGCAGTGGGACTACACTGATTTTTGTTCTCTTCTGTAAATATTTCTGTGAATCCCAAACTATAATTGCCAGGATTTTTTTAAAATAAGGAAAAAGTTTAAATTTTTTAAAATTATTATAAAATAGTATTTTTTTATTACACATGTACAATCCAAAAAAAGCCCACATGTGTGTCCTGCCTTTGCCAGAAGTCTGCCATGCACCCACCTTTTCAATGATCTGTAATTCTCATAATTATTATATTCTCTAATGGATCAACTAAAAAGAAGGCTAAAATGTTCCATTAACACAGTGATCTCAGTTTTGCCAAAGTATCTTCAAAAATAATTGAGGGGAGGTTGGAGCAAAATATTTCCTTCAAAGACAGCTAAAATGTTCACATGGGCCTCTAACTCTCTCCCAATTAACCCAGATAAATTTATCAACTCTGCTAGCTGACAGCTAAATCCAGGAAAATGAGATGTAAGCCCAGGGTAGAAGACGCCTACTGCCATAGCCCAAGGAAAATAGGACACCACAAAGACAGGTTTTCCATAGGTCCAATTCAGTTTCACATCAGTCTCTCCCTAGTCCCACCTAGAGATTGGCAAGTTAAAGTTGCAATGCTTTTGACCAGTCACAGCTATAGATATAATACTCAACTAAAAGTGAGACAGAATTTCCAAGAGTAAAAATACGCAAACAAAAAAAAACATCATGGCCATGAACTTGGCTATAGAGTCATAGGCGTTGTGTTTACTCTCTGGGAGGACAAAGACCTTGGGTAACACACACACATACTCCTAACACCCACAGTACAGTACAAAAGTTCCCTGGGTGTCCTCTAGGCAGAGGTCAACTGGGACATATAGGCAGAGGTCAACTGGGACATACAGGCAGGACTTTCTTTGACTGCTTTAATTGATTTTAAGTGATAACCAAACCCTCCAGAATAGGTACAAAACTGGGGGGAGGGGTGTCTAGAATTTGCTAAGTTTGTGACACCACAAAAACAGCTAGTGACATTCAAAAAGATTAACTCACACCTGCAAAACAGTGTTAATTAAGACAGAGGTGTTTTAATTTTAAGCATTGTTTCAATGTCAGAACTTTTAGACAAAAGCATTTAAGACATTCTGTCTGAGCTCTAAACTAAAAATAAATTAAGGCTCTGAATTAGTACAGGCAATCTATCTTCAAAATAACTTTCACCTCTTCTTAAAATTCCCTTGACTAAATTATCATAATAATGGCCATGCTTTTAATGAACATTTACAATGTGCCAGACACAGGGGCTGAGAATTTCACAAGCATGGTTTCCTTTCAATCATTTAATCCTCAAAAACACCCTCATGTAACAAGTTTTACCCTCATTTTACCAATGAGGAAACTGAGGCTCAGATAAATGAATTTGCCCATAAACAAACTACCAGTGAAAGGGGGGATTCAAACTCAAGTCTGTCAAATTCCATCATGAAGTCATAATGTTTTTTTCAAACCAGTATATGGTAGAATATTTCTAAGAGATTTATATTCCACTTTTATGAAAAAGTTTCATGCTTAATTGTGAAGTTACTTATGTAACTAATATGGATCAATCCTCAAACTGCAGTTAACTCTAATTGTGTGCTAAGACCAAAAGAGAGTCTCGCTTAATCGCAACATGTAGTACAAACTTAAACTACCAGGGAAACCTTTGAAATCATTAGTGATACTTTAAATTAAAAAAAGATTCTCCACTCCTATGCTCAAAACTCTTTGATGGCTTTCCATCTAAGAATAAAAGAGAAAAGGCTGATGACCCTATAATTTTGTTTGGAAGTGTCCGGCACACAGAAAGGCCTCAATAAATACTTGCTGAATAAAAGGAAAAATTCTGAAAGCCACTATATCCTTTCTTCTGCTTTCAATCAAAAGATGCATATGTTTCCAAGGAAAGGAAACACTAGGGCATTAAATAAAGTTGAAGGAATAGAAAACTTTTCTTTAGGAAAATCACTGAATTCTGTCTGAGTTCAGATAAGATAATCCAAAAGGACTCAAATGTACCTCAATTAGAACAAAATGAACTTTAGGCAACCTCATTCTCATAGCTCTAAAGAAAATTCAAAGGACCTGTAAAAAATGTTCTAAAAATGATTTAGTCTGTTTCATCTATACGTGAGAAATTATAATTTTTAAAAAGCAGCAGATTTGAAGTCGGTACCTCAGCACTTGTCCAATTGTGCCCTTAATTCATTCCCTCTTTCTCTCTCAGTGTCCTCATTTGCAAAATGAGGTTAGACTACAAGATTTCTAAGGTCTGTCTTAGCTCTGACATTCTATTATTAAATCACAACCGCTAACCTAATTTACAAATCAACTCACTAATTATTTACATCACAAAGAAAATCTGAATTTAGAATACAATTTCCTACAAAGTCACAAACCCCCTGGACTAGAGGGGTTTGTGACTTGGACAATTGTTAGTGATACTTTGTGTGCCACTGGACAACTCACCACATAGTCAACACCTATGTTTTAGGATAATATAATTCAAATCTTCCAAATGCCAAGCTCTAATCTAGAATATTCAGGTAATGGCCTAGTCTCGGTTCAAATGCATAAATGTGGTTTAGTTCTTCAAACAACTGTTAGAAAATTCTTATTTTGAATTAAAATCTGCTACTCTATAAATTTCTTTTCTGTATCCTCTAGGGAAAAGAGTATATTCTTATATAACAGCCAATTTTCACTTTGGATTATATATTTTATTCCAAATACTTAACAATAGCTAGTACATCCACTAGGTCTTCTCTACCTTAAGTTGAAGACTACAGTTTCTACAACCTCCTGATATATGATGGATGCTCTGACCTCTCACCTGCCCTTTGATTATTAATGTCACTCTTAAAATATGACAACCAGAATCCAATAAAACAACTCTGAGGCTAATTGTTTCAGACAACAGCAGCATTGGTTTTGGCACTTATTTATTGATTGAGATAAAATAAACTGGACAGTACTGCCTTCATGATTAAATAAGATAATGAGCGTGAAGTCTTAGCACAAGGGTTAGGGTATAGTAATCACTCAATAATAGCTGCTGCTGTGATTCCTATTAATAAATTAAAATACTATTTTATCAGTATGAAAGCTTTATCTCCCCCAATTAAGCTATCAGCTCTAATTCTCTATAACACTGAGGGTTTGGCTAACACATTATTAGCTGTTTTTCATCTCCATCAGGGTTAGGCAAAGAAATAAAGTATTAAGGCTCGATTTAAACTAAAGATCAATCAGAAACCAAGATAAAACAACTTTGAAATTAAGGCTTCAATTAATGACAAACAGGATGTGATTTATTGAGTTAATTTACACCAAGCTGGCTAAACAGATTGATTACATCAATCAAGAAATCCCACTTTTTACAATCAAAAAGCACTACTCCTTGATCCTACAATTTAAAGAGAAAGTAAATGTAAGTATCACTGAGACATATGTACGCTAAGGAAGCAGTTTGGCACAGAGTTTAAGGGAGTGTGCTCCGGAATCTGACTGTCTAGAGTTCAAATTCTAGATCTACCATTTACCCACTGTGTGACCTGGGCAAATTACTTAACCTCTCCAGTCTCAGGGTCTCCCTTGATAAAATGTGAGTCATGGCAGTACTTACCCACCTTTCTGGGGTTTGAGGGAAACAGATGATGATAGGATGGGGTTTGAGGGAAACAGATGATGACAGTGGCTCTCACCTTTCAAAAACCTTCAGTACTGCTAACATGGTAACTACGACTCAGAAGGAATCTCAAGAAGTAAATCCTCCTAAACAATGTCGCTACAATTTATTATCTGAAAGTCTCCGCCATTTTTAATTTACCCAGACACTCATCTTTGTTAACTATAGAAGTCAATCAAGATCTTAGTATTCTTTGCACATTTACAAGTATCTACGTTTCATACATTTATTCATTTTTAGGGTAGACTCTAAGATTAAAGTAAAACATTTCATCCTAATTTTTTATTTTTTTGTAGAGACAGAGTCTCATTTTATCACCCTTGGTAGAGTACTATGGCATCACAGCTCACAGCAACCTCCAACTCCTGGGCTTAGGTGATTCTCCTGCCTCAGCCTCCCCGAGTAGCTGGGACTACAGGCACCCAGCACAATGCCCGGCTATTTTTTGTTGCAGTTTGGCCAGGGCCAGGTTTGAACCTGCCACGCTCGGTATATGGGGCCAGCGCCCTACTCACTGAGCCACAGGTACCACCCACATTTCAGCCTAATTTTAATACAGTATTTAACTAATCACATATGCCATCATGATAGCACATCGTGTATTGATGTAACAGAGAATAATGAAATAAAGGAACAAACAAAACTGTCCTTGTCATACCTATAACTGCTCGGCATACAGACCTGCTATCCAATATGACAGCACCATGGGGCCATTTAGCACCTGAAGTAAGGCAGCTGTGGTATGAATATAAAATACATGCCTGATTCCTAAGACCAGGTACCAAAAATAAATGATCTCATGATAATCTTTATACCAATTACATACTGAAATGACAGTATTTTGGATATATTAGGTTAAATTAATTCAATTAATTTCACTTATTTCTTTTTACTTTTTGAACGTAGCTACAAGAAAATGAAAACTTATATAATGAAATTCTTGTCATATTTCTATTGGACAGCACTGGGAAAAAAAGATCCTACAAAGCATGCCTCATGAAAATTAAATTCAAGATAAGATATAGGATCTAAAATTCTCAATTATAGCAGAGGCTGGACAGCATGGCTCATGCCTGTAATCCCAGCACTTGGGCTGGCTGAGGCAGGAGGATTACTCCAGCTTTGATCACTCCACTGCACACTCTAGTCTGGGCAACAGAGTGAGACCCCATCTTTAAAAAGAAATGGAAATTTAAAAACAAATGCAGAGGGTGGAAAGCAGAAGATACTGAAATGCTGTACTGTTGTTCTGAGTCAAAAGTTCCAGCTAGAGAAGACCCTGGATGGAAATAATAAAGTCAAAGAGCAGCAGGAAAACCTAAGGGAAAAAAATAAGCCCCAAAGTAGGACCCTAAGTTCTCTTTCTACTCAGAATGAAGTGCGCCAGCATCTCTGGGAGCTTGTTAGGGATGCAGGTTCCAAGCTCTGCTCCAGGCCTAAAGAATCAGAATCTTCCTTTTGGATGAACTGCACAGCAACATCTGGGAAGCAGATGCTCAATCCACGTAAGATCCAGAGACACCTGCATCTTTAAATTCTTACCTTCATGCCAATCTGCTGCCCTGTAGTTGCTAATCATAAACACAGGACCTTATACAGATAATGCACACAATGAACATTATGTTGATTGAATAAATTTCTTGAATGCAGGGATCCCATCCATGCTGAAGGGATGGTGGGGAATCTCCGCCTCGGGTAAGAGCTGAAGAAGCCATCAGTTACTGAAAGTGTGTGGACAGGGCACAGCCCAGACTCATGCATACTGCAGACCTAGGTTGAGTAAGACAAGCAGACACTCTTCGTACCCCAAAATCATTTATTGCAAGGCTCAGACAGAAGAAAATGTTTTGATTTTTGATGGAGGTGGGAAGATAAGAACTTTATATGTTGAAAAAAGTTGACTGCATTAACAAAAATTAGCATTTACAATAGTAAGGAGGATGATTTTAGCTGTCTTAAACTAACCTGAAGTTCCCTTGAAAGGGAAGTGTGCTACTACATTAAGTATGATTTTCATTCTCTTTACTATCTTTCCTGATAGTATTCAAAGATGCTGTTATTTTCTCCATTTTAAAACATCTCTTGACCCACTTCTCCCTTTAGCTACATTTCTCGCCTTCTCTTTACAGCAAAAATATTTGAAATATCTGTCTACATTTGATGTTTCCATTATTCTATTTACTCTCTCTTTTGAAGCCTCAACTGATCAATTGTTGTTCCCTACTACTCCACAACACTTCCTGTTATCAAGCTCACCAGTGATCTCTCCATTGCTAACCCCCTGGATCAATTTGCATTTAACCCTCATTTTAGTTGACCTCTTGGGAACACCTGAATCATCCTCCTTGAAGCAGTTTTTTTCACTTTTCACTTTGCTCCCTAGACATCAAACTCTCTTGATTTTCCCATTAGCTGCGCGTCCTCATTCTTCTTCATTGGTTCTTTCCCGTCTTTCAATCTTAACTGTGGAAGTAGCTCAGGTTCTTGGTCCTGAACCTCTTTTCCTTTCCACCTACTCTCACTCCTTTGTGAATGTCATATTCTGACAACTTGCAAACATTTAACTTTAGCGAGACCTCTCTTCTGAAAGCCAGACAAATCCATCCAACGGCCTACTAGATATCTCCAAAACTATACTCCCTCATCCTTCCTCCAAAATCAGCCTCTCTCTATCTCAGTTAATGCCACTCCACCCTTTAAACTGCACAAGCCAATATCCTGCCAGTCACTCTTCACTTCTCACACTCACGTCCCACGTTTGGTCAATCAGAAAACACACCATCTGGTGCAAGCCACCAACCCCGCTCATCTGGGGTTACTACAACAGCCTCCTAACTGGTCTCTTTCTGCCTTTCCCGACCTCAGTCCCTTCTCATGAGTCAGAGCAGCACTGTGTCCTCCACAAACAGAAGCCAGAAGATGTGCCATCTTTGAAACTTTCTAACTGGTTTCTATGCTCACTCTAATATAACCCAAAGCCTTTGCAATAGCCAATAAGGCTCCGTAAGAGCTGATGATGGTGCAGCTCTTCCTTGTCCACTCTACTCCAGCTACACTGGTCTTCTAGTTCATGAGCAAGAAGCATGACTCTGCCTCAGGTCTTTCATCACCTGTCTCTTCAGTGAGGCCATCCTTGTAACTGCAACTCCACCCACTCCCAGGTTCCCTCCTCTGCTTTATTTTTCCCTGTAGGACTTCACACACACACACACACACACACACACACACACACACACTGTCTCACCTTCCAAGAGCAAGGATTTTTTAGTCCATTTTCTTGCCCACTGTATCCCGGGCATCTAAAGAATGCCTGGTATATATGTGACACTCAATAAATATTTCCTGAATGAATGTATCAATGGAGGAAAGATGACTAACACAGAGCTGCATATGACCTATTCACGTATACTCTGTAGCCTTTCGAAAGCATTGTATTTCAAATAAATCACCTTGTATGCATACATGTATTCGGGTATTATGGAAAAAGCTGCTCCAATTAGATAATTAACTTCATACAAAATCTAACCCATTGTAAAGACACAGCTCTCTAAACAGAGCTAAAATTAATGTTAGCCTTTCTCAAAATCCTTGCTTCACCAAAGCTAATTTCAAACATGGGTTTCCAAAAGGTCCACCCATCCTGCAGCAGGTGAAATAGCTAGGCCAATATACAATGGACTTGGATGTCTTTCGACAAAAGAGAAATTACAGCACAAAGTACAAAGCACTTTGTGTCTCTTTTTTTTTGCAGTTTTTGGCTGGGGCTGGTTTGGAACCCGCCACCTCCAGCATACGGGGCCGGCTCCCTACTCCTTGAGCCACAGGTGCCGCCCCAGCACTTTATGTCTTAATGTATAAAATGTGGGTATAACCCACTTTCAGTGAACCTCTGGACTCAAGTCCAAGACAGAAAAAAATGTTTTGTTGGTGTGATACCTTTTAGTAATGCAATCACTCACAGATGGACATATTGGGTCCTATTTTTATAAACTACATTTTAAAAGAACTTAAAATTATCTTCCAGATAAAAGGAAAGCAAAATAATTGCATCAAATGTTTACCCGTAAAAATAAATCATCCAGGAGTTAGCTAGAAGTGGTGTGTTCTGTTGTACACAACAGAAAAAAATGTGAGACAGATGAAAGCCAAAAGTGATTTTAAAACAAAATGGGAAGAGTCTTAATTTCTCTACTTTACAATATCGCTTTTCATATACTACATCAGGTTCGCTTTCATTTCTGGTTACATACATACAGCAGAAGCTCTTCACAACTCTCTAGTTAACCAATTCCAGGATGAATAGGCCCCGTGTAAGATGTGCTGGCTGATGCCCATTATTACCTTGTGCTCACAGCCAGTAATCAAGACTGGCAAGCTCATGAAATTCTGCTCCCACCACTCAGTTGGCAGTTACCAAGAGTCAGATGTCTGCTCCCTAATGGATCTGTGCTGGTTGTATTTGCTTCTGAAATTATGTAATTTAAATATTATAGAAAATAAATACAAGCATAAGTAAGAAAGGTCTGTTTCACTATGAAAGTTAAATGGAATGCCTTAGAAAGAAGCCATTAAACGGCCATAAGAGGATTCTACTGGCAAATGTTTCACAATGTAATTGATTTTACTAAATAGCAGCAAAATGAAACTTACAAAATATTTGTAGAATATAAATATTCATGAAGCAAATACCCCTATATTTGCAACCAGGTTAAGAAAATGGCATCACCATTCTAACTTCCCTGTGAACCTTATTAATATGTAATAATATGTAATAATTTTGTAAATTAAACCAAATTTTCTCTGCCTACATCAGCAGTTCTCAACCTGTGGGTCGCAACCCACAAGAACTGTATTAAAGGGTCATGGCATTAGGAAAGTTGAGAACCACTGGCCTACATAATCATAGATATATTTATGTTAGTAAAAATTATTGATTTTAAAATCCCTAGCCTATCAATTTCTTTTAAATCTATAAACTATGTGTCTTTACTTAAGCTCCAATTTTAAAATATTATGCTATGTTTCACTAGATGTTTTACCCCAAACAAAACCCAGCTCTATGTGAAGCCATCAACTGACACATAAGCCACACCAGGAATGCAGGAAGAAATGCACCAAAAATGAAAAAAAAAAAAAAAATGGGTGGCGCCTGTGGCTCAGTGGGTAGGGCGTGGGCCCCATACACCCAGGGTGGCCAGTTCAAACCCAACCCCGGCCAAATTGCAACAACAACAACAACAACAAAAATAGCCAGGCGTTGTGGTAGACACCTGTAGTCCCAGCTACTCGGGAGGCTGAGGCAAGAGAATCGCCTAAGCCCAGAAGTTGGAGGTTGCTGTGAGCTGTGTGATGCCATGGCACTCTACTAAGGGTGATAAAGTGAGACTCTGTCTCTAAAAAAAATGGAAATGACATGGATGGAGCTGGAGAATGTTCTTCTGAGCAAAGTATCACAAGAATGGAGGAAAAAGTATCCAATGTACATACCCCTATTATGAAACTAATTTATACCTTTTATATGAAAGCTATAACCAAATAGCCTAAGAATATGGGGAGGGGGGAGGGAGAAGGGAGGGGGGAATGGGTGGAGGGAGGGGGTTTGGAGGGATCACTTCTGAGGTTTACCTTATAGGGGTACAGGTGAATCTTTCTAAGAGTAGAATGTGAACGTTTTAAAGCAATAACTGAGAAAATGACATGAAGGCTGTGTTGACCAGTTTGATGGAAGTATTTCAGATTGCATGTGAAAACCCCACACTGTACCCCAGAAGTGCATTGATGTATATAGTTACCATTCAATAAAAAAAAATATATATATATATGGAAATGAAAAAAATATGATGAAATCAAAAAATGACTGAAACAGATCACTGAGGCCGTTACATCACACCAGGCAAACTCAGCCCAGGCCTCTATCTACTCATATCAGAAATCTCTGTCAGAGAGGAAAGAGCAAGGTGAGGAAATTCCTAGTAGCACAGGGCTCTTATCTTCTATGCCCGAGGTTGACTTTTGCAAGAGAGCTCTGATAAAAGTCACACACCAGAAGCTGTAAAGCAGACCATGGATGGTGACTGCAAAGTGGGGAAAATCCCACTTCTCCAAAGCAGAGTGTATAATGAGACCCCACAGCGAAGTCCACAGGAAAAGTTAACGGGCCAGAGATCCTGCTGACTGGATACTCCACTATCCAGGGCTCAATGTCCAAGCATCTCCTCTGTCCATGTATTTTAGGGAGGCTTTCTGTACTTAGCCACTGAAGAGCTTGTAGGACTGAACTCACTCACTGGTCAACATTTACTAAATGTGCCAAAGTGCCACACAAAGTAGAGGCTTAGACCCTTGGTCTCCTCAGGGGACAGGTCCCAGCATCTCCCTCAGAGTGAGTCTCAAGTCTCTTATATATAAAGGGTGTAGTATTTGCACATAACCTACACACATCTTCTTGTATACTTTAAATCATCTCTAGATTACTTGTAATGCCTAATACAATGTAAATGCTATGTAAAAAGTTGTTCTACTGTATTATTTAAGGAATAATGACAAAAATGTCTATATATTTTCAGTACAGATGTAATTTTTTTTTAAATATGTTGGATCCAAGGTTGGTTGGATACAGAACCCATTATACAGAGCTCTAACTATACTAGAACTTTCCCCTCGGCTTCCATAAAGCACACTGATAGCAATCACAGCACAGGGTAGGACAAAGGCCAGTTTTAACATTTGACAGATGTGTGACTTTGAGAGGCCTGATGATAAATCCAACTCTCACTCAGGTGAAGGGGAACCTCACACCCAGGTCCCATTTACTGCCTCCTTACTGTTTTTCAGAAACTGTCCTAAGCCCTTCCCAACCACTGAATGTCAATGAAGTATTTCATGAGCTCAATGCGGCAGGAAGCCTCAGAGATGTTAAAATAACTTGCCCAAGGTGACACAGCTAGAAAATGACAGATCCAGGAAACAAATCAGACCATCTAATTCAAGGACATACTCTTAACTACTATGGCACTGCCCTTTGGTAACAGAAAATCCTTTAAGATAAGGACACCTATGATCTCAGCTACTAACGCAGGAAGATCACTGGAGGCTACAAGTTCAAGACTGCAGCTCCCTATCATCACACCTCTCCCCCTGCCGTGAATAACCACTGAGCTCTAGCCTGAGCAACATAGCAAGTCCTATCTCTAAAAAAAAAGGAAAAGAAGAAAAAAATTTTTTAAAAGAGGACAGGCAAATGAATCTCCCCTACCCATTCCCTTTACCAAATTTTCAGGAGACCCTAATCAGCAAAGTGTAGAGATTATATTAAATGTGGTCTATTTTTCTTTCCATGCCTTTTTTTCCCCTTGAGTTTCATGGAGATCTGTGTGCCTATTGGAGGCCTCCAGGGATTCAGCAACTCTAAGAAAATACGAACTCATCTTTAAAAGGAGGGAGGGAAGAGGAGGATTGATTACTCTCAAGAGAGTAATGGCAACCTTATAATGTGAAAATGTTTATGAGCCTAGTTTAAATTTTATGAACTATCTCTAGCTTACAGGGGCTTAAGGCGACAATCTGAGTTGCCTTCAGATCCAGTGCTGAGGTCAGCAAAGTGGCCAGATTGGCTTGATCAGTCAGCTTTTCGTACACTCAATGACGGACAGTTGCCACTCAGAGAGCACACCCTCTAAAGAGAAATAATTAAGTTGCAGAGAAGACCCTAGAAGGTCATTACTATGACCTGGTTACAATACAGTTTCCCAAACATTCTGATCCTAAGAATCACATGGAGTGATTATGAAAAGTAGCCCTTCAGAACTCCTGAACCAGAATCTTCAGGCAACCCTAGAAACTTAACATCAGGTAGTTGTTGTGATAGACAAGTATGGTTAACACTATTCAAATTATGAAATTACAGGCCCTAAAAAAGATCAAGAGGAGTCTTCTGGGCAGGGTATCCCCCTTTCAGGTAGTTCTCTGTCTAATCTAGGAGAACATTAATTTCTATACAGAAACATCTTCAGAGAATTAGTCTCTAAAAGTTCCCTTCAGCACATGAGTCTCAAATCTTCAAGGCTACATGGTCTTCCCAAGTAGTTCAGGCAAAGATTTAATCCATCCATTTTCAGCCAGAAATTAAAAGAACAATCTTTGTGATAAAAGTAATTTTACCTAAAGTTGTGTATACCTCTTTAGGAAACATCCGAGAGGCCTGATCGAAGCCTTCTCATGCTTTCCTTAAGATAAAGAACCTCACTTATTTCAAAGGACAGGAACAAGAAAGTGACAAGACAGAGACTTGAGAGAAGATATTTATTTGCAAGGCATGTATCTGATAAGAGACCAGTATCCAAAACATATAAACAACTTTTACAATTTAACAAAAGATAAACAACAACAACAACAACAACAAAAAACCCATGCGGGGTTAGGCAACCTAAGGCCTCAAGGCCATATAAGCCCTCCAGATCCCCCAAGTGGGGCCTCTCAACTAAATCCAAACTTCAAGGAACAAATCCCTAAAAGGAGGGCTTGTGTCCTGCAGAGCAGGAAAATGCAAGAGTCAGAAAACAGATTAGAGGTCTCCTGGGGCAAGGAATGGGGCAATGGTAAGACTAGCAGGTGTGGTGACAGCTTAGGGTCTGGGGTTTATTTTTGAGGTGATAAATATGCTCTAAAGTTAACTAGGGTGATGGACGCACAAGTCTGTGACCACACTAAAAATCACTGAATATATACTTTTCAAGGAGCTTTGTGGTATGTGAATTTTATCTCAATAGTTGTTGAAAAAAAGAATCTCATTTACCCTAAGCCCCGATTTCATCCTCTGGAAATAAAGATACGATACCACCTGGCTTTTGGTATTATAAAGAATATATAAATACATACACAAAACACACATGTGCACACACGCACGCACACATACACGTTATAGTACTTGGCCTATGATAAATATTGAATAGATGTCATTCTTTCTCCTCTTCCCACACTCACATTTTTGTATTGTTATGCCTTTCTATCACTGTATTCTTAGTACAAATTGTGAAACTCAAAATCGGAATGTACTTCAACAGAGGACTAACCCTGGGAATTCTCTCCTGGTTTCACATATGCAATTCTCAAGGCCGTTACTCTACACCTGACTCTGGAGATAGCCTGGAACCTACCTCTTGACTGGCCACTAAAAAGGATTTGGAGATAAAGAGTAGGACTTTTTTCTCAGTTCCACTTCCTTGTTAAGAGTATTCTCTATCTCTAAGCATAGAACACCAGCAGCTTCACTTTCCTATAGTTTAATGGCTCAGCAGGCTCCTTGTTAATTTGCATGCAATTTGAGTACTTTTCCTATCAGTTAGTTTCATCTACATTGAAAATCTAGACTCCTAAGACAGCTCAGCAGGTGTCCTGGAAAGATCTTAGCTGCTCTGATATCCAGCACTGCCCACTTGAATATTCATTGTAATGCTTTGCAGATTTACAGAGCTTGAGGCTACAGAACCATCCACAGCTAGCAATAGAAAAAGTCAACTGCAGTGTTTTCACCACCTCTTGAAGCTCTCAAAAACCTCCCAGCCATCTCTTCCCGGGAAGCCAGTAGGAGACCAGCTCAAATGTTTTCCCATTTTATCAAAAGCCTTTCCTCCATCCTGCTGAATATCATCAACTGTTATAAAATTTGTTCATCTTTTTCAAAATAGTTCCTATTATTGAATGCAAATTTTTTTCTCATTATTTTCAATGATGGTATCTTACTTTAAACCACTTCCATTAAACCATGTCCCCCACACACTCCTGCCACTTTTACAATTATCAGACATTATAGTATAAATATGTATAATACTCAAATACCCCCTGGTCAAGGGAGAAATCACAGCCCAAGACAGACAATGCCCTCTATTAAAACATTTTTGCTCTAAAGTGGTTGCTAATCAATACACTAGCCATCTGAGGCTATTTAAAGTCATTGGAGGCTCAGTGCCTATGGCTCAAGTGGCTAAGGCTCCAGCCACATACACCTGAACTGGCAGGTTCGAATCCAGCCCCAGCCTGCCAAACAACGATGGCTGCAACCAAAAAATAGCTGGGCGTTATGGCGGGCGCAGGAGAATTGCTTGAGCCCAGGAGTTGAAGGTTGCTGTGAGCTGTGATGCCACAACGCTCTACCCAGGGTGATAGCTTGAGGCTCTGTCTCAAAATAAATAAATAAATAAATAAAAAATAAAAAAAAAATAAAGTCATTGGAATTAAGCAAAATTAATGATTCATTTCTTAAATTTCAGTAGCCACATTCCAAGTGCTCAGTTGGCAACACGCACATCCTGACAGCTGATTAGACAAGGCAAATAAAGGACATTTCCATCATTGCAGAAAGTTCTGAACAATGCTGATGCAGGAAGCACCTTCATTGATTCTATGAAAGTTCACAAGCTCTGAGTTCTTAGATACAGTAGTTTCAATATTTACTGATTGTGAAGTCTGACTCTCAGAAGTATGACCCAAGTACCTCTGAAGGCAAGTTCTCCTAGGTCAGTGGACAAGGTTTTTTGGAGCCTGTTACAGAGCCTGTACTGGTTAAGTACTTAACATTATAATGTTGGCTGAATGAATAAACGAATAGCATACTGATGTCTGTATTATAGTTTCTGCCCTGATTTACTTACAGATATTAGCTCAAGGAAAGCAATGCAATTTTTCTTTTCTTCATGGGAGATTTTTATAGGGAGAAAGAAGCATCAGCACGTAGGAAAGGACCTTTGGAACCACTAGAAATGAATCCGCAAAACATACAAATCTGTGCAAAGAGAACTTTGATATTCAAACAGAAAATCTCACATCCAAGTAAACATCTTGCTTCTTCAAATACCCTCTTGTAGATTTTAGGGACAAAAAGGAAGGTCAGGAGAGATGCTCTGAAAGATCATACGGCTTGCTGCCAATTTCTTAGCATTTTCCCAATGTAACTTTACTAGAAAATAATATAATCAAAAAGGGAGTAACTCTCTCATTGCATGGTCTGTGCCACTCACTCTTACACCTAGATTTCTCCTTCCCTCAATCTATATATACTGCGCCTATCAGGGAACTCCTTAGAAAGTAAGAGTTTGGAGAAATTAAATTCAAAAAACACTTAAGTTTTCACATACACAGAAAAGCAGTTCATTGGTCCTTGACCAACAGCCTTCTGAAGGTCAAACAAAAGAAGTAATAGCTGCTTCTATTTTACATTTTCTATTTCCCTTGTCCACAGACCAAATAGCCACAGGAAGAACCAAGCACCTCCACTTCTATAATTCCCTTTTTCTTTGTAAAGGTCTGAGAACAGAAGGCCAAAGAAACAGAGCAGCTGGGGCCAGATCTTCTCATTAATGCCCTCGGCTCCTACCCCAGCCTCCTCATTGTTTCAGACTCCTTTTCGCAACAACCTCTAAGCCCCAGCTTGTGGGAAGAAATAACAAGGAAAAGCAGCCTTCCCTATGTCAACACCCACTGTGGTAGAACTGTCTCCATCACATCTCTGAGATGACCTAATCAGAAATTAAAATAGGTGAGCCTCACATTCCATTTTAAATTGTTAATCTGCTTTACTTTTGAATTCCTTCAGATTGCATGTGAAAACCCCACACTGTACCCTAGAAGTGCATTAATGTACATAGTTACCGTTCAATAAAAAAAAAAAAAAAAAAAAAAAAAAGAATTCCAATGAATGAAACTCCTTACATGTGGCCCCACAGTGATTGCTGTAGACACTAAAGGATTTCTTTCACATTACACAATTTCCATCTCTTAAACCAAACAGTAATCCCAGTCTCTCTCTTTAAGCCAACAGATATATAAAATAATGATTGTTGATGAATTAGTCATCCAGTGTTCAGATTCCAAGACCCAAAGGATCTAAATTAATGGAGCCAAAAAGCTCAGTTTCTGAAATACTCATTGCTAACTTCAAGGATATGAAAGCAGAATGGTGGTTAAGAAAATTGGACTAAGTTGAAATCTTAGCTCTGTCACTTTTTAGCTATGGGATCTTGAGTAAGTTTCTTAACCCCTTCAGACTTACAGAGATAATGACAGTACTGACCTCATGGGCTGTCGACTTAGGGAGATATTCCATGTAAGAATTCAATAAATAATAGCGGTGACTGTAAAAATGCCTCATGCCTCAAAAAGAGCATTTAAAATATGTGTTTTCCCAAAGTTAGGACTGAAATTGGAACTTGTAGGAAAATGCTGCATCTCATAAGATCCACATGAAAATAATATGTAAGTAAAGAGCCTCAGCCCAGGTCAAAATGTTAATTATTCTACTTGCTCTATATCCCTAACTCCAAGATTATTCTTTTAAAAATATGTACCAACATATACAAATTATTCTGATTCATCTCACTGATTTATGTTCAGAGAAAAGCAAGTTGCAAACCAGATGGCTGTTTGCTGTAAAGCAAGCCAGGAGGAGTAAGTGGTCTGCCCTGGCCACAGCCTGGTTGTCACACCGGAGAAAAGGAAGGGAGCTGGTGGATTGATCACACCGCAGAGTCACCAAGAGAGAAAATGCTTGGCCACCTCTGCACCCTGGAGTGTCAACAAAGTCCTTGCCCATTCAGCACCAACTGGGTGTCAGACTGTTGACCTTCTGGGCACAGTGAAAAATCATTCTTTAGGACACAAAGTCCTGCAGGGACATGTGCTATTATTACATAAATAAGAAAACACAAGCAAAGGCCTATTATGAATGTTTGCACGTTATTTTCCAATAAGGCATAAAATGTGATAATTTTGATTGAAGAATAACTTTTTAACTACATGCTGCAAATTATCCTTTTTCTCCATTGTAAATTGCTGTAGCACTACAACTAATAAACACTACTTAATTTGGAGCTTGTGAAAAATGTCTTTGGAAGATGGTCATGGAGCTTGGAAATGCTCTTTCAAAAAATAACGCCACCATTCAAATTCTTTCCAGCAAACCTCTAAGTCTGCACACAACATCACAAATAACACAGCTGTCAAGACACAGACACACTGAACAAACGCTGAAAAGCAGTGATTTTCACCAGTGTGCCATGAGAGGCTCTTAGGTGTGCTATGAAGACTTTTAAAGATCATTAATTAAATTATTTTCCAAAGAAGCTCAAAGCACAATATATTCTTTGTTTTTACTCTTTTTTAAATCAACATAATTTAATTGTGCAGTAGAAGTTTAACTATAGGTTCAAGTGTGCTGTGAGATAAAAAAAAAAAAAAGGTTGAAAAACACTGCTCTAGAGGATTTCATATGGATTTGGTACATCCTTAAAATAAAGCCAGGCTGTTTTAACAATAAAAGAACTAGGAAAAACTGAGGCAGTATTCAAGGTGAAACACCTCCACTCTTAGCAGAGGGAAGCCAAGGACCTCTTCACTTGACCCAGACTGTCTTAAGAAGAATTCCTACATGTTGAGAACCATCACAAGAGCAATGATCCAAGGTTACAGCCTTCTGTAAACCTGGTTCACAAAGTAAGGCACCCAGACTTTGGTCACCAGATTATTTTTCACTCTGCCTAAACTTTAATCATATCTGAATTCATTTCTAAAAACTAGAAAAGATCATTATCCATAAGTTACCTCCTAATCCAACCCAAACCCAAATGCTCTTTTTGTAATTGCCAGATGACAACAGTACCCCACACAAACCTCAAACAAACCAGTCTTGAAGCCAAAGCACATACACATTTTAATGTTCACACGGCTTTTTGCCTCAGCAGCTCTTAACAGAGGCTGAGCTTAACCCATTACCACACCAGTGTCTTGGTTTATGAATAACGCATAACAAATCATTATAGAATTTCTATAAAGGAAAAAAAACTCTTCTGTAACTAGTTGTACCTTAGACACATTTTTTTTCAAGGTAGTGCCAGGCTAAATCCCCCTCAAATATTTTCCATCTGGATTGGCAAACAAATATATACATATCAAGGTTTTAGAAAGAGCCCATAGCCATTCATGGAAAGTATCTCTGAATTCTCTTTTCCAAGGAGCTGCTTTTCTTATTTTATTATTTCCAAATTCCCAAGATTTACTAGCCTACAAATTTCCAAGGCTGCTGTTTATTTTTTTTCTGCTAGCATTAACTTTAATTAAAAGCAAAACTGAACCACTGAAGTACAAAATACATAATAAGGTATTTATTATTCCTTGGTCACGAATGAAATGAACGGTGTCCACAAAACTTTTTTAAAAGTAAACACACATTCAGATTTGCAAATCAGGCTTTTTATGCTTGCATTTTTAAAAATAACATCCAACTATGGAATATCACCTTAATAAGGCTATTTTATTTTAGCTTTGCAGCTTTAATCCCTCTCCTTCATTCAATGGCCAGGGTAAGAGTGGTGTGATCCACTCACAGAACACAGATACTCAGAATGTGAGATTTAGAGCACATCCATGAATAACTAATACATACACATGTCTAGGCATGAAAACATACATGTTAGACCTAGAAGGCTCTGAGAGAGCATCTGCCTACCCAAAGCCCTCCCCCACAGAGGAGAAAGTCTTGCTACAGAAGTTAAATGATTTACTCTAGACAGTGGCAAAACTCACGCAAATCTACATGCCTACTTGCCAGACGTCCCACCTACTAGTCCAAGTGTTTTCCTTGGTACCACTCTGCTCTTTTTGATACAAAAGGCTTATATAACTGAAATACCTGACAAACAAAATCATTTGTAGATGGATATAAGACAGCTATAGAAGGATGTGTTTTTAAACTAGTTGAGAAGGTGCTGACTTATTTTTGCATCTGTTCTGTTGCAAATGTTGCATTTTAACTGCAGAAGGGGAAGGTCATAAGTAACTTCTTAAAAGAAAATCTCCTGATGTGTAAATACTCTCAGACAAAAAAAAAAAAAAGGATGGTTAAGTATTTCTTGGAAGGAGATAGAAAATGCATTCCCTTCCTTCAGCAGGAACATCCTTTCTCCCACATCTCACAAAAACCCAACCACCCCCTCCTTTCAAGGTTCAGCTAAACTGCCAGTTCCTCTCTCCAGAAGTTCCAAGCTGTAGGGCCAGAGCCTTCCTCTGGGATCCTCCATCATAACCAAGGCATAAGTCACTTTCCCCTACTACACAGAAAGCAATCTCCTTGAGAGCAGAAATCCATCTTACCTCGCTATTGGGTTTGCAAAATCCCTTGCACATATTCAATTATAAGTAATGCACTGAAGCATTTGCTGCCAGAATCCCACTTATAGTAATTTTCCAGATCTCCTGCTTCCATACACCAACACCTGGAGCCACTTAAGAGTTATTGTGGAGCGGAAATCCTGGATCCTACTGTCAGGACACCAGTCTCTGGAGACTCAATCATAGCGCCCATCACACCTTCTGCCTAGTGGGCGTTTAATATCCTTTATTGTGAAGAGGAATGACAAAACTAATCATTTACTTACTATTTAAAAGGTCACTGAAAACACTTTAAACCCACGGTGTGTAATCTGTGGTAATCTGTTTTCTACAAATCTCAAAACATCATTTGCCAGAACGTTTTAGCAGAAAACAATGGATAAAGTTAAATGCATGTAAAAATGAATGACTTAAACGTCTGTAAAAGCCACTGGGAATATTACACCGAATAATCTTCCCTTGTCTGTTTACTCGCTCAATCTAAGTTTGTTGGGTCTTTTTTTTTTTTTTTTCCTGACAGAAACGTGATAGTCCCTCAATACAAGGGACTTGGCTGAGTAAAATCGGCACATTTAGGTCCTGTAACGCTTTCCTTCTTGTGATCTTTAAGCAGGAACCAGAACTCAAGCTTTTCTCTCAGGTCTTAGGTTTTCACCACAGAGGGATGAACTAGCCCTAAGCCTTAACACCGCAAGTCGATCCTCCTGGGCTCTCAGCAAACACAAAGAAAGAAAGCGCAAAAAGGAACACAGTTACCAGAACCTTTCGTTACGGCACACACACAAGTGGCCCCGAGGGTCCTGAGGGACCGAGGAGGGACAAAGCGAACCCCGAGTCGGACGGCGGACCCTCGCGCGCCCCACGCCCTGCCGGGGTTGTCCCGGAGCCTCACCGCGGCATTGGTCCCTTCCATCTTCCATCGCCCGCCCCGGTCGCCGCGCCGAAACCCCCGCCGGGCGCTCGGAGGGCCGGAGCCTCAGGGCGCCAGTGCGGGCGGCCGGCGCCGCGTGCTCTTTG
>NW_003852469.1:9209133-9327205 GCF_000181295.1 Otolemur garnettii | reverse complement strand
CGGCACCTCGCTCTCCGTGGGCCTGGCCTCCATCCCGCGAGCGGAAACCCGCCTGTTGCTTTGTCTCCTTCCCCAGCAGTTTTCCCACCCCGAGAAAAGTGAGAGGCGCTTTCCCCAGTGTTTCCTCTCAGGAAGGGCCGTGTGAGGGGAGCCGCGAGCCGGGCGCCGTCCTGCCGGCTCCCCGGCGGCAGCGCGAAGAGCCTGGCGGGAGGGCGTCCCGTCGGGGTCCCGGGCAGCCGAGCGGAGGGTCGGCCTGCGTCCGGGTCCGGGTTTGTTGGCCTTTCTGACCCGGCTCCCGGGCAACGATCCGCTGCCAGAGCCTTGGGGAGGGGGCGGGGGCGGGGCCGGAGCCCGGGAGGGGCGGGGCCTCGGGGACGCTGGGGACCCCTCAACCCGTCTTGGAGACCCCTCAACCCATCCAAGGGCCATTTCTCTCTGAGCAGGATTCGCCCCCAGGAGGGCGCTCCCTGCAGTCCAGCCCGCAGCCTTGCGCCGGAACTGTCCGCGCCGAAAGTGCGTGCCGGGGGACAGGGCACTTAAAACTGCGTTTTCAGTTGAAAGTGCCTCGGCCCTGGGCCTTTTTTCTCTGCCCCTTGTTTGTGCCGCAGACCAAGGGGCTGGAACGGCGCCTTCCTCTGGTAAAGGGAGGGGGACCTATAGCCGCCCCCTTTCAGTCTGTCACGTCTGAGCACCGGGAGGTGGACACCCTGGCCAGCCGCACAGTAGCCCTCTGTTTCTCCTACACTTTGATTGTTCCCAAGATAAGGCTTATCAGTAAAAGATGCCGAAATGAAGAGTAACTTGGCCAAGCTTAGAATTGGGGGAGGGATCAGGTCCTCTGGTGGCCTCAGGCTGCCAGGTGGGCTTACTTGTCCTCTGAGAACGCAGCAAGATGCAGCAAGGCCTCATGTGTCGCCTGCTTTTGCTTTGATTGCCCATCCACAACTGTCAAAGTCACTACCTGGCATCCACGGGGGAACCGGAATGAGTTGGATGCCTTTATACAAATGCATTCCAACTTCTGACACACGCCCGCAGCTCAAGCTCCCGCCGCCAGAACTGCAATATGAACAGATGAGTAGGTTTTGAAGCGCCCCAGTCACTTCAGCGTGTTTCCCGTTTCTGAATCTTCCTTACACCTTACTTAAAGACCCTACCGAGACAGACCTTGTATGCCTATTCCCAATAAAACAACCTTGCTTGAACCTTGGATGGGTCTGACGATTTCGTCGGCAAAGAAGAGTAAGACCAGGTACAAACTGTAGTTGCCACCCTGGGCTTTGACGACTGGTCTGGGGAGGTCTACCTGGGAAATCAACCAACTATTCGTAAACCCAGACATAACTTGTCATATAGGAGGCAGAGTGGACCTAGATCTACATGAGCTTTACTAGTTAAGCGATTAGGAAATAGACACTCAATAATCTACTTTGTTTCCTCGATTATAAAATCGGTTTAATGGGCGGCGCCTGTGGCTCAAAGGAGTAGGGCACCGGCCCCATATGCTGGAGGTGGTGGGTTCAAACCCAGCCCCAGCCAAAAACTGCCAAAAAAAAAAAAATCGGTTTAATAATGCCTTGTAGAACAGTTATTAGCATGATAAATTATATAAAGTTCCTGGCCCATCGTAAATGTTCCATAAAGAAGCATTTTGAAAGTTTGACAACAGAAATGTGTTTCCATTTTCATCATAAAAGGAGGTTTTTTTTCCTTCCTGATGCCAAAATGTTTTAAGATTTTACTGATAGTGCTGGCCAAGTATATTGAATAAATCATTCATTTTTCCAATTTTAATTGTTAGAGGTTCTGATTAGCAGAAATTAACCAGTGTTACTGATGCTACGCTGATAAAACCTGAAGCAAATCAAATACATGTTAACATCTCATTTTGCCAGCATGTATCGTGCATAAATAACTTGTTAAGCTTTTTGGAATATTGAAAAATGGAACATAATCCCCATTCCTGCTACCTTAACCCCAAGTGATCCCAGGAATCCAGCTGAAACCATTCCAATTGTGCTCAAGTTCAGTGTCAGAATACACAAGTCTCCACCTTGGTAAAAGAAGAAAGATAGTTGGTAGACCAGCTGAGGAGGAGCAGCCTCTAGAAGAGGTGATATATATTTATCCAATACAATATTCCTTCCCCAACTCTTCCCCTGAGCTCTAGTATATGTGGTTTAGAAAGAAAAACTGTACGATTAGGTAAGACATTAGATACTAGAGGTCAAAAGAAGAAATAAAAAGGAAGATAAAATTTCTGTCATAAATCATTCATGCATCCAGTTAATCCTTACTATTTCTGAAGACCACAAAAAGCCCAGATTATGGAACACTTATTTATTTACTGGTACAAAAGTGAATATTTACAAAGAATGAAAAAAGAAATCTCAAATATGAATTTCTAAAAGTTGGACAAATCCCACAAACATCAAATCTCGAGGGAAAAATCACATAACACTTTTATCAACTGCCTACATAATTTTTTCACTAATTAATTTCCTAAAATGCCTCAGCAATACTTGTCTTCTTCTGTTATCTGCTGCTATAACAAAAAGCACAGTCTGAATAACTTCTAAAGAAAGAAAAAATTATTTCTCACAGTTCTGGAGGCTGTGAAGTCCAAGAGCATAGCACCAGCACTTGGCAAGGGTCATCCCATGGTTGAAGGTCATCCCAGGTGACAAGCAAGCATAAGAGACAGACAGAAACCAAATGGGCAAATGTATCCTTTCTTCAGGAGCACATTCTCTACATAACTAACTTACTCTCAAAATAAGAGTATCAATTTCCTCATGCCATGATTGATTATCTCATAAAGGCTTCCCCTTTGACTACTATTATCATATAATAGCAATTAAATTTTAACAGAAGTTTTGGCCCAAATATTAAAACCATAGCAATACTTTTTTCCTCATGGGATGGGCTGTATACTCTTGATCCCCTCTTTGGAATAATGTTTTAAAACAGTTTTATTGAGATCTAATTTATACACCACAAAACTCAACCATTTGAAGTGTATAATTCAATTTTTTAGCATATTCCCAGACTTGCACAACCATCACCAGGTCAATTTTAGAAAATTCTCATCATCCCCAAAAGAAATCTTATCCCTATTAACAGTCACCCATTATTTCCCTTCAACCCTCTCAGCCTCTGGCAACCACTAATCTTTATCTTCCTGTAGATTTATCTATTCTGGACATTTCATATAAAAAGAATCAGTGCATATAAATGGGTGGTCTTTTGTGATAGGCTTCTTTTACTCAGGATAATATTTTCAAAGTTCATCCATGTTGTAGCATGGATCAGAACTTCAAATAATAAAGTTATGATTATAATATTATTTGTTGTCAATATTCCCTTCTATGGATAGGCTATATTTTATTTATCTATTTTGTGCAGTTTTGGGCCAGGGCTGAATCTGAACCTGCTACCTTTGGCATATGGGGCCGGCATCCTACTCCTTGAGCCACAGGTACTGCCCAGGCCATATTTTATTGAACCATTCATCAGTTGATGGGCACTTCAATTGTTTCTACTTTTTGACTGTTGGGAATAATATTGTTACAGAAATTCATGTACAGGTTTTTATGTAGATGTTACGTTTTCATTTATCTTTTTAATTCTATCTAAAGTAAAATTTGTGGGTCATATTATAACCCTACGTTTATTTTCAACCTCTTTTCCACAGTAGCTGCACCATTTTGCATTCCCACCAGCAATGTATGAGCGTTCTAATTTCTCTACATCCACATCAAATCTGGTTACTGTCTCTGTGCTTGCTTATAGCCATCCCAGTAGGTATGAAATGGTAAAATGATTGTGTAACATCACTGTCTATGGAATAGAATATAAAGACAGCCAGTCTTTTCTCTAACATGCTTGATCACAATTTACTTTTTTACTATGGACATTTTAGAAAAGTCCCAGCCTCACATTCATTATAGATAATAACATTTATACTTTTAGTGTGTTGTCAATCTTTGAAAGACCTCTGAAGCTCCTTTCATATATAACTGTAGAATTTTAGAGCATTTCAAATTCATTTATGCAGTGGTTGGTTAATACTGAATGCTCTTTTTAAAAAAAAAAGCATAAATAAACTTTCTACAGATGTTCTATTTGGGTGATGTTGCATTTATCAAAACTTATGGAAATTACACTTAAGAGCTGTTCACTGCTCCATATATAAAAGAAAAAATACAAAATTCTGAATCAAATGACATGTTCGAATAGCCCATTGATTATCTTAGACTAAAAGTCTAAGAGAAGTTTGTGAATTGTCCTTTGCACTGCTCTGAGATGTAGATGTGTGTGTCTGTGTGTATGTGTGCACGGCTTATGGGGGAGGGGGGTTGCTAATAAACCTGAAAATGAGAAGATCTTGCAATAGGTACAGTTGGAAAGCCACTTGGAATTTGCTTGGGTATTAGAGATACTGGTACAAAACCAAACAAAAATGCCCTTTCTTGAACCAAGTGAGTCTAAATTTTTGCATGCCCAAGTCTATGCTCACAAGAGTCAAGAAGACAAGTTCTTTATTCAAGGTGAAAGCCAAGGTAATTTACTTAGGAAAGGAATACATAGCAAACATTGGGATAGAAGGAAGAGTGAAAATAGATGAGTTCCCCAGGTTTCAGGTAAATGCTCTTAAATTAACTCATTGTTGTTAATCTCCATTATGAATTTTGCCATCTCATATATATGAGTTATTTTATGTCAAGAAAGCAAGAAATTTAAGTATTTTTCCCTTAGAATCTATGGTCCACTCCTCTTTATTATCTGGATTCTCAAACAATCTAAGTGTTTTAGAGTATGCATTTAAATAAAAGAGATTTTATTTTAAATACACAAACAACACTAACCGCTACAGTATTTTCAATTAAAAGGCCACCTATGAATGCTTCAGTGCACAGGCAGTGTGCTTTATAAATCATATACCAACTGCATACAAACCAGTGATATATTAGAGAATGTAATTTTCAGGCTTATTTATGGTTGTATTCCTAGCTTTCAATGTTGTGCCTGGTCCACAGTAGGAGCACAATAAATAATTGTTGAAGTAAAATTTGCCACTCTCCAGACACAAATATTACCTAAAATCATTTTATGCTATAATTGCAATAGCCCAAGATGGAGCTGAGAGGATACTGCTAAGACAATAAGATTCTGAATCAAATGAAATGCACAAATAGTCCAATGATTGTCTTAGACTAAAGGCCTAAGAGAAGTCTGTGAATTGTCCTTTGCACTGCTCTGAAATGTAGATGTGTGTGTGGGACACATCCTTCCTTGTGGGACTCTGCTGAATCTTGAGTGGATGCCGGGTGGATAAGAGGAATGGGAGGCAAGAAGCAAAGAGCAGAAATATGGCCAGTGTGCGTGGGTGACTAAAGAGAGCAAAGAAGTTGCAGAAGTCAAGGGAAGATCAAGGACAGAGCAGATACTGCCTATCTTGAGGTAAGTACACAAAGAATGTTAGATCAGAGTGGTATGCCTCATAGGATGGATTCAACTCACCTTTTCCTCATGACCCAAATAAGTTAAGTCTGGTAAAATAACAATAATAAAATATATTATTTTATTAAATATAAATATAAATAAAATATATGTGTATAAAGGTTTCAACTTATTTTTTATTGTCATCATGAATAGCTATTCTTTCATTCATTCATGGGACAAATATTTATTGAACACTTACTGTGTGATAAGATATAGTTTACTGACAATAGGCCTACACAAAACATCCTTATGTTTTGGTACTTAGAGTCTTTTGAGCTCAAGGAGACAGAAAATAAACAGAATAAGTAAATATAAGGGATATTATATGATAATAAGGGTTTGGGAGGAAAAATAAAACAAGAAAGGGGGATAAAGTGTAAGAAGTGCAGGGTCAGGTGGAATGACGGTTGTAAAGCAGTGGTTCTCAACCTTCCTAATGCTGTGATCCTTTAATACAGTTCCTCATGTTGTGGTAACCCCTAACCATAACATTATTTCTGTTGCTACTTCATAACTATAATTTTGCTACTGTTATGAATCGTAAGGTAAATATCTGATATGCAAGATGGTCTTAGGCGACCCCTGTGAAAGGGTCGTTTGACCCCCAAAGGGGTCACAACCCACAGGTTGAGAACCACTGTAAAGGCTTTTCAAAGGTTTCATTGAGAAGGTGACAATTGAATAAAGACTTAAAGGAGAGGGAAAGCCATATGTAACTACGGATATAAAGACCCTGAGACCTTGCCCAGTGTGTTCTGAGCACTGCCAGAGACTCAGAGTGCCTAGGGATGAGTGAGTCAGGAGAACAGCAGCCCGAGATGTGATGGGGTGGGGGTCTTACAGGTTGCTGTAAGGATTTGAAATTTTAACTGCCCTTGGAAGATTTTGAGCAGAGGAGTGATATGATCTGATATGTTTTAACAGGCTCACCCCATATACTGTGTTAGAAGCTGAGATGTGTATTAGCAGGCTATTGTACCAACTCTAGTAAGAGATGATGTAGCGTGGGCCAGGGCGGTAGCAAACAAACAAACAAAAAAAGGTTTTCAGATTTTGAAGGTTGAGGTGATGGGATGTTCTGATAAATGGAAGGTATAAGAGAAAGAAAGTAAAAAATGACTCAAGGGTTGGGGCTGAACTACTAGAAAGACAGAGTTGCATTCTCTGAACTAGAGAAGAATGTGGAAGGAGCAAGATTCAGGAAGATCAGGCTCTCGTTTTGGGACTTGTTAACTTGGAGGCACTTTTAAGTGAGCTGCTGAGTATATGAAACCAGAATTCAAGGGAGTGGCAGGAGCTAGAGCTATGTATTTGAAAGTTAAAATAGAGATGGCATTTACACCCATGAAACTGAATGAGATCAGCAAAGACTCATTCAGATGGTAATGACAAAAGAGGAAAACCCATGCACTCCAGAGCTAAGCAGGTGGAACGATGAGGAAGAAACAGCAGAGGAGTCTCAAAAGGAGCAGTCAGGGAAGTAGGAGGCAACGAAATGTTCCTCAATGGAATATTTTCAAATTACTCTTATGTAAAACTTTTTTCTCTCTGCAGTTTCCAATCCACAGTTTCTGTATTCCATTCTCTCCCCATATCCTGCAATCATCTCTTCTCTTTCTATGACCACTGTTTATTATTTTCAAGGGAGAATGAAAGGGCATTATGTGCCCGTAGTTCTAGGAGTCTTTCACTTTGTCTCAAGCCATTTTCTATGCCTGATCTTGTGTTACTTATATTTGTCCATGAATATTTTTTTTGCCTGAGTAATTACTTCTGGAATTATCTAAAAATGGATTTAGTTATATCTAGGTTTCCAGACTGATAGAAATTATTGATATTTTTGTTTATTTTTTGTTATAAAGGGAAGTAACATCTGCAGCTTCTGGGAACTGTTGATGAGAACATAGAATGAAATCCAGATAACATATCAAAATCAGGATGTTGAGTATGTTCCATTCCTGATTGACCGAAACTGTCTTTCCTGATCTTTTTTTTCAGTGGGAGAAACTTTCCCTGGCATGACAAGAAAAACTTGGCAAGCCCACAGGTTGTTCAGCTCACTTGTAGGTCTTCTGAATATAGTGTCAATTCAATAATTAGAGTATAAAGTCTTTAATCCAAACTTGACATCACATAAAATCTTCTCCGTGGCTTCATCTAGAAGTATGCAGTGGGAAAGGATGGGTGGATGAGATCCTCTGTTACAGTTCCTTAGCCCTAGACACCCAGTGGGATACAATCCTCTTTCTGCTATGATTCTTCCTCTTCTGCCACCCTCCAGATAGACCCCAAGAAGACAGAGCCCATGCCAACTTCCTTGCACATGGCCCACCATGGCACGTGGTCCACAAGAAACAGTCACATGCCCCTTGACTCATCAACCCTGGGAGTGCTGGATGATCCCAACCACACAGCAAGAGCTTTCCCTGTCTCTCTGCAAAAGCAGTTGGTCAACCCCCTCTCACTCCAAGTTTCCTGGAAAGAAGCAATTTCCCTGAGACTTCTGGGGTATGAATGCAGCTACCCCCAAAATAAGACCTACCCAAAAAATAAGCCCTAGCAGGATTTCTATGCATTTGTTAAGTATAAGCCCTGCTCTGATCATAAGACCTAGTGATAGGCATGGTTATGCAGCATATCTGCCTAGCCACACCCTGCATTTTGGCAGGGAGGGGAAGACATCCCCTAAAAATAAGCCCTTGTGTCTTCTTGAGAAAAAATAAATATAAGACAGTGTCTTATTTTCAGGGAAACACAGTACCATCCTCTATGTTTACAGCTACAACGAACAACTTCAAATTTGTCCAAGGGGTCTCTTTGAAGGCCCTTCACTAGGCTTGGGGTTAGAAAGTAGCACCCTCCCCCTCTCTCCCTAATGGGAAGCAGAGGCAGACAATAACTCTCATCTCTATCTCCTTTCTCCTCTTACTTCTGCTTCTTTTTATAGCTTTGATCACACTGGGAATGAGGATGGGTATTCAAGATGGTGGAACAGGGTCTCAGGACCATTTCCTGAAAAATCTGTACCTGGGGTGGAAGTTGGCTCACATACACAGGGATATCCTTCACTTTGTATTACATTGGCACCTCAGTAGAACCTGAGATGAAAAGGGCCCCATTCGACCATCCTTTGATACTCCTTAGCCTGAAGGAGCCATAGCATCTTGTTTTCTCACTATGAATACATGTGCACATAGGTAGATACACAGTATAGATCTTCACCTTCATTGTAGATTCTTATGTTTGACAGTGATGATTCAGAAAGACTAGTACCTATGCGGGCAGTGATTGCTGAAAAAACTCCTGTGTCTACACAAAGCCCAGTCCTTCACAACCACACCGTGAATACTGAGGCCTTTCACGTTTCCTATTCCTCACAGCTACACTGTCCAATTCCACAGCTACTGGCCACATGTGGTTATTTAAATTTAAATGAATTAAAAGAAAAGTAAATAAAAAAGATTTAGTTCCTTGGTCTCTCTAGTCACATTTCAAGTGTTCAACAGCCACAAGTGGTTAACAGCTGCTATATTTTAGTGCAGTTCTAGACATTTCCATGAACTCAGAGAATTCTATAGGACAGCACAGCCTCACACAATATTTAGCACATAGGATGCGTTGAATAAATGGCAAAGGAAGGTTTGAGCCATAGGTACCATATGATTGCTCTGGCTTATTTTTCTGAGAATGTAAAGCCTTTTATTACAGTATTATGTGCTGACTCAACTATTAAGAATTAAAAACCAATCGTCACCTGCACACACAGTTGTAGCTGCTTTTTTGTTTCATGCTTGTAAACCTATCTGCATCTGCCTACTCCCCCAGAAAATGCTTTACTGTCAAAAATAATTCCTGCCAACATGTGAGGAAAAAAGTCCCTGCTTCCCCCAAAGAACACACCACTTTTTTGAAATTATTGAACGAAAGAAAAGGAATGGCTTCAAAATCAGTATTTGCATCGAAGGGGAATTCCATAGAAAATATCTCTTCACTGAAATAAGCATTTTGTTTATCATATTTTTTTTCCAGGATAGAAATGACCTGTGGAAATGATCTATGTGTGTGTTTTCAAATTGCTAATGTTCCCTAGAGTGTGTCCGAGAGGACAGCAAAGCTTAGTGGCCCCACTGCTCATCATGGAGGAAAGAGGACAGTCCCCAGGGCTCTGGGATGCTGAATCAGAGTCAGGAGACAGAAAAGGCCTCAGTTCATTCACTGTCTAACCACGTGCGGAATAATTAGAAAATCATTTGGTCTTTGTCTCGGTTTCTAAAACCCTTGGAATTTCCTGAGTGTTCTGTTGTTTGTGAAAAAGCTCCTTTGATCACACCTGAGTTTATGCTAACGAGGTGACTCAGGGTGGTACCTCTAGACAGCCTCACAATAGACCTGGTCATCAGTGAAACCAAGTGATTAGAGGGTTGGAACTGTTAGTCCCAACACTGACCTCTGGGAAGGGAACAGGGGGTCTAGACATTAAGTTCTATAAAAGGTCTTGAACAAAGAGATTTGATGTGCTCAAAGGTTTGGTGAACTCACTAGCTGCAAGGCTAGTGTGCCCAGAGAGGGCATGGAGATCCTACAGCCCACCCCCATGCATCTCTGCATGTGGATGTTACTGAGTTTTGCCTTTATAACCAACCAGGAACTGTCTTCCTGAGTTCTGCAAGCCATTCTACCAAATGATCAAACCCAAGAAAGGGGTTGTGGGAACCCCCAATTTATAGCTAGTTGGGCAGAAGTATGGGTGGCAACCCCAGACTTGCTATTAACACCTGAAGTGGGGACAGTCTTGTGGGACTGAGACCTTTAACCTGTGTGATCTGATACTAACTCCAAGTAGACAAGGTCAGAATTGAACTAGATTATAGGACACCCTGTCAGCGTCTGCAGAGAATTAGAGAAACACTTGGTGTAAAAAAAAAACCTACGAATTTGTTGTGAGAAGTGTTGTGTAAATAGAGAAACTGTTCATTTACCATGGGACCTTCATGTTGTTAGGCCTCCATTTCCTTTTCTATGAATGGCCAGGATGGCCTTCTTGCTTGCCAAATTCTAGCATTCTAGGATTTAAAGAGCTTTCAATTAAAATTAGTCTTTATTCCACGATTCTCACAGTCTTTTTGGCAAACATTTAGGGACAATGGCAAGTGCCAGAAGCTGACTCTCCATGTTCTGAATTGTGACCCTAAGGAACTCAGGCTAGACAGTTCCCCAGAGGGCAGAGGCCACGCCTTTTTAATATATTTGCTTTTTATCTCTAGCACTGGACATATTGCCCAGCACATAAGCGGGTTCATCAAATGTTCACTGAATGAATGGATTCTCTTTATTTGGGGCAGAACTGACATGTTGTTTACGATTCCCTTCAACTTCAGTGGCTCCAAAGAGATAAGTGTTGGTAAACGCTGTCATCAAAGTCAGGAGAACTTCAAACAGAATTCTCATCACATATCACATGCCTTATGGCTCCTCCATTTGAAAATCCCTGTACATTTAGTATTTCTAAAAGGAAAAAGAAAATCTATCAGATAGCTCCCATTTCCCCATGAAAGATTCTCACTCTGAACATAACTGGTGAGTTCCCCGCTAGAGTTGACAAATCCCTGGGGCTGAATTCTGACACACTTCATTTGTAAGTTCTGTGAGTACAGCTATTTGGTTTTTTTAATTGTATTAATCTATAGTCAAAAAACCCAGTGAAAAGTTGAGGGTTTTTTTTCCCTTCAAAATCAGCTTTATTGAAGTATAATTAACACACTGTAAAACTCACTGATTATATGTACAGTTCGGTGAGCCTTGATGTGGGGCCATGGAAGCATCACCAGTGGAGAGATTCTCCCTTCAATGGTCCTCCAAAGTTTCATGACCCTCTGCTGTTGATTCCATCCTTCCAGACAGTGGATCCTAGCAACTACTGACAGATACGCTCTCACTGTAGTTTTGTCCTTTTTATAACTCCATACTAATGGGTTTATTTATTTACTTTTTATATTTTTGAGACAGAGTCTCACTTTGTCACTCTCGGTAGAGTGCTCTTGTGTCACAGCTCACAGTAACCTCAAACTCTTGGGCTCAAGCAATCCCCTTGCCTTAGCCTCCTGAGTAGCTGGAACTACAGGTGCCTGCTACAATGCCTAGTTATTTTTAGAGTGGGGGCCTCGCTCTTACTCAGGCTGGTCTCAAACTTGTGAGCTCAGACAATCCACCTGCCTCGGCCTCCCAGAGAGCTAGGATTACAGGCATGAGCCACTGCACCCAGCCACCATACTTAAATAGTATGAGCTCTTTTGTGTCTGCCTTTTTTCACATAGCATGATGCTTTTGAGACTTATCCATGTTCTTACATGGATCTGTAGTTCATTCTCTATTCTTGAGTAGTGTTCTGCTATGAATAGTTTGTTTTTCCATTCACTGGTTGATGGACATTTGCATAGTGCCCATCTTTTGGCTATTACAAATATAATGCTATGAACATTCATGTTCAAGTTTTCATGTTTTCTTCCCATATACCCTGGGGTTATCTTGCTGGGTCATATGGTTAATGTATATTTAACTTTACTTTTTCAAAAATCTGCCAGTTTTCTAAAGTGGCTGTGCTATTAAAACTACTTTGCATTTCCATCTGCAATGTGTGACAGCTCCAGTGCTCTGCACTGTGGCCAACAGTTGGTAGTGTAAGTTTCTAAAAAAACCTTTAGCCTTTTGAGGGTGGAGCAGTATCTCATTGGAGTTCCTCTGGCATTTCTAAATAATGATATTGAGTGTCCTTTCATGTTCTGATTTTCAATTTGTGAGTCTTCTATTGTAAAGTATCTGTTTTAATCTTTTGCCAATTTTTTAAGATGCATTTTTTTTGTCTTATTACTGAGTTGTAAGAATTCTTTATATATCCTGGATACATGTCTGTATCAAATATGTATTTTATAAATGTTTTCTCTCTGTTTGACTTGCCTTTTAAAGTTTCTTAAGCATCTTTGAAGAGCAAAAGTTTTTAATTTAAATGAAGCTCAGTTTACCATTTTTTTCTTTTATGGTTTGTATTATTTTTTTGTCCTAAGAAATCTTTGCTTCGTGCAATGTCATGAAGATTTTCTCCTGTGTTTGCTTCTAGAAGTCTTATAGTTTTATGTTTATGAGCCATTACAAGTTAAATTTTATTTATAGTATGATTAAGGGTTTATAAACATAAACTATTATGTTTATATTTATGAGTCATTACAAGTTAAATTTTATTTATAGTATGAGTTAAGGGTGGAGGTTCTTTTTTTCTTATGTAGCAATCCAGTTGTTCCAACTCTATTTTTTTTTTTTTTGCAGTTTTTTGGCCATGACTGGGTTAGAACCTGCCACCTCTGGCATATGAGGCTGACGCCCTACCCCTTTGAGCCACAGGCACCACCCCCAACTCTATTCTTGACAAAATTATTCATTCCCCATTTAAATACCTAATTGAAAATCAATTGGCCATATTTGTGTGGGTCTATTTTTGAATTATTTCTCCCACTCTGTTGATCTGTGTGTCTATCCATACACTAATACAAAATCTTGATTATTAGCTTTGCAGTAAATCTTGAGATTGCGTAGCATAAGTATTTTAACTTTATTTTTCCTTTTCAAGATTATTTTAACTATTCTAGATTATTTGTATTTTCACATCCAAGTACATTTGAGAGTCAATATGTTAATTTCTTTAAAAATGTCCCATCTGGGATATCAGTTGGGATTTCATTGAATTTATCAGTCAATTTAGAGGACATTGATGATGAATGAACTGAAACATGAACACAATATATTCACTTGTTTCAGTCTCCTTTGATTTTTTTTAGCAATTTTGTACACTTTTTATTGTACAGTACTTGTACATATTTTATTAAATTTATACCCAAGTATTTCATGTTTCTTGATGCTACTGTATCTGACAGTTTTATTATCTTTAAAGAGCCTCATTGGTCATGAAGTCTAGTATGATTTCCTTTTTTAATTTCAGATAATTCTATCATGATATTAAATAGAAGTGTCAAGAATAGACATTCTTGCCTAATTTCTTATCTTAGTGGGAAAGCATTTAGGTTTTCCCTGTTAAGGACAAAGTTGACTTTTGGTACATGCAATGTATTTTATCAGATTGTGAAATTTCCTGTCCATGATCAATTTGTGGAACGTTGTTTATCATGAATGAGTATTGAATTTTGTCAAAATGCTTTTTCTGCACCTACTGAGATATTCATAGGATTTTTCTTTTTTCATGCTGTGATTTTGTTATATTACATGGATTGATTTTCTAATGTTAAACCAACCTTACATTCCTAAGATAAACCCTATTTGCTCATGATATTATTATTATTATAGGATTGGTTTATTTAGGCAGCCACTACAGAATACCATAATACTCATTATGGCTGAAATGATTACAATTTATTTTCTTACCATTCTGAAGGCTAGAAGTCCAAAATCAAGCTGCTGTCAGATTTGGTTTCTGGTGAGGGCTCCCTTCCGGGTTTATAACAACCACTTTCTTGCTATGTCCTTACACTGCCTTTCTTCTTTCTTGTTCCAGGTGTTTCTCTCACATCTTATAAGGACATCAATCTGCCTGAATTAGGGCCCCACCTTTAAGACTTCACTTAACCTTAACCACCTCCTTAAGGCACTATCTCCAAATATAGTAACTAGGGGGTTAGAACTTTAACATATGGATTTGGCAGGGGCAGGGACACAGTACCCATAATAATTGTCCATTTTATATGTTGCTGGATTTAATTAGCTAATTATTTTTGCTGTTATTGCAGCTATGCTTATAAAGAATATTGTTTTTTTCTTGGATCTTTTTGGGTTGGGTATCAGACCAAAAATGCTGGCCTCATCAAATGAGTTGGGAAGTGTTTTCTCCTCTCCTACTTTCCAACATTATGTGTAGAATTAAGGACCAGGCATGGTGGTCTACACCTGTAATCCCAGCCCTCTGAGAGGCCCAGGTGTGTGAATTGCTTGAGTTTAGGAGTTTGAGACCAGCCTGAGCATGAAAAAGACCCTGTCTCTAAAAATAGCTGGGTGTTGAAGACAGGGGCCTGTAGTCCCAGCTACTTGGGAGGCTGAGGCAGAAGGATTGCTTGATCTCAAGAGTTTGAGGTTACCGTGAGCTATAATGCCATGGCACTCTACTGAGGGCAACAAACTAAGACTCTATCTCAAAAAAAAAAGTGTTTGGAAGAATTTACATGTAATGCCATCTGGACTTGGAGTTTTCTTATGAGAAAGTTTTTATTACAAATTTAATTTCTTTGAAAAAGAAAACAAAATGTGTGTGTGCACACACACGGGTACACACACACATATATATATTCCAACAACCTCTTTCTACTTGAGCATACTTTCAAAGAATCCGTTAATTTCCTCCACTTTGTCAAAATTAATGGGATAAAATTGTTCATATATTTACATATTTTTTAAGATCTGTGTGATACGTAGTGATGCTGACATTGGTCATTTGTGTGTTGTATTTTTTTCCTAATTGATTTAGCTGCAGGCCTACCAATTTTATTGATCTTAAAGAATCAACTTTTTATTTTTATGTTTCCTCTGTCATTGTTTCTGCTCATGTGGTTATTGTTTCCTTCCTTCTGCTTATTTGGCATTTAATTTGCTTTTGTTTTTCTAGTTTCTTAAGGCTGCAGCTTAGAAAGAGATTAAGCTTCAGTTCAGTGGTAAAGGAAATAGTGTAGGTTATAAACAACTTTACGCTATCGAAGATTGGAAGGTGGGGCATCCAGGAAAAAATATGAAGCCAGAGAATATCTCCAGATTCTGTAAATAATCCCCCAACACACACACACACACACACACACACACACACACACACGCATACACAAACACTGCAGAAAAATGCACTCTCTTCTTATTCAACATTTATCTTCTCTATCTTCATATCAATTTCATTTCTAACCTTCTACAATGCCTCCATTTTAAAATCATCCAAATAGAAGGAATTCTTTGCAAGCCACTCTAATTTTGGTCATGAAAATATACTAGGATCAGCTGCCTTCTCTTTGATGTCCTTCTTGTTCAACTCCTTGTTGAATATAACTTATTGCTACAGAATCCTCTGGCAGAAATAGTCCCATGTGTTCACTAAATCATTTCAAGTTCCTCCTAGGCACACAAAAGGGCCACATTTCATAGTCTTATTGTATCTATATGGGGCTATGTTACTAGTTCTGGTCAATGAAATATGTACCAGAAGTAATGTAACATCTACCACCAAGGCCTGGCACCTACAATCCCCACGTTCACGTCCATATATACTGAAGGGTTGTCAGTGCAATAAGCAGCCAGAACACTCCCCAACACGTACTCTGTGAAGTAAGAAAGAAATTTATATTGTGTTAAGCTACTGACTTGTAAGGGTTCCTACAACAGCACGAATTTTACTTACATTGCCTCATACCTGGCCCAAATTATACTCAAATCAAGTACCAATAATAAGCATCTTAGTACACATTTTGAAAGCTGTAAGAGAATTCTGTTGTTCCAAAAATTGTGGATCAAGTATCCTGAAAACAGTTATCAGTTTGATAACAATTGCCACACTACTTTTTGGAGAAAAATCACAGGAGGGAACAGAACAGTGATACATTTAAAGTCTTCCTATTATTTTCTCTGCTGAGGTGACCTTTGTTTTTTGACACAATGAAGGCAAGAACAATCTGAGAAAGTCTGAAACACGTAATGTAGGTGAGGTTGTTTCCTTCCTTCCCACTCAATAGAGTAAACACCTCTGTAATAAAAAAGTGCAGGATGAAAGTCCATTAACGACAAATACATTAGAGTCATCCCAGTGCAGCTGGGTGCTCCTTGTGGGTCAAGTGGGTGACTTTCTGTTGATAAATTGGTTCTGTACATTAACTAAATCAGAGTGGGAAAAGAAAACACAATCAAAAGACCAAGATTCATAAACCCACATAAAACAGAACCGAAAGAGACATCAGACGTTATCTAACTTAGTCTCTATTTTGCAGATGAGAAAACTCTTAAAAACTCTTGGCACAGGTGGTGAAACAATTGTTTGGGTATAAACATCATAATATTTTACCTTTAAAAAGTCTTAATTTTACACGTTCTGCAATCTGTTCTATTTTGGAGAAATGATCTCTTTCTTAGGGAAGTCCTTTCTGCCTACTTGACATTACTCAGGAGTGGGGATGAGAGAGGATGTTAATTTGAAGCCTCAGAGTCCTATCTGGTCATTTTGCTCCAATAATTGTCATCTTTTATCACGTGAGTTACAAACAACTGACTCTTACTTTATATGTAAAAGATACACTTAAACTTTATTGAGAAATTTTTATTTTTTTTAAATTTAACATTTCTTATACTACCCCAACCTTTTCCCACCTGCAGAGTGAGATATGGTTTATCTGTCTACCCCTTATGTTCGTATGTTAAATGTACTATTTAGACACAAATGAAAATTGAAAGCCAAGCTGATTTATTTTCTAACTTAAGCTATGTTGATCTGCTGTTAAATTTTTTTAGGTAAGAAAATATTTCCAAAGAAAGTATTAGTACCTTGTAGCTGAGGAATTTTTGTCATTAACATTAGAGCAAAAAACTTGCTTCTCATTTTGTTGTGAACTTAACAATGATGTTAAGGTTAATTGTCAACATTAAGAAAGAGGGCTAGTTTAGTGCTCTAAAATTTGGTGGAAATGCCATGTAATTATTACCAATAAAAAACGAAATACAGATCTATCTTCAAATCTATTTTGTTTGGGAAAAAAGACATTATGTGATTTTTAGATGTTGATTCATAGGTGGAAAAGATATATAACTAATGTATTTTTTTAATATGAGATTGTTTTCTTCTTTAGTTTTTTTTTCACAGTTTGTGCTTTACTATGGAAAGTGGCCACACCAGACATACTGGTCTATTCTGCCCACACTGTTAGGAAACTCTTAGTAAATGATTGATTCTAGAATTGATTCTGAGATAAACTCTGTTTGATCATGATATATGATTATATTGGTTTGCTATCTGTACCTGGTGGGTAGTTTTCTTTTTTCTTTTACTATTTCTTTTATTTTTCAAAGCTTAATTTTTATTATGCCCAGATAAGTGTTTCTCAGGCTGGGTGCAGTGCCTCACGCCTATAATCCTGGCACTCTGGGCAGGCTGAAGCAGGAGGATGGCTTGAGACAGGAATTCGAGATGAGCAAGAATGAGATTCCCATATCCTACAAAAAAATAGAAAAATTAGCTGGGTGTGGTGGCACATGCCTGTAGTCCCAGCTACTCAGGAGGCTGAGGCAGGAGGATCACTGGAGCCCAGGAGTTGGAGGTTGCAGTGAGCTATGATTGTGCTACTGCACACCAGCCCAGGTAACACAGTGAGATTCTGTTTCAGAAAAACAAAAATAAAACAAAACAAAAAAACAGAATAGTATTTCTCTAGCATTGCAGAGAACTATGTAAATGTAATGGCTAAAAATCCTTTACTATGTAAATGTAAGGCTAAAAATCAGGGCAACTGTAAGCCTTTCTATTTCTCTGCTTTGAGTGCTTTTTCTTTTTCTGTTATAAATCTTCTTCCTTTCTCCCCTTGCGCGGTTTACATCCAGCCCTCTTACCCTGGCCTCGGTTACCTCCCTAGTATTCATTTTCTCATTTCCTTTTCCCTTAGCTCCCTTTCAGCTTTGCTTCAGGGGTTCCCTGGCTACCCTGCTATTGCTAGCTAATTATCACAGTGAGGACAGCACTCCCAGGAGCAGACATCTCATAAGTGGTGGGGCTGGGCCTGAACCACAGTCCTACAGACAAGCCTGTAACTGTATAGATTTCAGCCATTTCTGTGCTAATGCTCAGGGTTGGTCTTCTCACAGTGTTAGAGAAAAATAAATACAAATGAGAAAAATGATAAGAGGGAGGGCCTTGTTGAAAACCTAAGTGGGTTCATTGCCTACTCGCTGATAGAACAGTTAAAAGACAAGGAAAGATAAATATCTAGAGACATGTGACTATAAGCAGGGAAGATTCTGGATATGAAGGGAAATAATTTGTAATTTTAGAACGCAATGAGCACAGACTTAGAAAAGCTAGTTGGAAAAAAATATCTGTATTTGATAAAGATCTTAGGGGTCTTAGAGGAGAACCTGGCAGAGACTGGATAGTCAAACTTAGTGGATATTTTCCCTAGAATTAAGACTTGTTCAGGACAAAGATCTGAAAGAGAAAAGTTTGTTGCATGTACCGTTTAACCAATAATACTGTGTTACAACATAGGTGCCCCAGGTGTCACGTGATAGCAAGACTCCAGGGCAGGAAACGCTGAAAGGTTAACAGAGAAGTACTTCTCCGTTCTCTTATAAAATTCATGGAATCAAATGGACCTGGAAGTCATCTATTTCAACTTCACCCTCACAGGAGGAAGTACTTACACAATATTTTTAACAGGTGGTCATCCAGTTTCTGCTTCATTACTTCTGCTGCCAGAGAAGTGAGTCATTACCTTCCAAAGTAGCCATTCCATTTTATTTATTTATTTTTTTGGCTGGGGCTGGGTTGGAACCTGCCACCTCCGGGCGTATGGGTCTGGCGCCCTACTCCTTTGAACCATAGGCGCCACCCCAGCCATTCCATTTTAAATAACATTTTTTTGAAAGGACAGATACTATGCTAATGGAGAGTTAGCACTCATTCAGGGCTAACTAGGAACTGAGGGAAGACCCTCCTGCTTTGCTGGGTGTTATCTTTGTAGTCACCACACAACTCTATGCAGCAGGTTCCCAGCCTAGAACAGTCAGGTAGTCAGAATTACAGAAGGAAGGGACAGAGTCTGGATTTAGGCCCAATCTTTTTGACTCTAGAGCACCCACCATAGCTGTTGTTCTAGAATCGATTTTAGATAAATTTCACATCAGACTAAATCACACTCACCTCTCTGTATCTTCACCATGGTCACTCTTGTTTGGACTCCAGAGGACACACCCCTACCTCCCATCTCTCTTCTACTCCAGTAGCCTCCAGTCACTTGAAAATAGCAACCGTGTCATCTCCCTGCCCTGCCCCTACACCTCCTCTCCTGACTGGCTGAACATTAATAGATCCCTCTGTTAACTCAGTGGCAAAATGTTTGGAGGCCTCTTTCATTCTGAAGACCTTCTCCTCCAGATGGGTGCCCAGGAGCAAACACAATAGAGAAGATATAAACAGAGCAATAATCATAGATGATATTTTCATTCTTGGCTACCGATCCAGTAAAGAAAAATCTTCCATGGATAACAAACACAAAAATCGCCGTTCCAAATATTTGATATCACACATGTCTATGCATACTTGCAAATCTTACATTACTAAAATAGTTATTACTTATCTTTCATTACTATAATAGTTATTATAGTGCTAAACACATTATAGCACTATGTAATCATGATTTATGGTCCAGACTGAATTATGTTTTGGGAGCTAAGAACAAATTTGATGGATGCAACCATTTCTGTATAGCTGTTTACTACCATGGCAACGAATTAAAATAGGTTTGTTTAATTAATTAGTTGTTGGTAAAGGACGGTGGAGATGAAAACTGCTATTAATAGATGTACAGTGTTTAGTATTAATGTTAGTGTTATTGTCACAAGTGGTAAAGTGCTTATGGCCAAAATAGACAATTCCTTTTCCATTAGTAGTATTAATCTTGTCTTTGAATTAGGAAGAGGGTTTTTTTTAATTTTATCCCTTTTTTTGTAAATAAATTATGTCATCTTTTATGCTTCTTTTGGCTAAACCTTAACCAACACTAAATACATAATGAATATGGTAATAACCAAAGTTTCACAGTTAAAAAGAAGACTATCTTCTGATGGTCCTTGTAATGTTCTGGTACCACTGCAGAGATTTTGTTTCTTAACACTGAAAGAAGGATTTGGAGATTGCCAGGGGTGCAGAGCTGGAGGAATTACTATACCATCTACCAGGAACTACTTCCAGAAATAGAACACGGGGCTGCTTATGGAAAGCTTTAGATTTGCTCCTCATCTCATCAGCCTTCCCAACTGCCCCCAATGCTCGTGCAACCTAAGTAAAAACAGCTGCTTACCAGGAAGATGTGGCTGCATGAAAAGCCTCCAGCCTTCTCTCCACATGGGTTGCCCCAAATCTGTCTTAGGTTGAAATTTTGGAGTTCTCACTGCTCCCTTTCTACCTGCCGTGCCTTCTCAAGTGTTGAGGCAGATCTTGCAGCTGAGCTGCTATCATGCAATTTAGAAGAGAAAAAGCTCCCCAGTGGAGATCTTCTAATCCAGCTCCCAGCATTCTAACAGACAAGGTATTCTACAGATGAGGAAACGCCAAGTGCTAAAGGGACTTGACTGACTGGGGCTGGACTCTGGCTGAATTGTGGGAGGAGTTGTATTGTTTGGACTGGAATTCTTATCCACGCTTCCCATAGTGAGCATGCCTCAGCTATCATCACTTAGACCAGAGTCATGAACTCCTGAGGGAGTCCTTTTATATGGATCAAATGGACTATCACATTGCTGGTAATTAAGATGCCTTCTTATACAAGACAATGAGTGAATGATCAGGCCTCGGCTCTTCTTAGATGGTAGCTTACTCTAATACCCACTCAGGGCCAGAGCAAGGCAAAGACATGAAGAAAGGTGAATTTATCTCCAGTATTTCTCTTCCTCTCAATATCCTGGGCTTTCTCGCTGGATTCCCTCCTCTTAACACACATCAGAATTTACCCATCCTTGGGGTCATCCTTTATGACCACTAAAGGACTCTTACAGCCCTTATCAGTGTGCCCATTCCCAGGTTATATGTGGTTTAAAGGATCTTTCAATCCCTTAAGCCTACAAGATCATTGAAAGTGGTGATTTCAAGGGCTATGACAGATCAATGGAAGAACTTCTTTGTTGAAGAATCTGACCTGAAAAAGAAATGACTGGCTTGTGAGATACCAGGGGCCACCAAATAGGACACTGCTCAAATACAGCTTATATGAAACAGTTTACTGAAGATGCTGTCTGGAGAATTCAGGTGACAGCAGGCCAGAGGCCTTTCAGATGCTTGCAACCCTGGGATTCTGAAAAGACCGTGTAGAATGATAGGTCAGCACCAACTTAGAGGGGCTTTCTTATATTGTAGGAATCTGTGATCGCTAATTTTATGTGTCCAATTGGGCTGATGGATGCTAGACAGCTGGTAAAAGTTTATTTCTGGGTCTGTCTGTCAGGGTATTTCCAGCAGAGATTAGCACTGAATCGGTAGACTGTGTAAAGAATACCAGTGTGAGCGGGCACCATCCAAGACATTCAGGGCCTGAATAGAACAAAAAGGCAGAGGAAGGGTGAGTTCTGTCTCTGTTTAAGCTGTGACTTCTGACTTTTCCTGCATTCAGACATTGGAACCCTGGGTTCTTGGACCTTCAGACTCAGACAGAACTTGCACCATTGGTTTTTCTGGTTCTCATGCTTTCATATTGGAAGTGAATTATACCACCAACTTTCCTCGTTCTCCAGCTTGGAGGTGGCAGATCCTAGGATTTCCTGGCCTCCATAATCACATTAAACACTTCCCATAATAAAGCTTTCCCCCATAAATATAGTACATATACACATATGTATAAGAAATCTATCATTCTACATTGGTTTTGTTTCTCTTGAGAACTCTGACTAATATAGGATCTATCCTTAGCCCTGAGCAGTGTTTATCAAACCATAAACCTCAGAATGTCAGAATTATCAGCCAGCATGTGGCATGTCAGAAAGAGGGACTTAGACGCTCTCAACAAACTGGCGTCATGAGCTGATCTAACAAGGTGACCCTGGACTACATTTCTCCTTATCAACGTTTCCAGCTCGTCCTCACATGTAGTAATCCATTTTGCATTCCTCTCTCACAATCTTCTTTTCCCTAAAACTAACCCCTTTGCTTGCATTCGGGATCCCTTTTCCTTTCTCTACAGGACTTCAATGACTCAAGTCTTCCCTGGAGTTTGTTAATATATATTTTATCTTTCTTTTTTCTTTAGATCCCAAGAGAAAGAACAGCTGAACTGATTGAGCTGTTACTATGTGTCAAGTATTGAGCTAAACAATTAAAATAGATTATCTCATTTCTTTCTTATAATACTTTTATGTGGTGGATAATAAATTTATCCCTATTTAAAACAGCAGGCGATAAGCATCGGTAGAATAAAACTCCTGCCAAATGACACACAGTAAATGCTAAAGTCTGGGTCCAAATCCAGGCAGTTCACCTCCAGAGCTTTTATCTTCATTCTCAGCATTTGACCTTTAACCTCATACTGACCCTTAACCCCAACTGCTTTCTTCCTGCCTAGTCCTTGTCTTACTTGACCTTTCCTTTCTTGACCTTTCTTCCTTGGCTTTGTGAGACCATGGGGATCCATTTTTTCTCTGCAGACATCTCCCATATACAAAGGCTAGAGCCTCTCTTCTCTCATATTTCTTATTCTTTGCTTTTTACTCATGACGATCTTTTTCTACCTTTTAAATTACAAAATCAATGCAGGTATCTGAGCTCACTTCTGAGCTTACATTTATACATCTAACAACACATGGTATCTGAATCTGAATGTCCCAGGGACACCTCAAACTCAGCATGTCCAAAGCTGAAAGTATCATCTTCCCTTTGCCATTTTATCCATACCCTGGCCTCATTTCTCCTCCTCCTGACTCCTAAAGAGTTGGTGTGATATCATGGATGTAACATGAGCAGGTGAAATCAGAAGACATGGATTCCAGCCCCTGATGTAGTGGCCGTATAACCACGAGATCCTCGTCCAAACCCTCTCTGTAGGGTAAGGGAGTGGGGATGCCACACAACCCTTTGGTCCTGTGACTCCTAATATCTGTTCCACTTCCATCATTCCTTCAATTACCCAGAGATCAAATCTTAACATTATCTTTCACACCACATCAACTCAATCTTGATTTGGAAAGGAAATTTTTCTAATTTTTGATGTATTCCTTCCATCAGCATATATTTGTAGAATACCTTCTGCGTGGCAACAGTGGGAAACAGTGGAACAGGAAAAAGACAAAGTGCCTCCAACATGGGACTTACTTAGTAGGGGGGGACTGGGAGTAGATATCTGCACTAATAAACATTATATCATATCAGGGAATAATACGAGTTGTGAAGAAAAGTGAGTTGGGTAAGGATTTGTGCATGGCTCCGGGGGAGGACTCTGGTTTAGCTAGCATGGCCCAGGGAGGTGATGTGTGAGTGCAGGCCTGGATGAATGAGGGAATGCACCACACACACATGAAGAGGAAAAGCCTTTTGAGCAGGGGGAACAGAGTGCACATACTGTGAAATGGGAACAAGCTCTGTGCACTGGAAGGACAGTAAGAAGCCCCTTTTGATCAGCACAGAGTACTTAAGAAGAAGACAGGCAGGAAATAGGTCACACTAGGCCTTCACATGGCAAGGCATTTGGAGTTAGATTTTAAGTGTGGTGGGAATACCTTAGAGCAGCCCTGGGCTATGGACAGGTAGGAACTAGGGTGCATAGCAGGAGGTGAGCTGCTGACAAGTGAGGTTTCATCTGTATTTATAGCCGCTCCCCATCACTTGCATCACTGCCTGAGCTCCGCCTCCTGTCTGGTAAAATCATCTTCCATGAAACTAGTCTCTGTTGCCATAAAAGTTGGGACCTTCTTCCTTAGAGAATGTCAAGCCTGAGAATAACTTGGCCTGATTACATGTTTTAAAGATCATTTGTGCTGTTTGGAGAATAGATCATGGGTGTTGGAGCAGGATAAGAATGGCAGCAGGAAGACCTGTTAAGATTCAGAGCCTATCCCAATCAGCCAGGGGAGAGAGCATGGTGGCTTGTACCAGAATAGCATCAATGCCAGTGATGAGCTTACTGAAAAAGGTAATACAACCTTCGTTATTGGAGGTATTCTAGAAAAGGAGGGAAAATCAGGTATGTTGTCTGAGAGTTGTGCTCAGACCACATGGTATCTAAGATCTTTTACTGGGAGGGTCTACATACTCTGAGACTTGATCCCATTTTATGTAGACCCCGCCTTACCTACTTTTTATAAGGCCTACCACCTCCTGTAAGCTGGAAGCAAAATGGGAAAGGCATTAACTGGGAGGAAGACAAAGCTAATTGGGGTTGGTCTTACTAGTTATCCTATTATAGTAGTTCATGTGATCTTAATGTGGTAGCATGCACTGCCGTAGGGAAGGTGCCTCATTGCACAACACTCACTTTAGTTATCCATGCGGAGTCAGAACGTCATGGTTTTTAGACTCATGGGAGAAGGGGTTCCCATTTGTGAAGATTAAATGAGAGAGTGTAAAACCTAAAACCTAAACCCTAAAGCTAAAAAGGTCTCCAGAAATCTAAGTGTGCTTTATTCAAATGAAATTTAGTGCAAAAGGTACACTACCCTATTTTCAAATGTGCTACCTCACTTTGTGAAGCTGTAACTTCTGGAAATGCTCTACCTCTTGAGCACACGTAGGTCATACACAAAGATGGTTGAAAGGTATAGGTCAGTTATGTATCAGATAAACGCATTGGACAATATCAAGGCAGCTTTTAAGTAGATGAGACCAAAGTGGGGAAGCGTCCCAACACGTCCTGAACCACCAGTTTCCTCTCTGTTTTGATACTGTCAGCGGAAGTTTTCTGATGCTTTATTTACCCTCCTTTAAAAAGCCACCAAAAACCTTGATTGCTAATGTTATTTCAAAATCGTGCTTTTCCCATGTGGCTTGATAGAAGATGAAAAGAAGGAAGAGCGAAGTAACGTATCTGACAAAGACGAGACAAAAGACACAATCGGAACTACATTTTGTTCTAAATTCTGTTTGGGATTCTTTAGCTTGTACATCTTCATAATTCAGAGCTTTATGTGAATTCCATCATCAAAGAAACGTTAAGGGAAAAAAGAACTTCTCTTTATTAGAATTGTTTAATTTTCCTGTGTATGGTTTATATGGGAACAAAACAAAACTGATGAGAAACAGCTGAATGAACATGTGGTTTTAAAAACATTACATAATACAAGAGGAGGGAAAGGTTCAGATTCCCACCTCACGTATAGGATATTTGGTCCCTGTAGGCTCCTTTTTTTTGTTTGTTTTTGAGGATGTAAAATTCCAAAGTGATTTCACAGGTGACCCAGCTTCTAGAATTACCTTCTGCAAAATTATTTCCCTTTCCTATGCTCAGTGAAATGTGGGGTGATGGCTTCCATATGAGGATAAGCCCCCAACATGTGCTCTAAACAAACCCACACACATTTAAAACCAACGTATCAGGCAGGATAAGTCTATTATATATAAAGGGGAAAAAATAATATGTTACAGCATAACATCAGTGATTGAAATATTAAAAACCTTAAATTTGGTACCAGAAAAATGAGGTGTTTTTTTGCAGTTTTTGGCCAGGGCTGGGTTTGAATCTTCCACCTCTGGTATATTGGGGCAGTGCCCTACTCCTTTGAGCCATAGGCGCCACCCCAAAATGAGTTTTTCATTAAGTTGATCATGTCCAGACACTAGTGACATTTCTGCAGTTTTCTTTAAAAAAGAAGTCTGGAATTTAAACAAAAAGGACCTCACAAAAGGGCTTCAAAATAACTGAATTCATGAAAAGCTCGAAGGAGTATCGTAAATCAACATAATGCTCTTGAACATGGACTTGGGCATTTTCATTTCATTCATAATGCTTTAGTTTGCTGCCAGAAGTTCAATTCTCCCTCTTTTTTAATTTGAATTAAGTACCTATGAAAAAATATCACCCTCCCTCAAGAGAAAGCACAACTTTACGAGAGAAGATTAATTGCTCTCGTCTCCAGTTAAATGCAACTTCCATTTTGAGGAGATAAAAAAAGGAATATTGCATCAGTGAGTTGGCCAATAAATGAGAATGGAGGTGCTGACAAAAATAAGTGATTCTTCCTTCAATCTATCTCTTTTCTAATAATCTGGTTCTTTTTTTTGCAGTTTTTGGCCAGGGCCACGTTCAAACTCACTACCTCCAGTATATGGAGCCAATGACTCCTTGAGCCACAAGCCCCATCCCCAATAATCTGGTTCTTATTTATAAAGTACTTTGACCTTATAGCAACAAGAAGTCTATGAAAACCGGCAGAACAGAAATGATAGCATTCATGTAAAGCCCCAAGACTTGAAGCATGTTTTTTGTTTTTGTTTTTTAAACAGAGTCTCACTTTGTTGCCCTTGGTACAGTGCTGTGGCATCATAGCTCACAGCAACTGCCAGCTCTTGGGCTTAGGCGATTCTCTTGCCTCAGCCTCCCGGGTAGCTGGAACTACAGGTGCCCATCACAACGCCCGACTATGTTTTTGTAATAGTTTGGCCAGGGCCAGGTTTGAACCCGCCACTTTCTGTATATGGGGCCGACGCCCTACTCACTGAGCCACAGGTGCCACCCAAGGCTTGAAGCCTGTTAACTAGGAGACCAATTCTATGTTCAGCATTAGACCACACGTTTTGCCAATTATAACTGGCAAACAGCATATTTGGCCAACATGACTGTGGTAAAAATTTGAATGTGTGGAATCAAGATATATAAACAGATTTTGAGATCGTTTTAGCAGTAGTTCAGGGGCTGAAATCTTTCCATATGCTGTGATCATCAGACGACCTCCCCACCTCTTAGTGGTTTTGTGTTCTATTTTCTGTGCAGCTGCTAATATCCCCTATAGACTTGATGAATTCTGTCTGGGAAAGAAATCTACAGTTTGGGATACAACCCGTTACTTTGCAGGTCACTTTTAGGTTCATAGTTTGTGGGGGTGGGGAACCATGACTCCATAACGCATCAAATCTTTTTTTTTTTTTGAAACAGAGTCTCGCTATGTCGCTCTCAGTAGAGTGCTGTGGCATCACAGCTCGCAGAAACCTCAAACTCTTGGGCTCAAGCAATTCTCTTGCCTCAGCCTCCCAAATAGCTGAGACTACAGGCACCTGTCACAATGCCTGGCTATTTTTAAAGACAGGGTCTTGCTCTTGCTCAGGCTGGTCTCGAACTTGTGAGCTCAGGCAATTCACTTGTGTTGGTCTCCCAGCAGAACATATCAAATCTCAAATGGGCCTTGCTACGATTTGAATGTTAATCCTCCAAAACTCAGGTTGAAATTTGATTGCCAATGTAATGCCATCGGGAGATAGGGCCTTTAAGAGGTGATGAAGCCATGAGGGCTTCCACTCATGGGTTGGTTTAATGACTTAGTTAAAGAGCTTTCAGAAGCAGGCCTCCTCTCCTGCCCTTTCACTTTTCTCCATGGAATGAGCAACAAGAAGATCCTCACCAGAGGCTGGCACCTTGATCTTGGCCTTCCCAGCCTCCAGAACCATAAGCCAATACATTTCCGGTTGTTTTAAATTACCCAGTCTATGGTAATTTGTTATAACAGCACAAAATAGACTAAGATAAGCATTGGCTGCTTTGTGATTTTTCTGCAGGATCTGAATCTTTTTGTTTCCCAGGCAATAATCCCAGCCACAGGGCCCAGAGCAGCTGCCTCTGTGGGTCTGGCTTCAGGACTATGCCTGGTTCCTACCACACAGGACCCAGAGCACCTACTTTGACTCTGGTTCAAGTATAGTCAGAAGCAAGAATAATGCTTTTGCTGTACTGACGTTCTACAAAGCAGCTTTGCATTTGTGTGGCTTTTCTGTCTGCCTCCACCTTATAAATATCTGTTGCTTTTGTTGATTACTTCTTATTTATTACTGTTACTCAGTCCCTCCTAACCTCATAGTTGGATTAATGCCCCAGTTTCCTAGCTGCTTTTTCTCCCCTCTCAAATCCACACTGCTTACTAATGCCAGCCCGTATCTTTTCCTTCTCCTGAGCCAGTCTGTTATAAGTGAAAGCCTGAGCTTTGGAGCATCAGCTAAGATTCAAATCCGGGCTCTTCCTTAATTAGCCTGAACAAGTCGCTCAATCCTTAAGCCCATTTGCTAATCTGTGAATGTGTTAATCCCCACAAGGTTGTTGAATAGAGTAAACAAGATTAGATTACATCAGTTAGATTCTAGAGAAGATCTAGTAGGGCATCTAACAGGTAGCAGATACTAAAGGAATGTAAAGTATCTTCTGTTTGTTTTTCTCACTATTTACTGTTCTTTTTCTTCTTATTGTTGGGGATTCATTGAGGGTATAAAGAACCAGGTTACACTGGTTGCATTTGTTAGATAAAGTCCCTCTCATAATTGTGTCCTATGTACTATTCTTTATCAGCTCATTTCATAGTCCTTGATGTAGTTACTAGACTTTCAATGCCCAGGCCTTGGTCTCTAGGGGTTTGCAGTCCCATGAGGACAAGACATAATAATAAAAATAAAATGTAAGAAGTGCTGTGAGACCCGAAAGAACCGTGAGACCCTGGCTGTGTGGTACCATAAACCTTTACAGAAGAGAGTCTTCAAGGATGAATTGTTTAGTGGAGAAATGGGGAAAGTTATTAAAGGCTTATGTGTAGTCTATGGAGAGGAGATAACCATTTTAAAGAAAATAAAGTCTGAGTTCTGAAAAGCCTCGGATTCTACTGTAAGAAGTTTGGACTTTACTCTTCTGTGCAATAGGAGAACGTTTTAAGGAGAAGATATGAAACCAAGAGATTCACAATATAATAGAAAAGTTGAACAAAGGACCCGTTTATTCCTCTAATTTATCTCTTATTTGGAATAGATCAGAAGTGCTAAGGTAGCTGAGACTAACAGCAGCCAACGTTCCCTTAACAAACAGCCAGCCTTCATTCTTGGACAAACAATCAGCATCTCTAAGCAACAGCCCAGAGCTCTTGAAAACGGCACTTCTCAGCAGCGGGTTTCTAGGACTGATTCTGCAGAAGTTCCCCCAAGTGATGAGGAAATTCTTTGCTCTAGCAAAGATGAGATCTCTGTATAGAATGAAAGAAAAGCATACAAATAATGCCTTACTTCAGTCACTTCTTCCCCATTAAAAAGAGGAGGAAATCTTAGAAAGGGAAGGAAGTAAAAGAATTTGATTTGGCCAAAAGTCAGCTAATTTTGGGACGGTGGAGAGGAGGCTGTTAGTACTTTTTGGGCACTTCCTAGGTGCCAGCAGCACACTAAATGCTCTATACACATTATCTAATTTAATCCTCACAATACCTATAGGTAGGCGTTTTTATTCTTAATTGAACTCAGGGCTTTGCTTAGTCTGATCATTACTAGATTCACAAATAGTTTCCTTTAAATCTTCATTCTGGTCATAGCCATCATTCCTTATGTTTGTCCCCAGTTGATGGTTACCGAGGACACGTGCAATTAATTTTAAGTTCAGTTTGGGCAAGCAAACTCTTACAGGGATTACCTAACAGGAAACAAGAGAATTTTGTACAGAACGGGATGAAGTAACCAGATTTTATACATCTGACTTATTCGTCATTGAAGCTTTGACCAATTTCCTTTCTGGGGCCATTCATTCAACAAACAAGGCCCCAGCACTGTGCACCTGGCTAAGAGCAGGCTCCATGAAGGGTCATGGTTAATCCTTCCTCAATCTTGTCACTGTACACCTTATCATTTCTTTCTGCCTTTGGAAATGCCCAAGTACAACCTTGCCTTGAATTTCCAAAGCTCAAACTCTTTTGTCTTCCAAATTTGACGCAGTGTGGGATTGCCAAGTAAAACTCCAGATGCTAATCCTTTCAGTAAAATCCGAGGAGGTTTTGTTCACGCTGACAAAAGAAGTTTCAAAGAAATACTGTCAACACTGTTTAACAGTGTTTAGTACGGAGGCTTACTATGATTCAAGTAGTGGAAAGTGAAATGATTGCTTTGTCCTATAATAGAAGAAAAGGCATTACAGTGGGGAGTGACAGCAGTAAGGCTCTCCTGACCAAGAGTGGTCTGTACCCATATACCTGGAGAAGTAGGGGTTAAAGCTTAGGGCTGGCAGCTCTGGGACCAGCAGCTGCCAGCAATTACATTTGGCAATGTATCCTCTGCAAACCCCACTGCCTCTCTGGGGCTCACTGCCAGCAGGCCTCTTATTCCTCTGTTCTTGGGGACATAAATCTCTTTTCAGGAAGCAGGAACTAAGCTAGGTGCTTGAGCAGAAAAGGTACTTAAGAGTCTCAGAGAAATGCAGGGCCACTCAGCTGCTGATTTGCTAATGACAAAACCACACCGCTGATTCACAAGCCTGGAGGTCCTTCTCTAACCCTGCCCCTCCGTGCTGTGGGGCGGCTCTCATGTGGTCTCCATCTGGTCTCCAGGTTACAGCTTTGTGCAGATTTCATCACAAGCAAGGGATCAGGATCCCTGCATCAAAGGGGCCACAAGATGCTCGTTCATTACAAAATATCTCCAAGTCAGATACTAAAATTCCACTGTTAGGGATTCATGTGCTGGCATAAGCATCACTCTCTTCCTGCAGCCTTCTTTTTGGGATGTGAGCTTCTGGGAGGTAGGAGTGTGCAGGAGACAAATGATGGAGGGAATAACAAAGAAGGGGGAGCGTCAGGATTTGAGTGGGAGAAGGAAACACAATGTTTTCTTTCTTCACCACTACATCATTGACCCCAAAGAGCAGGGAGAAAGTCTGTCCATTCATCACTGTTCTCCCACCTGGAGTCACCCCTGGCACAAGATGGGCACTCAGTAGGAATGTGTTGAATGAACGATGTGATTTAACAACCAGATTCATGTCTTTCTCCTCCCTAAGAAGGACAGCACGTTAGAAGGACCATAAAGTTCCTGTGCCCAGGCAGAACCTAGCATTTCACACTGCCCTGGGACCTGCTGCTGTGGCCAGGCGGGCTTCCTGGCCTGCTGTTGGGTGATGCATACCTGGAGCTAAGTTTGGTCACCAAGCGTTTTTGGTCATATTTTTTAAAAACATGAGGTGGCATGCAAATTCGCCTTCTAGCTTTGCTTACACAGCAGTTCCACGGACTGACCTATCAGTGAACCTGGTCCCCCAAAACTAGAAGTAAGTAGCGTGTGCATATCCAAAGACGTCAAAGAACCAGGGCAGATGACTTTAAATTCATTATCCTGAAACCTCTGCTAGAATCAGCAGCCAGGTTGAGGCCCAAGCTTGATGGTTGCCCTCTGGAACTGAAATAAAACTGAATACCAGGGGGCCTGGTGGGGCCGTGGGGCCAACCTCTCCTACATGCCACAGAGTCTCATCAGCTCTATCACTTGGGAGGTAAGAACACCTACAGTTCTTTCTATGGGATCCCTTTAGGGGGGCACGGTGTATTTTGTCTATTTAAAGCCCACTCCTTTGAAAGGCAGATTCCTGGACAAAAGGTTTATAGCTTTGAGCCTAGTAAAAAACCATTAGCTTGCAAAAATATATGCATAAAATAATAAAAGGTGTTCAGCCACTGAATTAATGCTTTATGAACTCCAAGCAGTTTAACTGCCGAAATGTTAGCTTATATATCCGGGGAAGAGAAAGGAGAGAGAAGGAAGGGAGAAAGAGACTCCAAATCATCCATGTGGCCAATAAACATGGGAACTGTGGAATGGTGAGCTGAGAAACAAAGAGCTGCGATTTGCTTCTGGATCAGTAAGCAGGCTCATTCACAAAATAGAGAAAATGAACTGTTAGAGTCAGGTTTATTCCCAATGAGCAGCAAAACAAGGAAACACGATCAGGCCTTCTCATTCTACATGGATTTGGTAGAGAGCACTGTAGGGTCTGTATTAGTTGCTAAGGCTACCATAACAAAATACTGCAGACTGGATGGCTTAAGGAACGGAAATGTATTTCCACACAGTGCTGGAGACTAGAAGGCCAAGATCCAGATTCCATCTGGTTTTGTTTCTTCCTAAGCCTCTCTCCTGAGCTTGCAGATGGCTGCCTTCTTGCTGTGACCTTAAGGGGGTCACCCCTCAGTCTGTCTGTATGTTGTCTGTGTCTCATCTCCTTATAAGGACACCAGTTGTACTGAACATTGACCTAATTTTACCTTAATTACCTCTTTAAAGGACCCATCTCCAAATACAGTCCCATTCTGAGGTACTGGCAGCTAGGGCTTCAGCACAGGAATTTTGGAAAGGACACAATTCAGCTCCTAATAGGCTCCCAAAGGAGGTGCTATTCTGTAAGGAGGTGGAGTGGAGAATATCTCCCATCAGCATAGGCCGATACTTCAAACATGAGGCCAGGAATCCCATGAACCTACAGCTTATGTTTGAGTGAGTTCCTCTGTTTCTCAGAACTTCATGTGCCTCTGAGATCAATAAAGGAAGATGATGGTGACATTGTCTTTGTTTTCTCATCTAATGAAAAGATGACAAGCTCAGTATTTTCTCTCCATCGCCTCCTGAGCCTGCACTGATTAGAGACAGATGGCAGAGAAGCATCTCAAAATCCAGTCTAAAGCTGGACTCCTTGATTTGAATTTCCCTCCTATCACTGAGTAGCATAATCTGTTAATTGACTAACCTATTAGTAAAAAACAATCACGGCAAGGGAAGGAAGGGAGTAATTAAAATTCCCAGCCCCAGCCAGTCCCTAACAGAAAGCTGAAAGTCTTGAATAAGCCAGGACTTGGAAAACATAACACTTTTGTTCAAATAAGCCAATCAACTCACAATGGAGACTGCATTTCCTCTTAGATCAGGAGCTCATTACTTAGAGTGTAGGTCAAGGAAGCCTTGTCAGTGCCGCTAAGTTTGTCTTTGAGGACTGTGATTTGCAAATTAGAAAAAGGAAAGTATTCTAATTAAAGTGACGGTGGCATCCCCAGACCTTAGAAGGGTGCCAGAATGTCCTCTTTGAGCGGAAAAAGAAGTAGCCGCAAAAATGCAGAGGGCTCCACAGTTTACACCCACACCCAAATGCTCACCTGTCAGAAAAATAATGACTAAGAGGCTTAAAAAATACATAGAAGACATGGGATGAAACACGTGGGCTAAAGACTTCCTGTGGGTCATATATATTCTTAGCGTTCTGAGAAGGAAACAGAGCCTGGGGGAGAAAAGGGAGTTTGCCCAAGATCTCTGGGCTCACATTTGAAGTTGGAACCCATGACCTCTTTGAATTTCCCCAGAGTTGAGTAAACCCCTCTATGCTGTTCCTCACTGCAGCTGGAGTGCTCATCGGGTGGCACATTTGATCCTCACCCATCTCTGCTTTAAGACCTTCAACAGTTCCACGGTTCTTAGAGTGAACACACAGCTTCTCCAGTTGGTCCACAAGACCCTCCTTGTGGTTCCCTTTGGGACTGATGGTCCCTTCCCATCTTTACTTTGATAATACAGTATTGACTTTATTTATTTACTTCATTATTTATTATTTACTATTTACTTCAAATAAATAAGATACTTTGATAAGCATCAAGTAAATAAGATATTTTGATAACCCCATCCCTCAGTTTGGGGTTCCACTGTCTCAGGTCCTGGGAAGACCTCTTTGCTCTCTGGGATCAGCCACATCCTCTATGTCATATGACTCAGCCATGCCCCTTTTTATTTTAACAGCATTTATCATGGCACGTACTTATGTGTGTGATGAAAGCTTGTCACCTTCATTTATTTATAAACTCCATGAGTGCCGGTTCATGAGGGTTCCTCCAGCACCCCACACAGTGCTGGTACACAGTAGTCACTCAATAAATATTTGCTGCACAGGTGAATGGATTAATGAATGTGTCTGTATGCATTTTTCTCTGTCTCTGCTTATTCTGCTGCTAGAATAGGGAAATTATTCTCAGAGGCAGTAGAGCAAAGAAACCCTCCCCATCAGAATGACTGTTCTTTCCTGTAAATGCCTGCAGAACTATTTGTCACTGTGTTGTGTTGGCTTTTTATAAGGAAGTCAAGGGAATAGCATGTTGGCATCCTATTAGTCCCTATGAGACTACACGCAGAGCCATTTTTCATTATATCCACTGTACTTAGCACAGTGCAAGAACGCACATGTTTTTTGAAGGGGGAAAACACAAAGAGCTCACTGAAAATGACAGGCTCCGGGAATGTGATCTCTCAGCTCAGACATCAGTAATTTAGGGTACAGGTAGGTGAATTAACTCCAGGAAGGAAGAGGAAAATTTCTTCCTCGGAGAAGACAATGAAGGCGCAGAGAACAGATGTAGAAATCAAACTGGATAAAGGTGATGGGGGATGGGAAAGGGAGCATTTGTGCCAGGGGCCCACAGTCTGCCCAGTTTTAGCCAAGACTGGGCGGGGGGTAGAAGAAAATATATAGGATATGGAGGCTGAAAGAGTGCAGAGATGGTCTGCAAAAGCCACTGTGGGGAGAAAGCCAGTAAGTTCACTGAAGAAGTACAGAAAGTTAGAAAACCAGGTGTCAAGAGCTGAGCATTGATTTCACATAAAAATGTTCCTTGGAATTTCTCCAGCTGTGCCTAAATGCAGAGTTTGAGGAATGGGGCACAAGAGGGTTGGTGTTAACACAGCTAATAAAGGAGTCCTAGCTGGGGAAGGAGTCCAGTGACATCAGAAGGGGACAGATTGTCCATGCAACATGGAGGAGTCCAGTTGCTGAGAATCTTCATGATGGCTGATGGTCAGGACTTGAGCCCACAAAAATGTGGGTGGGCCCATCAGGTATCCCCGAACTTGGAAATCAGAGCAGCTGTGAAGTGGCAGGTGCTTGGGTATAGACTTGAGTATAAGTCAGAAGAGAGACAACAGATTTATTTGCGAAGGGCTTGCCCATGCTGGTTCCCACCAGGAATTACACATTCACCACCTCTGGCCTTCACTACCGGGGTAGGTCAGCCAGGAGCCATCCTCAAGCCAGGGCTCCAGCCACACAGATGAATTCAGGGACAGGCCCTAGAAGCATGAGGGGTTAGGAGGGTCACAGTCTGGGAGTAATAAGATAACTGGACAGGCTCCCCCTACAAGGGCCAGTTACTAGAAATCAAGCAGAAAGAAATCATGAGCCAGGGGTTACGGGCATGTTAGGAAAGTGACAGTGGGCCTAGGAACATGGGAGATGATTGCAGTAACATTTTAAAGGCAGGTGGTAAGAACAGATGAGGATGCACGCTGGCTCTGGATTCAGCTCTAAGAAGGCAGAATTATCCTTCCTCTGCTCTAACACATGCACACACACGCACACACACATACACAGAGGAAGGGTAGGATACTGAGAGTGATTTAGAGAAAGCCAAGTTTCTTATTGAATAAGGAGATCATCACTTGGTTATCTGCCAAATGCAGTCCAGGGAATTTATATTTTTGGTAGAGTTAGTTTTAAATAATGCCTATGAACTAGGAAAGCTGAAGACTATTTTATAAAAATGGATAAAACCTATTCTCAAACAACAACAGCAGCAACAAAAACAAAAACAACAAACCCAAACTATTCCCAAACAGAATCATCATAATAAATTTTTCCCTTCATAACATTTGATAATAAAAACAGTAGTCAAGGCTTGGCACCCGTAGCTCAGTGGTTATGGCGCCAGCCACATACACCGGGGCTGGTGGGTTCAAGCCCAGCCCAGGCCTGCTAAACAACAATGAAACTACAATAATAATAATAATAATAATAAATAGCCAGGCATTGTGGTGGGCGCCTATAGTCCCAGCTACCTGGGAGGCTGAAGCAAGAGAATTGCTTGAGCGCAAGAGTTTGAGGTTGCTGTGAGATGTGACGCCATGGCACTCTACTGAGGGCAACATAGTGAGACTCAGTCTCAAAAAAAAAAAAGTTAATCCCAATACACATGCAATTCTAGGTTTGGGGAACTTTTATTTATTTATTTTTTGGCTGGGGCTGGGTTTGAACCCGCCACCTCTGGCATATGGGGCTGGCACCCTACCCCTTTGAGCCACAGGCACTGCCCCAGTTTGGGGGAACTTTTAAACTAAATTGGTTAGAAAATAAGAATATCATATATGTCATATATCATAGACACACGTATGTATTGGCAGGAGAAAGAAAATTTGTGGTAGAAACTTCCAAGGCTCACTCTATCCTGTTGGTTTCTCTCTGGGGACATGAAAGAAAACCGGTTCATCTACCTTTAGAGACTGTTCAGTGTGATCATCCCAGTCCATGTGAGATGTGTGTGTCACTTCTGGGCGGAAGCAGTAAAAGTTTCTGTATCACCCTCTTGACCTCTTACCTGATTAGCGTGAGTGAGCAGTAAACTTTTGTTGTGTTAATCTCCTGAGATTCAAGGGTTACTGTGTTGCCAGGGAATAGATTAGGCAAGTCTAAGAGAAGAGGGTTACTGTGGAGGCTGTTCCTACATCACTAATGACACTTTAATTTCCTAGATGACTTGCAGGCTTTTTTTTTTTCACTGATCTATATCATTAGTCCTTGGTGAAAGAACTAAGTTTCGTTTTTCAATCTCAAGATATCCAGAAAAGGCAAAAGGTTTAGAAAGGCCGAGTATAGTTGTCGCTCATAACAAACGGTGTCAACAAGGCAAAGTCACACAACTAAGACCAGGGCATTGCCCCAACCCAGCTGAATCCATGCCTCATTCTGTCACTTGTGGGTGCGAGGACTTAATCTTTGCAATGATTCCTTTTTCTGTATTCAGATCACTCTAAACCTGACTGGAAAACCATTATTCCAAGGAATGGTAGACACAGGACTCATCGCCATGTAACGTTTAGCCACGCGCATGTGTATATCAAGAGAACACACCGCTTCCCCAAGTTATCTACTCTTGCACAAAACTTATCACTATGTGCATTATTAAACACACATTCTTTTGTAATTCAATTTTATTGTCTTGAAAATCTATGTATGTAGGCCTGATTTTTTTTCTCCTTGATGTTAAATACTGTGCCTCTTTCTGTTGTTGAGGGGTTTTTTATTGTTTTTTTTTTCCTTGCCAGGACTGGGTTTGAACCCGCCACCTCCGGCATATGGGGCTGGTGCCCTACCCTTTTGAGCCATGGGTGCTGCTCCTTGAGTTTTATTTATTTTTTAGTTTTTTTAAAGTTTATTTATTTATTTAATTTAATTTAATTTTTATTTTTGGTGGGGGCTGGGTTTGAATCTTCCTACCTCTGGCATATGGGGCCAGCACCCTACCCCTTTGAGCCGCAGGCGGTGCCCATGCTGTTGAGTTTTAATCTCATTTAAATGCAATCATTTACAGTGACATCCTCATGGGATAACTCTTCCCTTTCATCTTTTTCAAACACAGGCAGGCAAAAGATACTGTTTCAACATAAAGGCTAAAACTCAAAAGCCACAAAGGAGACTCACAGCCTCTGGGCAGGTTTTTATGCTGCAGCTTTGTGAATAAAGTCAACTATCCTTTAGTGTCATTGATCAAGACAGGCAGAATCTGGGTGTGAATATGTGGATTTCATCTAAAATACATCTTGGAACTGTTCCTCTCAGTGGAAGAGAAGTCAGAGTTTTAACACATTGTACAATTACGAGGAAACGAGAAGGCTCTTGATGGAAAGAATGGACAAATTCCATGTACGCAATCTAATTAACAAGAAAAAAATGCATGGGCAAACTAAGATATGTCTAAATAGAAGCCATATTAGCAAAGCAGTTGCTATCATTTTCAAATTTCAACAGGCAGCAAACATTCCATTAAGGCTCCAAATTACATATCATGTCTGTGCACTTTTTCCTTATCAGTCTGGCGCCCTCAGCAGCTATTCCAAACCCTGTGCCTGGTTTTCTAGTTTCCCGGTAAGTGAACACCGATGCCAGTCCAGTGCAAATACACCCAATATTCCTTGTTAACCCCTTAGTTGCAAAGATTCAAAATAAATAAACAAAGACAAAAAGAAGAAGAAATAGCAAGGCAGAAAAGAATAGAATAAAGAGAGTCACTGTGTAAAACTTCACAAAAATAGGTTAGGTACTGTGTTTCCCCGCAAATAAGACCTACCCCCAAAATAAGCCCTACCAGAATTTCTATGCATTTGTTAAATATAAGCCCTACCCCATAATAAGACCTAGTGATGGGCATGGCTATGCAGTGTATCTGCATAGCCACTCCATGCATTGTGGTGCTGAGTGGTAAGGAAGACTGGAATACCTTTTCTCTGCCTATAGCCTTCCTTGTAGGATTACTGATTTCCTTATATCTGTAAGTAACACAGAGATCTCTTGCTCTCACTATAGCTCCACACTAACAAATTACTAAATGTCAACAGATCTTGGTAATGTGAAATAGGCGTCCATGACGAGGTCCAGCCCGTAATTCTTTCACCATTACACCTATTTTCTATTAACAGGATGAAATTCTTCTTTATAATTTCCTTCATTATAAAGTTAACTGAAGGAGGAAAGAAGGAAATGAAAGATGATCCAGAGGAGCAATGAGTCACACAAGGGCACGAGCTTTACAAATGGCAAGTTGCAGTGGCTCACGTCTGTAATTCCAGGAGGGCGAGGTGTGTTGATTGCTGGAGCTCATGGGTTGGATACCAGCCCGAGCAAGAGCAAGACCCCATCTCTAAAAATAGCCGGGTGTTGTCACACGCACCCATAGTCCCAGCTACTTGGGAGGTTGAAGCAAGAGAATGGCTTGAGCCCAAGAGTTTGAGGTTGCGGTGAGCTGTGATGCCATGGCACTCTACCGAGGGTGACAAAGCAAGACTCCATTTCAAAAATAAATAAATGAATAAATAAAGAAATAAATAAAAATGGCAAGTGGCTTAGAAGGTGCCCATCCCTTGGTTATCTAGGTATCTTTTTTGGGAAAGTAACAAAAGCCTCTTTGTGGAAGGCTCCTGGCTTCTACCTACTCCAACTGGCCCTTTCTTTAGCTCCTTTCAATCAGCCACAAAACACAGTGGGGTACAGTCAGTAACAGCTTTCCTTTATAGCCTTGGCATCCTCCAAGGGCATTAGCCTGGTGCCAGCCACCACCAGTGGTGTCTGCTCCCATCTCTTTTATCCTCTGCCCTTCCTAAGTTTCTATAACCATATAGAATTTTTAAAAATAAATATGTAAAACCATAGTTGGTAACTCCTTAAAATTAAGCACACACACACACACACACACCCCGCACACGACACTTAACAAACAAGCAAAAGAAATAAAGTCATCCAGTTGGTCAAAGTCCCTGTAGGTAGAGAATATCCAGGGATTTAGGAAAAGGTCATGGTTAAAATTTTAATCACTGGCAACACCATAAAACACACTATTATGAACAAAATGACTCAACTCACAAGTATGTTCAAATGCAAATACTGTGCTTGAATCAAGAGCAGACAGGTATGACTATTTTGATTGCTGGTGAATTTGTTAAATGATGCATTAAAAAAATCACTTCCTAGACTTTATACTCAGGAAGAACTCCTTCTTCATCTTAGCCCTTCCTTATTATAGCTCCTCTTTCCTCAAGGTCATGTCCTATCTCCTGCCCAAGCTTCCTGACCTCCTCTTTCTCCTCTGTTTGCTGGGCGAAATTTACCACACCCTATGGTATTGCTTACCAACTGCCTGACTTGCCTGCACCTAGTTCATTCAGGGCACAAATAAACTTTATCAAGTATTTGAATATTCAAGGTTGGCCAGGCCTGCTCCTGCTGTACTTCTAGCATTGTGAGAGGCCAAGTGGGGAGGATCACTTGAGGTCAGGAGTTCAAATCCAGCCTGAGAACGAGTGAGCACCTGTCTCTACAAAAAGTAAAAAAGTGAGCTGGGCATTGTGGTGTGCACCTGTAGTCTCAGCTACCCAGGAGGCTGAGGCAGGAGGATCGCTTGAACCCAGGAGTTTGAGGCTGCCATGAGCTAGGCTAATGCAACCGTACTCTGGCCTGGGCAACAGAGTAAGACTCTATTTAATAAAAGAAAATCAAGCTTGTGGCTATATAATATATTCTTACCAGTAAGCAACTGAAAAGAAAATAAAAGCATGAATTAATAATATAGACTTAGAGGAATCTCGAATGGTGGAATAGTCATACCATTATAAGTATTTTGAGCCCCACTGGTGTTCCTCTCCCCGTGTTTGGCAGTTGGGATAACAGATAAATAAAGTATGATGGATTCTTCAAAATACTTAGAGTTGATGGGATGATCCTCACTCCAAATCCCACTTTGTAGGCTCTTCTTAAACTTAGAAGAACCAAATGATTGTCCCAGCTTGTGCAGTTAAGACCAGTGACACACCAGTGTTTTCCCATCATCACGTCAACACACACCCTCTGCACATTTTTTGACATATATGAATAACATCTGTCCAATGTCTAATTATTTTTATTTAAATAACTTAAAAAAGGAATCTTTGGAATTATTATCAATAAATGAAAACCAATATCATTTTCTATTACAAAAGTTATGTTTATCTGCTTTGATTTGTTTTGCCTCAAATGCAAAAGAAAAAAAAACACAGAACCATTTAAAGCTATTCAAGAAGAAAAAACCTATTCAAAAATGAAGGTGCTAAAAGGTATTCAGTAATACAGAAAACTAAGAAATTAATTAGAGGGTATATGTGAGATAGTTGAACTTGAAGGATACAGATTTAATTAGTTTAGAAAAGTAGAGAAAACAACCTGAATTCCTACTTGGCAGCTGATTTAAACTTTGCTAAAACCAGAGTTGACAATTTATTGAGCGTGAAAGCTGTACCTATATCTCTGTAGATAAAACATTATAGTTTCTGAATACAGGCAAATCAAGTTTTTATTAACCTGAATATTTTCTAAATTGGGCACTCTAGTTAGCTGAGTTTTATAGTAGATTACAGAGAGCCAGAAAATATGTTAACTGTCATGTTACAAGTAATATTTGAAAATATGAAGGCTAAATTTTCCATCAGAGTTAGTATAGAATACCAAATGTAATGTCACATTTTTTTTTTTGTCATCTGTGATACTATGGTGGCTCAAACTCAATCTTGATATTAAATAATTTTAATTTCCTGAGCATCTGTCATGAACTGGTTCTCTTTCCTTATACACCAAAATTTGATGGTCCCAATGCAGAGCCTTCCCTAGCAGCAAGGGGTGTCACTCAAGGCTCAGGATGGTAACTGTCGTCTTATGAAGTGAGGCGACTCACAGCAGGGGAACCTGACGCAGGCACGAGCTGTCCCCCAGAGACCTGGGCAGCTGCCCCCACACAACTCATTTTCTCCCAGTTGAGCCAACTGGGTGAGTGCAGGGCTTATCAAACTCAGCCCTCTAGACCTTTTTCTGGCCAGCGTGGAGGAATGTCCCTGGCATCTGCCCACTACTCTATCTTTTCTGCTGACTACAGATAACTCTCTTTCGTTTTCCAACGTGGAATACCTGGGGATCTGAAGGAAAGTCCCTCCATCAGTTAGATGTGTGGGAAACGCTTCCTGATAATGATGTGGAAGAGAATGATTTTCCAGATGCCCCCAAGCTCACTCCAGTTCATGGAGTCACAGTTCAGGCCCACATGCTGGGAAGACAGGGCTGACTGCCCATCGCTGTGCACGGCCTGGCAGGGGGTAGGGGCTATCTGCCAGAGAGCCCAGAACACCTGACGAGGGTGAGATACTTAGAGATAGTGGAGTTGAAGTGCAGGGGGGTACTTAGGTCAAGGACGTTTTTAAAAAAACAAAGTCAGACTCAGATGGCTTTACTCTTCCCTTCTGAAGTGGGGGCTGGAAAAAAGGGCTGATATGGTAGAGCAGGGAAGCACTTGGTATTGTGATGAATAGGCCGTCAGGAGCTGGACTTGCTGTGACTGTGAGGAAAATGGTATTGCTCTCTGCTGGGCATTTTTGTTTCCTCTCAAGGGGTGGCCTGGAAAGGTGAGCCATCCAGGTAGTCCCTCCCATCATCTCCTGTCACTCCCGTAAATCACTGTCATGCTTCTCAGTTTTACAGGAATCCCTAAGCCTCCATCATACCGAGACCACAGTTCTGATGGAGATGGATCACGCCCCCCAATTAAAGTCAAGTTAACATAGGGCAAGTTGTTTTAGGCTGTCTAGAGCCTCAGCAGAAGAATAGCCACCCAGTGTCTTCATTATTTACTCTCTGCAGCTTGCATGCAAATCTCATTAAATCTTTACGATGTTCTCTAGTGAATGCCATTCATTTCCTTCTGTAGTTTCAACCAATTACACAGGGGAGCGTTTCAGCTTAATATGAATGATAAATCTTAGGCAAGATGTAGGATCTACTGGCATATAAAAGCTGAGTAAAGCAGTTCCCACAAGGACTTAGCTTGGTGGAAAGAAGAACAAAGCATCATTCTTCTAAAGGAGTAAAGGAAAGGGAATAGGAGAACCAGAAGATGGGTCAGGCAAGTAGCCAGCCTGCTGGACTCAACAAAAGTGCTCGGGCAGAAGCTAAATTTATTTTTTACAAAATCAAACAGACGATGGATTCATTACATGCACATCCGTACAGATAGAGAGCCTGCCTTTTAGTAAAGGAGATAAGATTTGTACATAAATACTTGAAACAGTGTGGAAAGTAATAGAGACGTCAGGAACTGTGCTAAGTGACAGAGCTGAGAAGGACAAAGAAGGCCAGGCTCAGAGAAAGGAAGCCATTTGCCCCCAGTCACTCAGCTGGACTTCAATACCAGAACTGACTCCAAACTTAGGTTGTCATAGAAAATATAGGATGCAGTTAAATTTGAATTTCAGATAAAACTCAAATGATCTGTATGTCCCAACTATGGCCATTTAAAAAATCTGGCAATCTTACTCCAGATCTCATCCTCAAAAGCTATTCTTAAGTAGTGTGAGAGTTCAGGACTAGAAGAGGTTCCCTCTGGGTGGTGGTATTGCAGAGTAGATCATTTGGCTACAAAAGGGATAAGATTTAGACAAAACGATCATGTAGGTAGTATTTGCTTTTAGTTTGATAAGCCTAGCAGTATTTAAACTTTTTCCCTCGTATACCCTCAGCAAGAAACATTATTCACTCCCAAAATATGCGTAAGTATTCATGACTGATATAGCATATTCTATCATTTACTATGTCATGTACATCTTATAACTCAGAAAAATAAAATTAGAGAGGTAAGATATAAAAACATAAACAGAAGTACTATTACTTTTCTTTCTGTGCCTAGTGGACACCGTTGACCTGTAGCCTCTGATTGATTCTTTAGGTCACTGGAACCCACCATGAACCAAGCAAAGTTAAATCCAGGACATTGAATTCAGACAATCAATCTACTTTTATCAATTAATTTTTGTAAAATGCAAATTTTCTTTAACCCTTTCCTTTAATCAGGGTAGGCAGATCTGGAGTTGTGTTTTATTTTTTTCTTTTTAAACTCTCTTTAAACTATTCTTGAGTGGCAGGATAATTCATGGTCATGAACTTGCAGATTTTCTCCTGATGTATTTTTTTTTTAAATTTCAGATTAAAAACAGGGTACTAAGGACTAGGTTACGATGTTTGTGTTTGTTAGGTGAGGTCCAGGTGTGTCTTGCACCCAGGAGGTGTGGCATACATCCTCACATTGTGCCCATTAGGTGGGAGACCCCAATCACCCCCTCTTTGCCTCCTCCCCAAACTTAATTAAATTGAGTTTTTCTCTATGTGGGCGTGTATTAGATCATCTACTGGCTTCATATTAGTATTGAGTATTTGGATACTTGCTTTTCTATTCTTGTGATACTTTGCTAAGAAGAATGTGTTTTAACTCCATCCAGGTAAATACAAAAGATGATTGTAAAGTCTCCATCCTTCCTGATAATTTTTTTTAGCTCTCCTCTCTTTAAGCCAAGCCCTTCGCTGCCCTCTGCCTCAGGGAGGTCTATGGGTGAGGATACTTCCCTTCTGCAAAGGATGCTGAAAAGGCGATACCAAATGCTCAGTGTTCAGACAGAAGGGGAGAAAGGGGAGCCTGTTGAGAAGCCTGAGCAGGGATAGGGGCCTTGGCTTGAGCCAGGAAAGGGGTAGAAAGAGAATCTGGGTGAACCCCCTGGGGGGTGGTTCAGAGGCAGCGCCCTGAGGGAAGTTTTAAGCAGGGAGTGGCAGAATTAAGGGAAGGGTGGGTGTGTTTATGAAATAACTTATAGTCAGTCAGAATTTCATTGGCTTTAATATTCCTGCCTCCCACTGCTCCACCTTGTCATGGGCCCCTGACACGCATGACTTCACTCTTTCAACTACAGAAAGCTCTTTTGTTTTTCTGGATATTTCCAAGCCTCCATAATATCCTTGTTGTCAAGGTTCCATCGGCTCTGAACTACAGCAAGCGATGAATTCACAGAGAGTTAAGATAGGAGGTATACAGAACACAGAATTTTTGATGAAACTATGAAAGTAATAATCTTTATATTTAAAGACGGGTGATAGGTAAGACAAAGTGATTTGTATTCAGACACACAGAGGAGGGAAACAAGTCAGGCTCTGGGTTCCCAGCTGCTCAAACCCCATGAGGACACAGAAGCAGTGGAGCTTGACGGATCTGGAAGTGCACAGCCTAGGCTGGGAGGCAGCTGAGCAAAAATGGAGGACTGGAGATCAAACCAGGGAGGCTCCCCAGGGGAGGAACATGCTGCACCAGGCACGGTTCCAAATACTGCACATACTGTAACTCACTTCATCCTGGCACCTCTGTTTTACAGATGAGGAAACTGAGGCACAGGGTGGGTCGGTAATTTACCCAAGGCTACACAGCTGCAAGGGGCAGAGCCAGGGCCTCCCCCCCAGGGCTCTGGAACAAGAGTCTGTGGTCTTTACCACTGGATTATACTGACCTTGTGTAGAAAGGACAAAGTAAATGCAAAAACTCAAGGGTGCTTTCATACCACAGAAATTTCCTGACCTTTGGTCCAACGTTAGTGGACAGGAAATCCCGAGACTATCGGAGATTAAATTTCTTGCTAGTCCAGTAGGGTAAGGATTTGGAGCTAGGTTTTAATGTGATTTTATTAAGAATAATGAAATGGCTCTTTCTTTCTTTTTTTTACTGTTGGAGATTCATTGAGAATACAAGAAACCAGGTTACACTGATTGCATTTGTTAGGTAAAGTCCCTCTTATAATTGTGTCCTGCCCCCCACAGGTGAAATGGCTCTTTCTATGAGCATGTTGAAGGATAGGGTGAATTTTCAAACATGCTATTCTTATAGTTCATGAGTAACTTATTTTGTTCTTTTTCCTGTTCTTAACAGGATAATAACTCATGTTTTTGTAAGGCAAAGACTATTTGTTCCATCTGTAACAAAGCCTGAAAAAGGAGAGATACTAACACTGTGAATTCTTCAGCTGGTCTTCATGATGAAGCTAGACCTGAGAAGTCTTCATAATCACCTTGTCCAGGAGGAAAAGAGGCAGAGAAGCCAGCCTGTCCATTACTGCTGTGAACTGATGTATTGTTAAGCTGGTGTCACCAGCTTCTAAACCTCGTTTGTGTTCAGGGGTCACAGTCTGCTTACTTCCAACTGGATCGCCTGCTTTGCTTTGCTGTCTAAACATCGAAATTGTTTATGTGCGACAGCAAGATTGCAGTCCTGGCACAAGGAGCCTCATTCAAAGAAGCATTCCAAGCCCAACTCCAGCTCCCCGTCTACCCGCATGCTTTGACCAGGAAACAGCTTCAGATTCACTGACTTGGATCAAATTTACACATCCCAGGCCTGTGTTTCTGCTGTCTCTTAGCAACGTCCTGCAGGGTGGCTTTATTGAGTTGCCATTACTGCGTGGCACCTGGGACTGGAAACCTTTCGGGATGAGGAGCAATCCCCGGCGCCAGTGGGATGGCACCACTCTCTACTACATGGACCGTAGTTTGCTGGTCTTGATTTTGAATTTTCCAATGTTCTGTTACATTAAACGGTGCCTATTTTTATGCTGAAATAGGTACTTGGTTTCATACACTTTTCTGGTTTTCCATAAATGTAGTGAACTATTTTTAATTTATTTTGTATACCCTTGGATAAAAGGTACAACTTTACAAACCAGAAATCTTAACTTTCAGGTTGGAAAACATATTCACTCTATGTATGTATGATCAGATTGCCACATTGCCATTGTGTTTCTCCATAACAAACTATGAAATTCACATGTGAACTCGGGACAAGTCCATAACTCAAACCCTCTGTACATTCTTTGAATTTACCAAGCTATTTCTTCCTTCATTCTAATGACCTCTGAAATCTGTGTCCATTGAGAATCTTTCCCTGACTAAATGGAAAAAAGATGGTGACTTTCCTTCTCAAATTATGATGTCTGAATTGTAATGGGAACAACCTTCCTTGTTCAGCCAACACTCCCTGAAGGCCTACACAGATTATTCCATAAAGTATTAAGCCTATGTACTTATCCCATGGATGTTTCATTTTGTATATGTCTTAAAATGCCTCTTTGCATATATATTTGCCTTAAACTTTGCCAGATACTTTGCATATGTCTGCCTTAAACATCAAGCTTGCAGTGAGCAGAAAAAGAATCTTCTCTGTCTTATGTTTTTTTAAAGGACCTACATTATCACTCAATAAGCTAATTTAATGATGCATAACATAATTTACAGGTAAGTCAACCATATAATTCCTGCTTTTACTTTTAATACATAGCTCCTAATTAGATTTATGAAATGCTTTTTCTCCAAAGAGCTTCAGAGGCTACAAACACAATAGATAAACAACACAATAAATGAACAAAAGGCAGGTGCCAGCCAAATGTGGTTTGCAAAAAAGCATAAAAAGATGGTGGAAGGGTAGTTTGCAAAGAACTACAAGAAAAAGTACACTTACTAAAAAAGATTGAGGATGAGAAAAGTAAGGATGGTGCTGTTAGCTTTCTAAAATGGCAAGGACAGGAAAGCAGGCATGATTTATCAGTTGAAAATATTTATTTGTAGGTTGTTTAAAGCAAAAAGCAGAGCTAGTTCTCTAGGATAATAGGTATTGCAGTTGGGGGTACATTACACACAAAGATCATTCACAAAGTAGGTCTAGAAAAATTAGGTTAACAAGCTTACTAAAGAGAAAAATGACTATAATTCTTGGGCATGGACCTACCCAAGAACTTTTTAAATATTAGTCTAAGTCATAAGAAAAACAGTTCTCTGAAAGCACCATGAGGCTACATTTATGACCTCAAAGATAATTTAGAATTTTATTCTACTTTGGATTGATGTCCCAACGATGTCAAGCACCCATTGCTTGACGAGTGACCAGCTTGAACAGCCTCATAGTTGAGAGTCTTACCCATGTGAAGTGTGAGCACCAATCTTCCCAGGAAGATTTTCCTGTCACTTGTGTCTCTGCTCAAAAGTCACCTGCTCCATGCCTTCCCTCATCACACAAACTAAAGCATCCTTTCTTGTGCCTCTCACCCCATTACTTCCTTCAGTTTAATTTTCTCCTGAGCACTTGCCACAAAGGCTGTGAAGCCATTCTTTTCCCGTCTGTGTATTGGTTTAGCAGTCCCTGCCCCTACAAGAATATATCAGCATAGCCTTATTTGTCATCCTCCCACTAGAACAGTGCCTACCAGGTAGGTAGTGATCAATCAGTATTGAATGAATGGATGCAGAAGTCATTTGTTCAGTAATCCAGGTCAGTCAGAATGTGACCATAGTCCCAGAAAGCAAAAGCCTCGTAACTAATTAGACAAAATCAGGAAGAAAAAATAATCTGTATTAAAACATGAGAATGCTTTCTAGGTAAAGCATTCAACCCTCTCACACAGAGTGTTTTGACTTGTACTTTATCAACTCTTTTTGCATCAGGGACTAATTTCAGGGAAGACAATCTTTCCATGGATGGGGTGGGGTGGAATTAGAGTCTCATCACAGCCTGAATCCTTCAGATCCAGTTATAGCAAAGCTCACATTCCTATGAGAATGTAATGCCACTGTTGATGTGACAGAATGTGGAGCTCAGGAGGTGATGAGCGAGACAGGGAGTGGCTGTAAATACAGATGAAGCTTTGTTCATCTGTATTTGCCTGCAGCTCACCTCGTGCTATGTGGCCCAGTTCCTAACAGGCTGTGAATTGGCTTGGGTGAGACCCAAGGACAGGAGACTGTAGCTTTATGTAGTTAACAAGCTTCCCTTACAATTGAAACAAATTTATTGTGTAGTGTCCTGGCCTGTGCTGGATTATTAAAAAGGATGTTAGACGTAGGCAGGGTAATAACAGTGAGAAGAGACAGAGAGGGAACACAGAGGGAACTGAAAAATTAATAAAAAGCAAGGAAACAAACAAAACCCCCCAGAGAGTAGAGTATTGAAAGGGGAGAGGCCACAGATGGTCTCACAGATTTAAAGATACCAGCCAGCATGGCCTGCTTTGATAGTGATTACTTACATTATCAAATCAAATATGTCATGTCTATTATAGGTAAGGAAAGAGGAGGATAGTAAATATTAACTAAATGCTTATTATAAACCTTTTCATCCAAAGTTATTCTTTTAATTTTTACTGTAAAGGGCAAGCAAAACTCAGTTTACTAAGAGAATCAATTTCTGTGAAACATGATAAAATAATTTCCCCCTCCTTTCTTTTTTTGTTTTGGAGAAGGGTCTCACCCTGTGTCACCTAGGCTGGCATGCAGTGGTGTCATCATAGCTCACAACAGCCTCAAATTGTTGGTCTCAAGCCATCTACATGCCTCGCCCTCCTGAGTAGCAGGGGCTGCAGACAAGTGCCATCACATCTGTCCCACTTTTCACAGAATTATGGAGATAGTCATGTGTGTGTTTTAGCTTGGGCAGCTGGAAAGCACAGAGGCAAACTGACTTGTGACCATTGTGAGACTCTATGGTAGGTACTTTTGGGTTCTCTTTCTGATCTCAGCCTGATCTTTCCTTGATCTTAACTTTCACTTATATATTTTCCTAGGCTTGACTGCTTATTACAATTTACTTCTCACCATTATTTTCATTTGTGCTATTATTATAAAGCACTGGAAATCATTTATGGAAGAAGATTGAGTATATATATAAAGAAACTCTCCTGAAACCTCTCTACTTACTTACATGAGATAAATGGGCTAATGCTGTCATTGTTACTAATCACACAATCTAGTTGATAATGAATTGAAGAGTGAGCTACTGTCCAATAAAATGAAAATTTCAAGTGATAACACATCAGAAGTGCTTGAATGATATTGGGCTTTCTATCTCATAAGCTGCTGGACCTAGTCATTGGAAAGTTAATGCAAAAATCACACATCCTGAAAATTGAAAGTTAAATTCCAAAAAGTTAAAATTGACTAAATATAACCACAGGAAATATGCAAAACACAAAGGGCAGCCAAAAAAGAGTCACAGCTGTTGATTACTTTAGAATGAAGGAAAGGGAACTTCCTAAAAATGCAGCCCTGAAATTGACCGACAATGTCATGTCTATGTAGCCGTCATTCTTCATTTGTCCACCTTTGGTTTTTCACTGATATGGTTCAGTTCAAGGAGTCATAGAACCCAATTCAAGGAATGTGGTGTATCTTCACTTTTTCATTGTTATTATGGCTTTTTGAATACTGAGTCAGGAATCCCACTGAGCTGACGTAAAGTTGAAAGGGATCACACGCAGACTCTGTGATGGTAATCTGCTTAGCCTACACAGGTAGCCTGCTTTCACCTGTGGACTCACGTCTGTGAATCTTGTAGTTTCCTACAGTCTCTAAAAATCTATAAGGAAAAAAGTCTTTCAAAAGGAATATTCTACTATATCCTAACCAGTAGCAGATTGCGGAAATACATCTATTTATAAATTACATCAGGCAATGATTTTATTCTAATATATTACTCAGTTCAGGGATGCTCTTTTAAAAATCTCTCCAAAGCCTATATAATCTGGCTTTCCTAAGATCTGCGAGGACTCAGATAGAGCATTTATATGAGGGAATCACTTTGTAATTTTAGATGACAATTTCCTGAAAGTGTTTGGGCATTTATGGGGTAGACTGTCCATATTTACTCCTCTGCTGTTTACTCCCCACCAATTTCTAGGATTGTACCCTTCCCAGGCCTACATGGCACATCCACCTCAGGATCTCAGCACACCTGAGAGTATAATGCACCCTGCACCCACCCCCACCCCTGCCATAGTAGATTGGGTGGGTACCAAACCATGCTGAACCAAGGAGCCTCTTCCCAGGGGATTGTGAAAATCAGCCCTAAGGGATTCCAACTTGGCTTGGATTGTCTTCTAAAGAGAAGAGAATTCAATGTGGAAATTGGGGCGGCTGTATTCCTCCCTGTGGAGTAGGGAGTAGGGTGAACAGACAGGCAGAAAGAGTGACTGAGTGATTGAAGAAAGGGGCCAGGGATACCAGAAGAGGGAAGGAAAAAGAGATCCGAGGCATTTGGAACCCCTAGTTCCACTCGGTCCTCTCTCTGGGTTCTGCAAGACTCTACACTTACATATATGTATTCTTATAATGAATCCCCCTCAATTGAGATTAAGGAGTTTTGAGCGTTTCTATTTTACATAGCCAAGAGTCCTACCTAAATCTCCAAGCAATGGGGGATTTTTATTTAAGAGCACAAAGCTTGAAAATGTAACTGAGATGATTCACTGGAACTGATACCAGCTGAGTAAGAGCAAGTTTCTCCATCATTCTAAGTTTTCATTCCTGACTGGGACTGATTTTCAATATTCCCTTGGCTAAATATTTGATTCAAGGGACCAAAAACAAACCCCAACCCCTTTTAGCTAGTTTGTTTATTTCCTTTTGGCATAGAAGGAAGAAAACCCTTGCAAGTCCTATTTCCACAGCTACAAAAAAACTCAACCCTATTCTTTGTGTGCAAATCTCTCCAGTCAAACTGAATCTAACACTTGAAATTAGGAAATTGTATATATAATGGCATACATTTTTTAAAATGTACTTTAGTTTCTGTTTATCCTCTGGGTACCAGAGAGACATTTAATTTTACCAATAAAAGAGCTTCCCAAACACAGAGAGATTTCCCAATATGGTGGACTTTTCAAAAGCAGTAGCTTTGGTTGCATTTTCACAGACACAAGTGGATTGGCAAGAACTGACTTAGACTCATGGAGCTGGAAGGGAAGAAACCAAACAGCTTAGTGTTTTCACGTGGTAGATAAGAATAAAGAGAGTTGGGTTTCCTCAGGTACCTTGAACCCCAAGGTACTGTGTCTGAATTTTCAATCCAGTGGCTTTTCTACATGTCATAGAGACGCCACCTGCACAGCCCTTCACACACTCTCTGCCCTCCTCCTCTTCCTATAAGTAGATTGAGATGCTGAGGCTTGTGGGACTCCGTGAGCACCCATACAAGGACTTGTGGATATGAATGTCAAAGGAAGGAGTCAGAAGAGAAAAGAAGAGAGAGAACGTTGTCATGGGAACACCAAGGCAAATACCAAGATGAAAAAGAATTGAAACCCATTCTGCCATCTCAGGCTTTATTTATTCAAGTAATAAATCAAGACATCTGGGTCAAAACCAGTGTAGCATAAAATGAAGTAAAGATAAGCTTTTCAGTCCAATCAATACTGTCTTCTAAATACCAGAATCTTTTAAAAATGGATGCTTCGCTGCACGCTTGATCTACACTCCTGGTAAAATTACAACGTGAGCATTTGTGCATGCTCTCTCTTTGTTCTGATTTCTTTTTAAAAAATTCTAAATTACTCATCAAGAAGGATTAATAAAAAGACAGAATTCTCTGGAATACTATTTCATGAGCAGAATGGTTTGTACATGCCACAAAAAGTCAAACAGGCTTGGGTAATGAAGTGCTTGCCCCAGATAAGGTAGATGAATGCTTGGTATGGGTTAAGTGGACCAGAGGGGGTTAGTGTTCAACTCACAGAGGGGAATTTAATTTAACTAGAATCTAGTCAGAGAAGGAAATTTCAACCATTAGAGGACAGACAGCTTGGAATGCTGATCTTAAAATTCTGCACTGGGAATTCTCTGCGTGCGAATCTTTCCAGTCAAACCGAATCTAACACTTGAAATTAGGAAATTGTGTATATAATGGCATACATTTTTTAAAATGCACTTTAGTTTCTGTTTATCCTCTGGATACCAGAGAGACATTTAATTTCACCAATAAAAGAGCTTCCTAAACACAGAGAGATTTCCCAATATGGTGGACTTTTCAAAAGCAGTAGCTTTGGTTGCACTTTCACAAACACAAGTAGATGGTCAAGAACTGACTTAGACTCATGGAACTGGAAGGGAAGAAACCAAACAGCTTAGTGTTTTCACATGGCAGATAAGAATAAAGAGAGTTGGGTTCTCTCAGGTACCTTGAACCCCTGTGTCTCAGCTTTCAATCCAGTGGCTTTTCTACATGTCATAGAGACGCCACCTGCACAGCCCTTCACACACTCTCTGCCTTCCTCTTCCTATAGGTAGATGGAGACGGCTCAAAGAAGGCACTAACTCCTATCTCTGGATTTCTCATTCCCCACTGAAACCCCAGTTCTTCCTAAGAAAGGTTAAATCCATTCTCTATATAAGTTTCTTATAGTGAAATTATTTGACAAGACAATTAATCTTGAGAAACAACCCGAGGTAGATGAAATTAAATCATTTTAATACTTTTATTTCATTAAGCAATTCATTCCCTTTATGGATTCATCAATTCCTAGTTATTACAGAGTGTTAGGACTGGAAAGAGCTCTGAGAATGAATAAGATAAGCTTGATTGGTTCACCTATCGGTAGAGGCCATGTCCTTAGTTGGCAGAACCAGAAGCTCCCTTTTCATCTGTCTTGAATTAAAGAGATATTCTACAAAAAAATTAATGCTTTTTATAGACTTACATTTCAGGCATTAGTTTTAAAGAATAACAATCCAAGACATAGAAAGTTAAAATTATTTTTTTCTAGTCTGCTAGACAAGGCCTGCCTGTAAAAAATTAGACCTACCTTGCATTTTGCAGGGGTCCTCAACATTTTTAAACAGGGGGCCAGTTCACTGTCCCTCAGACTGTTGGAAGGCCAGACTGCGGGCCCCAGGACAAGTCTGCTAAGCAAGACAGGCAGCGGCAGCAAAAGCACCCGGCGGGCCGGATAAATGTCCTAGGCGGGCCACATGTGGCCCCCGGGCCATAGTTTGAGGACGCCTGGATTAATGGAAAATGTTCCAGTCCCTGCCTTGTTTGAACATAAACCTCCTGCTGATTCCTTTTCCATCTTGTTCATTCTCATTCTGTCTTCTAAACCCTGGATACTCTTAGAAGCTGCCAATGAAAGCTCAAAAAGTTGAGTAGTTTTGAGGACCCATGGAGAGAGGGGAAGGGAAAAAGGAAGCTAAGTTTTGGGGGGTCAATTTAAAGCTATAGGTAAAAATTTTGTAGTGTTTGTAAAAATGCAATTTGAGGGGAAATTAAAGAAATGTATTTACCACTAATTTTCTGAGGCTGTTTATATATTAAAAGTTATTACTATTTTAAGATATATCATGTAAGATATGAAGACCTAGTGAAAACAATGTTTTTTTTTCAAATATACAGAACTTTCTCCAATGGACCATAAAGCTTATTTTCTCCTCCCTTTTGAGTTGGGTCCGTTGTCCTTGTCTTTGTATCTTTAGCCCCAAATGCAGGTCAAGCAGGGACAGTTCCTCGGGTTTCCACAGAGGGGCAGCAGCATGTGGGGGACAAGAGAGTTAGGGCAAGCTCTGGCCCCAGCTTGAGAACATTTTCTGATTCACACTGACAGATGAAGCATGAGAATTTTAAAGCTTTCAGTGGGCATGGCCCTGCCCTGGAACAGCTCATCCTCCACACCCAGGCCATCAGCGCTTCTAGAAAGCTGCTATTCTTGTTCAAATGAACCCAGGTCACTAGACCTGGTATTTCTGCAGATCTTTCTCCTGTCCTCTTCACAAGAGCAATTAGGACTGCAGTACAGGTAACTAGGCCCCAGGAAATGTGGGGTTGCCTTCCAAGAAAATCTTGCTGGCCAGAAAGACAGTGAGAGAAGGCTGAGGGCACCCTGGCTGCAGGGTGGACGACTTGGATACAGGGCCTTAGCTGTTGTCTCCTAGTTGTGAGTCCCAGGGAATTGGTGCCCATCCTCAGGCATGACAATGACATGTATCCTCCCAGAATTTTAGTTAAGAGGGAAAGATGTAATGGAAGCCCTCTAGGCCACAGAATGCTGCCATGATTTTTACTAAAGCCCCATCATAGAATAAATTAAGAACACAGTGATTTGACGAACTGCACTCCCTTCTTAAGCTACTTGGAAAGATGTTAAGTCAACAATCTTAACTCTGGAGCCCATGATATCTCAGCATTGCAAGAATAAATTTAGCCATTTGAAATACTGGAAAGAAAGAAACTTACTCTTAAGGTCTGATTCTTCTCCTTGGAAAGTTGACCCGAGGCCCTCAGCCCGTAACACACATGTAGGAATAGAGTTTCCATCCATGTAACTAACATTGCATTTTTTTTTTTGAGATGGAGGTTCACTTTGTCACCCTAGGTAGAGTGCCCTGGCATCATACCTCATAGCAGCCTCAAACTCTTGGGCTTAAGTGATTCTCTTGCCTCAGCCTTCCCAGTAGCTGAGACTACAGGCACCTGCCACAATGCCTGGCTATTTTTAGAGACAGGGTCTCACTCTTGCTTAGGCTGGTCTCAAACCCATGAGCTCAGGCAAGCCACTTGCCTTGGCTTCCCAGAGTGCTAGGATTACAGGCACTCTGCAGTGGCAGATGCCACCGTGCCTGTCCATTTCATGTTGGTTAATATAATATAACTGATCACGTTTTTCATGGGTACATTAACTAGAAGTTCCCCCTGTGTGCAATCAAGGGCTTCATCATCCATTGTGGACAAGAAGATATTTTAATTAGCCCTTTGATACCTACCTGCAACTCATAAAATTAAATTCCCAAACACCAAAGGGCTAGATCACTCTTCTATACTAATCTTTCCAGTCCCAGTGGCACATTACTTGCCTGGAGATGGAGAGGTAGAAAAATGATTTCTGTTGATTTTGCTTCTTTCTCTAATACCCAGAACTGGGCAGGGGTCACCTGGTTAGTAACAGCCATAGAGCATTTAAAGGACTTTGAGGTGTTAAATTCCTGACTCCTTTCTCTTCTCACAGCAAAAGGAATCAGTGCCTGAGTGTCAAGGCCAAGGATAAGCTTTTGTAGCCCTGCTACCTCTGACTCTGTGGCTTCCCCAGTCCTATTGATACCCCACTGATTTTACTTCTCTCTTTCCCTAAGTCGGGGGCTACTGAGGGTCCCTTTCACTTCAGCCCACAAATTTCCGTAGCAACTGGGAAGCAGGTGATCTCATCAGTATCCTCAAGATGGGAAATCTGAGCATGCTTTAGGTAAGAACGTGGACTTGAGGCTTCCAACTTTTTAGCCGTGAATCCTGCAATCCCTATTTTAGACAGAGCAGATGTCCAGGGGGCCCAGTTACTAGGGGGGATAAATGAGGTCAACAAGACTGAGATCCACACACTTGGACCAACTCCCAAAGCGCCTCTCCCCAGAGAAATGACAACAGCTCTGAGGTTTTGGCCTGTCCCTGGAAGGCAGGAGGGGAGAGTGGGAAAAGATGGGCTTCTCGAGTCACCAGACCAACATTAAAGTACACAAACAACGGTTGAGTGACCCTACATGACAGAGCCTGGGCTGTGACGCAGGGATGTGTCGTTCCTCCTAAATCCCTGTAGGAAACGAGATACAAGATTTGGATGGAATGTAAACTATGTCTTAAGGAAGCAAGCAAGAACATCGCTTTCTCTGAGAGTTCCCTTCTGGAGAGAACTCAGGCTCATCCTTCCTCACTGATTTTTAACTGTGGCTATGCAGGCTCCCTGTTAAGAAGAGAAAAGGGAAGAAGGGGTGGCACGCAGAGGCACGCAGGAGAGAGACCTGAAATCCGGATGAAGTGGTCTTCCCTCTAATGCCAGGGAAGGCCCCTTTCCCTATGTGAGTTTCACGCATTTCTCCTGTAATATTGCTAAGTACTTCCTCCATACTGACCTTCCACACAAGTCCCCTCCCTTGATCTCACCACCCCCACCCTCCCTCACGTCCACCCTTGTCTCTCATATATACACAGGGTGCAGAATTTCAGGGAAAGGAGAAACACACACACTCAGTTTGCCCACCCATGTGAGCAGTGCACCTGACTTTTAGGCTCCAGCATGATGGGGAGCTTGGGCCAGGTGTGGAGGAACAAGAAGCTAACAGAGCAGGTAAGGCCACGATCAAAGGCAGAGGCCATAGGAGCCGGAAAGACCCCAGAGACCACACAGAGTGGGCTTTCTCTTTCTTGGTGCCAAATGGGGGATCACATTCAAGGAGACACATCCACTTGACGGTGGAGGTTGAGGGCCAGGGGAAGGTGGGAGGTAGATGAGGGCCCTGGAAGGTGAAGGGAGGATGGGGCTGTGCCCCAGATCTAGAAGCCTCCACAACTCCTGGAGCCTCTCCCACTGTTCCCAGTGCCCACTCGGGAGCCCAAGCTCAGCTTTGGCCCTTGCCCTTTCCAAAGGAAAGGGAGGATTCCTGCTCAGCCACTTCTAAATTCCCTCAAGTGAAATTGGAGCTATGAAACTCTATTTCTCAAGCAGTTACAAGCCCCGAAGGGGTATGAGTACGTGTCTGGGTACCTCCTTTGTCCTCCTCTCTCGTCCTCGTTTATAAAGCGTACCCTTCCTTCCCCATCTTTTCTTCTCCCATCCTCTGCAAAAATCTAGGGAGACAGTTACTGTCTCCTACCAAACAAAATGCTGCTGGTGGCTGGGAAAGTGGCAGAACACGGAGGACAGAGCCCAGCACTGTGGCTGGTGGACACCTCCACTAATAGGTGAGACCTAGCCATGCAGAGGGGAGACCTGGGGGCAGAAACCCACTGTGGTGGCACGTCTGTACCCCTGGCCTCCTTTCTCCTGGAGGGAGGGCTGGAGTTCAAAGAATTCGGACACAGGCTAGTTCCTACCTTGAGAGGCAGAGCAGCAGGTGGGGCTGGGCAGCCTGTGCTGGTCTGGATGGCAGGGCAGTCCCTGTAGACCCGTGCCCGTGTCGCCAGCGTTGAAGTACCTGTGCCTTCCTCACAGTTCCTGGGGAGCACCTGGCAGGTTGCAGCCCCTCTCCTCCGGAAAGCCCGTTCCCTGTCATCAGCAGCGTGGGCCAGGACGGCCCGTGGAATGGAACATCCCAAGGCATCCCCGCACAGGGTGTCCATGCCCCACAGGTCCTGGGGGACAGACGTGGTTGGCCAGTGCTTCCAGAGCATGCAGGGATCACTGCTTCCATCGCTCATGCCGGGAGCTGGGCTAGGACTCCTGCATGGCAGGGGCTCTTGCTGGCCAAGTTTCCTAGAGGCTGGGGGCAGACAACGCCTGAGATGGGGGGAGCCGCAGACACCACCCCGGCTTGTATCCAGGTCCTGGTGCTTTTCCTCTCCCGCCTTCTTTTCCTTTGGAGCAGAGCAGCCAAATGCAGCCTCTCGCTGTGTCCTAGGGCCTGCCTCCTGCGGCAGCCTTGAAGGAGAAGCAGCCAAACCCTGTGTTCTCCTGAGGTCCCTGCTTGCCAAGAAGCCCGTCCTGGGACTTGGGAGAATGTTTCTCTCCTCCAGGCTCCCTGGGGCTGCTGTGCTGGCTGCAGAGGCTGGAGACTGGGCGGGGAGAGCCCAGACAGGGGGAGCCTGCAGCTGGATGAAGAGGAAGGAAGTTTTCATCTGCTGTTGCTGAGGCTGCCCAGCCATTTCCTCCAAGGGGGTAGGGCTGGTCCTTGCCAAGGTCGAGTTTCAGACCTCGGTGCCCAGGGATGCAAACAGCTGTAGCTGTGGGCAGATGTGACTCAGCCCATGGTTCTGCCGATAGCCTGAGGAAGCAAATGGCACAGTTTCAGTACTCAGGGGTACTCTTCAAGAAAGGGGGATTCAGGACATGGTCTTGACCATGGAACTGGATTCTGGGCTCATGTCACAGAATCACAAAAACAGACTGGTGGAGAATGATCTATGAGGACCGTTAGAACTTAGCCCCTCTCACCTTCATGTGTCTAAATGGAATGACTTTTTCTTAACTTATGTCTCCCTCATACTTGAAATGAAAACATTATTCATTTCATTGTTTAATCCTAAATTCTTTATTAGCTATTTTTATTACTTGGTGTCTGACCTGTGAAATACCAAGGTATCTAAATGATGCCTCTGATAGACTTCATAGGGTATTTTTAATCTACTTTGATTGAGTTACTTTTACAAAATACTTTTAAGACTTTTAGCATAAAAGGCATAACAAACAATTGTCAACAACTTAAATGTTTTAATGAATTTCCACTTTAAATCCTGTGGTTATTTGAGGGTTCTCCAGGTGGAGCCTCACAGCCCCACATCGGCATACTTGGTGCTATGGTTTAAATGGGTCCCTTCCAAAATTCAGGTGTTGCCAAGGTAATAACATTAAGAGGTCATGAAGGTGTCTACCTTCACCAGTAGGATTAAGGCCTTTATGAGAGAGGCTTCATGCAGTAATCAGTCAGGCCCTCCTCCCTGTGAGGACACAGTGCTCCTCCCTTTCAGAGGGTATGATCCTCACAGATGATTGAACCTACTGCTGCCTTGATTTTGGACTTCCCAGCCTCCAAAACTGTGAGAAACTAAATTTCTGTTCTTTATAAATTACCCAGCTGTTGTGTGATGTTCTTTCTCGCGAGGAGAGAAGGACGGCTTGGCCGTGGGTGGAAGCTCGCTCCTAGAATTGCTTGAAAGCAAGAAACGACTACACACTCTCAGGTGGCATGTAGCAAAATGTCTTTATTTTCTACTCCCTTTTATCCGGAGCTACTCACTTACACCACATTGATCGGTAATCCTAACATCCTCATTTCTTATCTTAAACTATAGAAAAGAAAGAAAGAAAGTAATCCTAGCATCCTCATTTCTTAAACTATAGAAAAGAAAGAAAGTCCAGGAATGTGAGATAGTCTTCATAAGATTAGCCTAAAGAAAGAAAGTCCGGGAAAGTAAGACGACCATCTTAAGGTAGCCTCAGACTATTCCTCTTGGAAGATCTACAAGAACAATACATCATCTGACTTGTATTGTTGAAGTTAAAGGTTAGGATAAACAGCGGAGTAAAACCTTTCTCTTCTATGTACTCAATTAAATTTCCGAGAAACTGGCTTCATGCCTGTTTTCTTATGGCTTTGGAGACCCTGCAGTTACGATGGAGTATTTTACTCGACATCATTATGATGGAGTTTTTCTTTTTACTCACATCAACCTTTGAGTCATGTCCTCTGCACAGATGGGCCGTTTCAACCCTTATCTGACAGGCTGACTTGACTGCACAGTTGGGGTTACCTGCAAGAGGTTTTTATGCCTGGCTTGGAGGCCCCCACCGTGTTTTCCCAGGTCGCTTAGGGCCTCGACAAAAGCACATAATACTCACAAGTCTTTTCACTCAGTTCTGGAATTAAAAGAGCACATCTCATTTAAATAAAAATAAATAAAATTAAATAAAAATAAATAAAAAATAAATAAAATTAAATAAAAACCCAGCCTATGGTATTGTGTTATACCAGCACAAAATTAACAAAGGCACTTGGTAGCATTCTTCTTCCCCACCATCCCCCCAAAAAGAAAGAAAAAATAGAAAGAAGAAAAGGAGGAAAGAAAAAAGAAGAAAGAAATAAGAAATAAAAAAATGCAGATAATACATCAAGCTAGAGGACTTTTTTACTTCTTAGCATAGTGCCTGGTGTAGGTTTTCAATAGATGTTAACCATTCTAAGAATTTACACCCACATGTTGTTGAGGTCTAGAGAAATTGGATCACTCAGTCATGAACACTTTGAGTTGTTTCATAAAATATATAATTTTTAAAACCTGGAATGGTAGTTATAGGCATGTTTTTACATTTCCTGTCTAATGAGTAAGCATCTAAGAGCTGAGGACTTAATTGGGATATGAAAGAGTAAGCAATGGATTTGGGGTCAGGAGAGACAGGTTTGAGTTCTGGAGTAAACCATTTATTACGTGTGACTCACAGCAAGTCTCAGAACCTTGGTGGACATACTTGTAAAACACTAAGGTAAACCTCTGCCATTCCCACCTTTCAGAATGGTTTTGTAGGTCCAATGGAATAACCTATATAGGAGTACTTTGTAGACACAGAAGCCATTCACAAAAGTGGTACATGGTCACATGCACATAATAATGTTTTGGTCAATTACATACATGATAATGGTCCCCTAAGATTATAATGGAGCTGGAAAGTTCCTATCTCCTGGTAATCTAGCCATTGTAAATCTGTGGTACAATGCGTCACTCACATGTTTGTGGTGACACTGGTGTAAACAAGCCTCTGCACTGCTAGTCCTGCATGTATAGGACATCAGTTTGTAACACTTGACAGTGACAATAAATGACTGTGTTACTGGTTTATGTATTTACTTCACTATAAATTTTACCCTTATTTTAGAATGTATTCTTTCTACTTATAAAAACAAAAGTTCACTGTAAAACAGTCTCTGTCTGACAGGTCTTTTAGGAGATCTTCCAGAAGAAGTCATTGTTATCACAGGAGATGACAGCTCTGTGCCTGTTATTGCCCCCGAAAACCTTCCAGTAGGACCAGATGCAAGGCGTGGAGGTAGAAGACAGTGACGTTGATGATCCTAACACTGTGTAGGCCTAAGCTATTTTGTGTTCTGGCTTTTAACAAAAATGTTTAAAAAGTAGAAATAAATTTTAAGAATTTTAAATAGAAAAAAATTGTAGAATGAGGACATCAAGAAAAAATACTTTTGTGCAGTTGTACAACTGTGTTTGTCTTTAAGCTAAACGCTAGTACAAAACAGTCAAAAAGTAAAAATGTTACAGTAAGCTACAGTTAATTTATTATTGAGGAAATAAATTTTCAAAAACAAATTACTATAGCCTAAGTGTACAGTTATAGCAGACACCTTCTGGAGTCACTGTGTTCACGTTGGTTGTGACCTGTTGGTTATTCATAGCCTGATAGGAATGAAAAGGGGTAGAGACCAGAGTATTTTCTGCTACCAGGATCATGTGTGGAAAATGAACTGTATTCTTAAGTCAAGAAAGAATGAAAGACAAGACACAGGTGGTGGGTCATGGGGTTGGGGAAGAGTTTGGCAGAAGTGAGACCTGAGTGCTGGGGAGGCAGAAAGGCAGGGAGGAGATGCCAAGGGGATGGGCAAGGGGAGTGAACTGAGATAGAACCTCAGTTCACAGTGAACTGAGATAGAACTGTCAGAGAATGCCAAGAATTAGAACTGACCATCTCTACTCATGCCTTACCAAGTAAGACTTTGAGATGTTCCGGAATATTCTATCTGCTAGTTAGAACAATATCTTCAGAGTTGTAGCTTAGTTTCTTCTACTATTGTAAGGAAATTTGTGTAAAGGTGAGCTTGATGATGTGTAAAAATGATGGTGATGACGATGACAGCCACTGTCTGCTTTAACAATATACTATTGATGATATGACTTACTAACAGCAGGAATTTGTTCCTCACAGTTCTAGAGGCTGGGAAGTACAAGTTCAAGGCGCTGGCAGATTTGGTGTCTGGTGAGAGTCAACTCCTCATAAGTGGAGTTTTCTCACTCTCACTCTCACTCTCACTCGGTGGAAGGGGTAGGGGGTCTCTCTGCAGTCTCTTTTATGAGGGCACTGATCTTACTCAGGAGGGCTTGGCCCCCATGACCTAATCACCTCCTACTGGCTCCATCTCCCAATATCATCACCTGTTGGGGGGCACAAGGAGTTCAACATTTTATATGTATTACTTCTAATACTCAGAATAAGGTAAATATTAGCATTTCTGTCTCAAAGACATGGGTGCCGAAGCCTACGGAAGTGAACTTGTTTGCCCAAAGTGACATAACCATCTTATGTCTTTGGCTTTTCCATGGTGCTGTGCTGCTTCCCAGTTGATGTATTTAGGAATCAACTTTATCTATTTTATAGATGAAGACCTGAGATTTGGAGAAGTTGCCAAAAAAGAAAACTTGTCTCATGTCTTCTCCCAATACCACTGCATAGCACCCCCCTCACCCTCTCCTTAACCTTCTGTTTTTTTCCCCAAAACCAATCCTCATGTGATCATTTTTTGTCTCTCTCCAATAAGCAAGCCCAGCTGATTTCTTCAGGAGATGACACCATGTCAGCTATTTCCCTTGTGGTCAGTATTTATGGAACAACCAGATGGGAAAGCTTGGAAAACATTCTAATTAGAAAGAACCTTTCAGGCTCAGCATCTGTAGCACAGTGGTTACAGTGCCAGCTACATACACCAAGAGCAGTGGGTTCAAACCTGGCCCAGAACAACAAAAAAATAGCCAGGTGTTGTGGTGGGCACCTGTAGTCCCAGCTACTTGGGAAGCTGAAGCAAGAGAATTGTTTAAGTCCAAGAGTTTGAGGTTGGTGTGAGTTGTGATGCCATGGCACTCTACCAAGGGTGAGATAATGAGACTCTGTGTCAAAAAAAAAAAAAAAAAAGAAGGAAAGAAAGAAAGCAGCTTTTATTTTCATCCTGTTTCTATTTCCTTAATAGCCCCCCACCCTGTGCACACATGGGCACGTTCTGAGAGCCTCTTTGTATTTTCAGTTGATGTGTGCCCACCCTGGCATCAGATCACACAGAGGGCTGCTTTCGAAGTAAACAGAAAAGTGTTTAAACAGACCAGATGGAGAACTGGCCATGGGGAGCTTAAATGCTCTGTTCTGTGTCATGTCCAGATAGCCAGTCTTGTCATACGTGTTTTCTGAAGCCTATTACGCTAAGGAAGTGCTGGATAAGGTCCTTCAGCCAGACAACGGGCAGGGTCCCTGCCACATAGTGTGGTAAGCTGGGCTGGAATGTGGGGAGTGAGGTGCATGGCGTCTGCGTTTGTGCTCTGAGCTGCCCAGGCAGGAGCCAGGGGCCACACCTCCTCCCCCGACCTCTAATGGCCCCAGGTTGCCCCTCAGTGAAGCCCTCCTCACACCATGGTGGGCTTCCTAGAAGCTGCCTTCACAGAAACAAGATTCCAGAAATAGGAGTTACTTCTCAGAACACCTCTTCTAAGTAGTCAGCCCAGTCTGCTCACTTGGTAATGGCTGCAATTTTATCTCGTGTTCCCATGACCTGAGCACTTTCCACTTGCTCAGGCTGGGGGAGGAGGAAACTGAGGCCAGAGAGGTGTAGTGACTTGCTCAAAGTCACTAAGGAGAGGCAGAGCCCAGCATGTGAGCCCTCTCTGTCCTGACTCCCATGTGGGGCTCTGACATGCTGCTGCTCTGACCAAAGGCCCCTCAGAGCCACCTGTGTCTGACATGGAGTGCTCAGGCTAGGTGGGGACACGGGCCTGCTGAGCAGACAGACACAGACATATACAGCCAGAGGTCACTTTCACGTCTGCCTGGTAGACTAGACGGTGTGGACAACCTCAGTGAGGTGAGCAGATGCGCTTATCACACTAGTAACTCTCACAGTGGAGAGGCCTTAATGATCTTAAATGGCCATTTCAAGTAAAAGCAGAGTGACAGCCAGTGGACAGAAAGTGACACTTAAAACCACAACTGTTTGCAAGCAGAATGCTTTTCTTTAGGTCTTTGTGATGGCAAGCGACCATTCATTCCTTTTGAGATGTTGTGCAGTAAGGCCTCTTTTCTAACTTAGCTTCCCTATAGTGGGGAGGCCTTTTGAGTGGGAGAGCAAAAGGTCTTCACATATGGTCCCTCTGTGCCCATCAAAATGCCACAGACGTTCTACCCTTGCAGATTAATTTCTCTGGGTTAAATATTGTCTTGAAGGTAAGTGGGAATGGAACCTCTTTTTTTTTTTTTTTTCCTTTCAAAAAACTTTTATTGAGAGTTGAAAATATGCAAAGGGACAACAGTACATGAGTGAATAAGACATAATAGCTAAACAAATGTTGTTTATGAAGGAAATAGTGTTGTTATTGGATCCTCTTTTACAATATTAATTACCCTGAAAAGAGGAATCCCCCAATCCCCCTAATACCTTGGTGCAAGTGTTTTTCTCAGGTTGGCTCCTTATAGATGGCCCAAGTTCAACAGCCCTTGGAGATGGGAGTAGTGGTGCTAGGAGGAGGGAATGGGTCACTAGAAGGCCAGGGACAAGCCTTAGCCACACCTAACATCCTCAGTGAACTCAACAAATTGAGAATATGGGCAGCTTATAAAGCCCTGGTGCCACACAGGTTCCCTGGGCTCAGTGTTTAATGACGGTTGAAGAATTTTTCTTTAGTCATTTTCTATTTCTGAAATATGGTAAATGGTGTAAAAATATTTTTAAAAATGAGTTTCATCCTTTCCAGCTCCTTGTTCTTACAAATATTTGCACCTAAAGGAAATATACGCGTGTGTGTACACACACGTGACTATGCTTTTTGTTGGTTTTGCATTTGGTGATAGGAAGAAAACAGTTAACATTCTTTAAAAAATCTACCCAAGCAGAAAATTAGGAAGAGCAGCTGCTGTGAGAAGTAACTGCGTGCACCGGTACAGATGAGTTCACGTCCACCCCAGACACTGTCCTTCTTGGTCACCAGAGGCCCATCTGAGAGGCGGATGCCGTAGTGCTGGCAGAGACGATGATGGAGGAGGAGATGGGAACTTATTTGTTTTAAAAGAAGCTGCTCAAGTGTCATGAGTCTTTTTCTTCCTAATGAGTCATGGACCCACGATATGGGCAGAACTTGGCTTTGAAGTAAGAACTCCCTGTCTCTGCCACTGCCTGGCGAGGGTGAGCTTAGGCGAGCCACTTAGTCAAGCTCTCTAACCCTCATTTTCTCTCCTGTAAAATGGTGATAATAATAATGTCTGCTTTGCAGAATTGAGGCAAAGACGAAATGAGATAATAGGGAAGACGGCAATTTTTAGACTAGATATTGCTATGAACTAGGGAGTTATTTTTCTGAGGAGGTGGCGTCACTCAAGGTTACCAAATATCCCTGACAACATGTTTCCCTGGGTGATTCTGACTAACATGGATCTTAAAGGATAAATTAAAGGAATTAGTCAGTTAAAGAGGAGGAGAGAGAACCACAAGGAAACCAGGAGGCTTGCAGTTTGCAGGGCAGGCTGGGGCATGCATGCAGACTGGGTGTGCTGGGGGCTGGGGGGTCGGCAGAGAGAGTCCCAGGTGCTTTGGCTCCGTCATACCAAACATGAAGTTTGAAACAGGCAGTGGCAGGAGCTTGGTTCTGGGAGTTATTATATGCTTTCTCAGGGAGCTTGGATTTTATGCCCTGGAATAGTGTTTTTATCTCATAGCACACTTGAACCTATACTTAAACTTCCCTGGCACACTGAAATTATGTTGATCAGGAAAAAAAAAGTGGAAAAAAAGAATATACTTACTATGCTTTGAATTTCTTTCTAAAATAATTTAATTAGTGAAATTAAACATTTTTACAGCACATTCTTGGCAGACTAGTTGAAAATCACTGCCCAAGAATAATGTTTTACCTGTTTCGTTCAGCAAAATTTCAACAAACATATACAGCGGAACCTCTGTCAATCGATCACCCAAGGGACTGTCACAAATTGGGCAACATACATGGAGGTGGTCAACCTAAGGAACTAGGCCTACTATACTGATGTGTACACGTGATACATGTCTGGTTTATGAAAATTAGGTTAACTTAAGGAAGTGGTCATTGTAGGGAGGTGGTCAACTATGGAGGTTCTACTGTATTTTTCAAGTTTCTTTAGTCAAGCAAGTTACAGAAAGGATGAGATAAATAGTTAATTCTGTTTCATTACTGTAGGACTTATCAGAGCCTTTATTCAATATGCTAGCATGCACCGTGACTCTTCCATGGGAAGCATTTTGCAATGTTCTTTAAGACCTTTAACCACAAGACCTTTTTTTGATTCCCACTCTCTCCTGTTCCCTCATCACTCAAGGATTACCTTGTTCTTCTGCTACATATTGGGAAATGCTGGGACCACAAGGGGTCATGGCTTAGGCTCACTCCAGGCCTGAGCTTCTAAACGAAGTTTCCCTTCACATACTGTGTTTCTCTGAAAATAAGACCTACCCAAAAAATAAGCCCTAGCAGGATTTCTATGCATTTGTTAAATATAAGCCCTACCCCAATAATAAGACCCAGATAAGCTGCATAGCCACACCCTGCATTTCTGGGCAGAGCGGTAAAGAAGACTGGAATACCTTTTATCTGCCACAGCTCCTTTCTCCTAGCCATTCACACTTGCGCTGGGTGTGTATGTGGTAACCACGAGCACAGGCATCCTATTGCGCATGTGTGAACGGCTAGGGGGAAAGGAGTTCACGCATCACTAGTGCCAGCCCCACCAACAAGGTCGGCTCCCCCTGTCAGGTTCCAGAAGATGACTTAACTGTATTAAATAAATGTAGATTGTTGTATTATACTTAATAAAAATAAGACATCCCATGAAAATAAGCCCTAGTGTGTCTTCTTGAGAAAAAATAAATGTAAGACAGTGTCTTATTTTCGGGGAAACACGGTAGCTACTGGTTCTTCCCCTCCACGGAGGAGCTCACTTTCTGCTCTGCAGAAAGGCTGATGTCCAAGCTAGAGACCACCTTCTACTCCCCTCTAACAATCTGCATCTACTGACTCTGTCCCTGCTAGTCCCAGAGGTATCTTTCTCCTTCCCAAAGTGAATGCCACCATTTTAGTTTAAGACAAGGAAAGAATTGTCAGAGAAGTGAGGCTACCCGTTCAAGGTCAGAGAGCTAGTAAAATGCAGAGTTCCAGCTGACGCTCCAGTCTCCAGACATCCAGGTGAGGGCCCCTTCTCCCAGTCACACGACCACTCAGGACCTCCCATTCTGCAGTCTCCATCCATGAGGTTCAAGCACATGACAGATGTGTATCATTCATACATTTTTGACACTGGCATAAAATCATTTAACCACATTGGGAACGCCTGTTGGCATTAGTCTGTCACATTTCTTTTACTAGAACTATTTTGTTTTCTTCTCTTTGATTGCACTGTTGCTTCCAGACAAACCACTGCAGTCTTAGAACTACCCAGGGATTGGTATTAAGGCCTTCTGTCCTAACAAATACATCTAAAGCTAATTTGGTCAGCTGCCTTTTAAAGTGGTTCTGTTTTTTTTTTTTTTTTCTGCATTTTCTCTGGGTTTCCACCATGTCAGGGAGCCCTCAGCAGGGGAAAATTGAGGTGGCCCCATATCTGCAGAGCCATGAAGCCAGTGGCTGAGCTGACATTTCATTAGATAGCGGTCCTGCTCTCACCCCTGGACCCTGTCATGCATCCCCACCAGGGAACCAAACACATCCACTGTGTTCACATTGCTGAAACTTTGTGGATTTAGAGAAACATTTGAAAAAAATATCCATTTTAAAGCCCTGTGAAAGGAAGTCTTCTTGGCATCAACTCAGGTCACCCCCTTCTTTTTTGCAGTTTTTGGCTGGGGCTGGGTTTGAACCCGCCACCTCCAGCATATGGGGCTGGAGCCCATCTCCTTGAGCCACAGGCACTGCCCAGTCACCATCTTCTTTCTCCGTTGCTCATTTCTTCTGGTATTTAGAGGAAAAACTGTTCTTAGCCTGTTTCTTTTTCCCAGGTACTGCAGCTAGTAGTGATTTTTGTTTGGTTGGTTTTAAACCCATGTTTCAAATCTGTAAGGCTATTTTTAAAGTTTTCAAAACTCATCACCACTTTAATCACTTTTTCCGGGCACTATTTCAATCCAGATAATTTGAAGGAACTGGGACTTAGAACTTCAGAGCTGGCACACACATGGTCTAAGAAGAAGGTTTGCTCACCAAGTGCGCAGCAATCAGATTTGGAAGGAATGAGAGGTTGTTTGTGTTTAAAAATAGCCAGCTGAATATGGCAGGCTTTTCCCAATTACTGTGGAAAGATACTGATTAGCCCCAAACCACAGACTATTAATATAAATGTTTTACAGCCTATGGGAATAAACATATTCTATGATAAGGTGGAGAATTCATTCAAATATTATAATAGTTTGGATATGACCGAACCCAAGGCTGAACTATTTGACTGAGTCGAATATTAATTCCTAATAAAAATACTATATAGAACTTACAGCAATCATATATTTATAAAGCCCTTTTTATCCTCAGAAAAAAATTATATATATCTGCTGAATTTTGTGAACCTTCCAGCAGCTTTTCCTGTAATTTCCTTCCATCCTTTATACTGTTGCTAAGGACATTTGTCCATAACATGGATCCCAGCAATTTTGATTTTTGTTTTTTGCTCAAATAATTTCATGTTTCCCCATTGCCCAGGAAGTTTGAATGCCCCACTGTGACATTCAGTCCTCCCCACAATCTAGTTTCTGACTTTCTAGCTTTTTTTTTTTTTTTTTACTTTCTAGCTTTATGTGACTCTAATAACACGATTACTGCTTCAGGTCCCCTACCTGCCTCCTTCTCAATAATGAACACTTGGCAAATTCATATTTACTGAGCATCTATGATATGCCTCAAACTTTGTGCTGGATTAATGTGGTGAATAAAAGAGTTCTGTCCAGAGGTCTTGTGTAGCTTTCAATTCAGTGAAGAAGGGAGACAATAACCAAGCAATTTACACATAGAAGTTGTGATTAAGTATCATAAAAGCAAACAGCAGGAATAGTGATAGGGAATTACAGAGGGAAGAAACTTCCCTGGGGATCAAAGACAACTTCCCTAAGAATGTTGCCAGGCAGAGCATAGAAGTCCCTGAATTGGACCTGTTTGCAAAGCAGGCAGGTAAAGGAACATATTCACAGGTTAGGAGAACTTGATATGGACATCTCTGGGGGCCGTTATTCAGCCTACCACAGTCACTAACTAAAAAACAGACCCTTGGATTTCACAACATGGAATCCATTGGAATGAGAAATCTAATTTTGTCAAGAGAAAGCAGTTAGGTGTTGGTTGAGGAGTGACTAAGAAACAAAGAAGTACAGGGTACAGTGTATAGATGATCCTTGAGAGAAGGTTTAGTGAAGGAGGGCTGAAGAAGGTGTGAGTGGGAGCTGGGAAGGAGTCTGAGAAGCATACAGCAAACAGACAAGGGGAGATCTTAGCTCAGGGCCAGCCAGAGGGGGCTGTTCTTAGAAAGTTCTGGGGTGAGGGGAACATGAACAAAGCCCATCCTTAGAACCATAACCCAGATTCGAGGCCTCACTTTAGTCCCTTCCTTACTGGGAACATCACCCACCTGTACCAGAGCCCTCATTTGCCAACCTCTGTGTGAGATACAGCAGCTATGGGGCCTGTCACTTCCATGATCCCTAGCAGGGGACCCGTGCATGTGTGGCCGAGGCTCAGTGTAGGCTGTGAAGTCAATAGAACATCATCTGAGGTATGCAGGATAGGTATTACTCTCTCTACTTTCGTTCCGGAGATCTTGAAGTGGAACAAGGTCAAGGTGATTTCTCCAAGTTTAAACAGTAACTGGCAGAGGAAATAGGAATCTAGGCTCCTCAGGTACTGGCCCCTCTGCTATTAATTTACCTCAGCTCTACAGCTCACCTGAAGAAACAGAAGGAGAGCATGTCACCAAAGTGACACCTTGCAGACAAGAAAGGTGAGATTTTATGACGCTGTAAAAGCATTTTCCCTTTGCAAAGATCTTGTGTAAACAAAAGGCCACATAAAAATACTCTCCTGATATGAACATTCCAATAACAGTGTGAAAACTGGAGCAAAGGTGGATACAACCTGGGAAATTAAATGCAAAAATAAAATAATTGCACAGTTAGCTTAGGGTTATGAGGCATCCCTCGAATTTTCTTAAAAATTGATAACTATATTTCCAATAGAAATGCTTAAGAAATTCCTCACTTTATAATAAGGTGCCTTATTATGTAAAGTTATTATGATAATGTTACAATAATAGCATTCATTTAATTGCTGTTAAAAAGAATCATAGATTAAAAAGTATTTTCTTGTTTTTGCCCCTGGGATGCAGGAAGAATGCTCTTTGGACATGCAACAAAGGCCCTTGCAAGTCTGGGGACATTTCAGTTGGGATGCAAAAGGCCCTGGGTATCAGTGGGGGACTTGGGTTGAAAGGTCACAGCTGCAAGTGCCTTTTGTCAAAATGTAAGGAGTGGGAAGCCTGAGAGATGACTGAGGAGCACAGCTGGGGAGAATGGGAGGGAGGTGAAGGTGTCTGTGATGTCAGCTTCACATCATCTCCACCCACTGCCAGTCTCTCCTTGCCCAACTCTCATCACCTGTCACCCTGACACCTCCAGCTGGAGGTCCTGGACTGAATTCTGATGAAATCTCAGGACACTCAAATCCAGCAGCTGGCTGGACTTGAGTTAGGCTCATTGCCTCAGGCAGGGCAGGTGGGAGGCCCTGAGGAATCTTCACATCCCCTGAGTCAGAGCCTTCTCCTGAGACCTGCTTGTAGGAGCAGCTTAGTAAAAGTTAAGCCTGACCAAAGTAATTTCTGCTCTTAGAAGACAGGGTAGTGGTTTCCTTTAGGGTGGATGGGTAGTGCCTAGAAGGAAGATAGAATGGATTTCTGGAGGGGCAGTAACATTCTCATTCCTGACCTACGTGCTGCCTGGTTGTGTTCAGATTGTGCAGTTTGTACACGTAAGTCCTTGTATACTTATGTTACCTTCTTATACTGTTTGTATATTATTATTCATTAAAACGCTAAAAGGAAGGAAGAAAGGAAGATCGGGGGGAGGAAAGAAAGAAGGAATGGAAATGTAGTTATAAAACCAGATTGAGGAGCTGGAGCCTAATACCATAGGCAGTGCTGTGTGACATGGACGTAGCATTATTATAGGAAGATAAATTTCACCGAGGAGAAGAGTTTAAATGGAATAAGGCTGAAAGCAAGAAAACTAGGGAAGAGCCAGTGAATAATGATGAGGGCTTAGACAACATTGGGAGAGTAGGGGTGATGTTTAAGCGGCTGGTGGGATAATTATCTGCCTGAGGAGCCAGTTTTAAGGTAAATGAACCCATCTTACATAAATGAACCAATATCCAGCACAGGCTGTAGGCTAATTTGCATAAGCTAATATTTTAAATCATGTTGCACACTCACTTTGCTTAAATGGTGATAATAATACTTGCCCTTATCAGTTGGACCAAACACAAGACAACCCACTTAGATGTGCGCAGTTCTACAGCTGAGCACCACAGCTCTGGGCCCTGTATCAGAAGGCTCAAGAACAAAGGCCCATGGGTGAATCAGACCAACCAACTGGCAGCATGAGATTTACTTTCATTTTGTTTTGTTTTAATTTGGTTTTAACTCATCGTGATAATGTCAGCACCAAATACTTAGCCTGCCAGATAAAATTAAACATTTTAGGGCCCGATCAAAAGATTAATTTAACAGCTGAATGTTTGCAATTGAAGAGGTTATTGCTTTCTGTGGCACATAACGGAGATGTTAAGGACTGGATGGGACAGATTGATGCATATCCTTCTGAAAAACAATAGGAAGAACGTTTTACACAGGGCCCTGTGTACAATTTGGATTTATGCAAAGTTGCATTTTCTACAAGGCTAAATTAACAAACTCAGAACGACACAAATTTGTTGAAATGTAATGCAAACTAAACATTTGAGTGCCTCTCCCTACATTTCGACAGAATGTTGATATTTAAATTCACACTAGACACCTCATTTAACTTCTGCATGATGATCCAATGGGCAGAAAAAGATAAATTCCTGACACGTGGACTTTTTTTTCATCTCCAGCGGGGGGAAACAAAGATTCACAGTCAGAGATGAGGGAGGGAGTTCATCCGGTTCATTACTTTTGCATAAATCTGTAATTATGTACGTAAGTAATTTGTATGTACGGTGCTCACTGTATTATTATTATCAAGTTTTGCTCTGATGCCAGTTATTGAAACATAATCTAATTTCATTAAGTTCCTCAAAGCCTTGGAGAATGTTTATTACAAGCCAGTTCTCTGCTCATGAACATTGACCTTTATAGTTTGTTTATTTGGAATTTTTTGTTTTGTGGCCTCCTGACTCCCAAGTTAACGTGCCTTTGTTTCCTAATCTATACTGTCATCGTGCCCTCTTGACCCAGAAGAGAGGCAGATGAATGGAAGTATTGATAGCAACTTTATAGCTTCTGCACACAGGCAACGGGCCTGAATTCCTAATAGTTGGCTCTGATATCTTTGGAAACAAGGGAGAGAGGAGAGAGAGAAGAAATGAACAGGTATTCAAGGCCTTCGTGGACTTGTGATTTAGCATTGTTATATGCGTTGTGATTAAGCAGTCAGGGTGTACAGTTAAGTCTGATGTAAATATCATTTATCATTATCATTGCCATTGGGATCATCTCTTGGTATTTTTGAACACCTGTACGGCAATCTTGTACTTGACCTTGAGGCTTTGTCCAAAGTGCTACGCCCCCAACTCTAACTTCCAACCAACTGAGCAGCTTTCTACTCTCTTCCAGAATAGTAAGTCAGACAAACGATAAACAAAATGGGCAGAGGTGGGTGAGGAAATACCAGTTGAGGAAAACACTTCAGCTTGTATGAAGACCAAGCAGCATCACATTCAAAATCCATAATAAAATCTGAACATCACACATGCTGTGAACATGGGTAATCCCCACATCTACCAGTAGTCAGATGAGAAATGAACTCTGACATTTGACATTAAGAGTGTAAGACAAATAATAAGAATTTTTACTTCCCAAAGTAGGTAATAAATCTACAAAATTCATTACTGGAATGGCCATGAGGGAAATATAATTCAATCATGAAAAGATCAAATGTATTTATCACCCTCCAAATAGCTACTATAAAATTATATTATATAAACTACCTGAAAACTTGGGAAATGATATAATTTTAAAAGAAAAAAGCAGAATTAATATTAAATGTGTATCACAAATACAGTAACATAAAAATATGGAAATTTAGGACAAAAGATAAAGGAATTTATTAAAATAAAAACAATTGTGGGGCAGCATCTGTGGCTCAAGGGGTAGGGTGCCAGCCCCATATGCCAGAGGTGGTGGGTTCAAACCCAGCCCTGGCCAAAAAAAAAAAATAATAATAATAATTGTGGTAGGATTTTTTACTAAATAGAATGTTCTCCAACTCTGTCCAGGTTAATAGAAAAGATGTAAAGTCTCCGTCTTTTTTTTTTTTTATTAAGTCATAGCTATGTACATTAATACAGCCATGGGGTCCAGTGTGCTGATTTCATATACAATTTGAAATATTTTTACCAAACTGGTTAACATAGCCTTCATGGCATTTTCTTAGTTATTGTGTTAAGACATTTATATTCTACATTTAGAAAGATTCACATGTACCCTTGTAAGATGGGCCATAGATGTGGTCCCATCAATCACCCTCCCTTCACCTGTCCTCCCCCCTCCTCACCCCTCCCTCTCCCTCTTCCCCATATTCTTGGGCTATAATTAAGTCTCCATCTTTTTATGGCTGAATAGTATTTCATGGTATAGACGTACCACAGTTCGTTAATCCAATCATGTGTTGATGAGCACTTGAGTTGATTCTACATCTTGGTGACTATGAATTGAGCTTCAATAAATAATCTAGTGCAAATGTCCTTAAAATAATTTTTTTTCTTCTGGATAGATACTTAGTAATGGGACTGTGGGATCAAATGGAAGATCTACTTTTAGTTCTTTGAGGATTTTCCATACTTCTTCCCAAAGAGGCTGCATTAGTTTGCAATCCTACCAATAGTGTAAAAGTTTCCCTTTTCTCCACACTCTCACCAGCATCTGTAGATTTGGGATTTTGTGATATGGGCTATTCTCACTAGGGTTAGGTGGTATCTCAGGGTGGTTTTGATTTGCATTTGTCTGATAATTAGGGAAGAAGAACATTTTTTATGTGTTTTTTGGACATACACCTTCCTCAGAGAAGGTTCTGTTCATGTCTCTTGCCCAGGGATAAATGGCGTTTTTTGTTGATGAATTTGAGTTCTCTGTAGATTTTGATTATCAAGCCTTTGTCAGATTCATAACATGCAAACATCTTTTCCCATTTTGAAGGTTGTCTGTTTGCTTTGGTTGTTGTCTCTTTAGCTGTACAGAAGCTTTTCAGTTTAATTAAGTCCCACTTATTTATTGTTGTTGCTGCGATTTCCAATGGAGTCTTCTTCATAAAATGTCTCCTTAGGCTGATATCATCAAGAGTTTTTTTCCTTACTTTCTTCTACGATGTTTATCATTTAGTGTTTTAGATTTAAATCTTTTATCCATCATGAATCAATTTTTGTGAGTGGTGAGAGATGCATGTCCAGTTTCAGTCTTCTATGTGTGATTATCCAGTTCTGCCAGCACCATTTGCTGAGTAGGGATTCTTTTCCCCAGTGTATGTTTTTGTTTGGTTTGTGGATTCTTTTCCCCAGTGTATGTTTTTGTTTGGTTTGTGGAAAATCAGATGGCAATAATGGTTTCATCTTTGGGTTTTCTATTCTGTTCCATAGATCTACATCTCTTTTTTTGTGCCAATACCATTCTGTTTTGATCACTGTGGACTTGTTCATTTATTTTTCTTATCCTCTATTTTTTCTTCTGGTTTAGAAGGTAAATATTATATTACTATTTTTCTATGGTTTTCCTTGAAATTTGAATAAACAAATTACACAAGGGTAATCAATATCTTACTTTACTTCTAACAGTGCAGCAATCTTGTCATGCTTTATTCCACAATGAGACATCATAATTTGCATTTCTCTGATAATTATAAACTACATGTTTTTTCATGTATTTGTTTATCATTCCTTTTCTGCATCCCAGATTATACTTCTGGAATAATTCCACTTTATCTTGAAGAAGATCCTTTAGAAGTTTCTTTAGTAAAAGTTTGCTAAAGCAGCAACTTCCTCAGCCTTTATTTACCATGGTTGTTTTTCACTCTCATTCTTAAAACCATTTCTGGGTTTTCATTCAGCTGCTGGTAATATTATTTCACAGTATCTGGCTTTCTTTTTTGTGCTGAGAAGTTTTCTGTGTTTGATTCGCCTTTTCTCCTTGGCTGCTTTTAAAATCTTCTCTTTACTCATGAAAGTTTGCACTTTCACTGTAGTTTATCTAGGTGTAGTTTCATTTTTATTTATCCTGGTTGTAAGTTTTCTATACATATATGTCTCTCACCAGAATCCTATTTTTTGCTGCAATTATCACCTCGCCTTCCATTTCTCTATTCTCCACTTCTGTGACTCTGATTATACATATGGTGGGACTTATCCTTTTCTCCATATTTTTTCATCTTTTATTCCTATTTTCTATGTCTAGGCTTATATATTCTCTCTTACATTGCTGTTAATTCCTTATCTAACCTAGACATTGAGTTTTTCTTTCAGCAATTCTTATTTTTCATGTTTGAAAGTTCTGTTAGGCAATTTGGTAAATCTACTTGTCATTTTGTTTCTTGGTCACAGTTTATAATCCCATCTTTTATTTCTTTAGATACTTGGTCTAAAGTTTATAATCTCATCCTTTATTTCTTTAGATACTTCCTATTTTATTTTATGTCCTTGGATAATTTTGGAATCTGAACTCCTTAGGGTTCTAATTTGGTTTAGTTCCTTTTTGTTTGTCATGATGACTTCTTCCTTCGTGCTTTTGTTGATCTTTCATTGATCTTAATCCATGGGACTCATGCAGAGTTTTTCAGAGAGAACTTGTGTCTGTTTTTGCTACTACTCACTCTGGCATTTTAAATCTCCTTTGAGGCTCCTCAGTTTATGACACAATAGGTGTGAGCTCCTTGTTCCAACACGAGTTTTGGCTTTTGCTGTCAAGGAAACAATACATTTCCTATTTTCTTAAGGCTTCCAGCTGCTGAACCTCCTTTTAGCTTACTGAGTGGTTGGGAGACAGAGATAGGGGCTGGAAGCAGTAGAGTCCTCCAAGATTTTCCTACTTCTTATGATTCCTGTAGTGTATAAAAAGCTACAATTTGTCTCAAAAGAGATGTTTCTTAGACTTTTAAACTTCTTCAGCTACGAACACATTATTGGATGCTCTATTTATTGAAGGAACGGGTAACTAATAAACATGTATAAAAATAACAGCAGTAACATCCATGGAGCCTTACACCTGGCTATATGCCAATTTTAATCTTCTCAACAACTTTAAAAGGTCAATATATTTATTGTTATTTATTTTACAAATAGTAAATGATAATTGTCACACTAACCCCAGTCTGTCCAAAGCCTTGGCACATAATTGCTATGTGTGTTGTTTTAGCATAAATATAAAAAGTAATTCATCCATTCAATTAATAAATCTTTATTAAGAATTTGCTAATAATTAGTAATACATTTATTATAAGTAAATAGTTAAAGGTGTGAGCATTGTTTTATAGATACTGGATATCGCAGTGAATAAAACAGTAAAAAATAGTTTTGCCTACATGGATCTTACATTACAGTGGAAGGAGGAAGAGATAAGACACAAATATTTAATATGTAAGCAAATTTATAAAATGCAGCACATCTGGAAAATTGAGATGCCAAGTGCTGGGAAGGATTATTACTATTTTACTTAAGGTAATCTTGGAAAACCTCACTGTCACGTGATATTTAAGCAGAATAAATAAATGAATTAGTCTAAGTGTTAGCAGTCTTGGTACAATATGACACAAACTGCATATAATTTAAACAAAATAAAATTGTATTTTCTTTAACAAAGATTGTTTTCACTAATAGTTATATTAATAATGTATTTATACTATGATTTCCATTTAAAATAATCATATTTCATCTTATATTTTTACTTCATCTTGGAAAGCTACTAGGGGAAGCATCAAAGTGTAATGGTTATTAACATCTTATAAATTCTGATTCATTTCTTTCTAGTGGTGTGATCTTGGGTAAGTTACTCTACTTTCTGATCTCAGTTTCTTAAAATGGGAATAAAATACAGTGTCTTCTTCCTATGGTCATTGTAAGAATCAAATCAAAACATGTAATATACAGAGAACAAGGCTCCTTATAAATGCCAGCTATTATTATTATTATTCTCATTTTATAGTTGAGGTAATCTAGATGTAGCTGATTATTGAAAAACAAAATTATAAAATCTAAATTCCCTGGTTCTAGCAGGAAAGAAACCTAACTACCTAAATAAGCTGGAATCCTAGTTTTGAATAATTTCAGGACTCACTTACTGGCATCTCTGTTCATGCACTGTGGTTCCTGTACAACAGTTTGAGTTGTTACTAAGACAATTTTCAAGGTTAAAGTCAACAGAATATATGGGGTTCTACAAATGTCTTTTCAAAAAGATACATTGGCAAAACCTTTCCAGTTGCACTATTTCCTCCACTTTTGAATTCAAATTGTGACTCCTACTTAGTAAAGGAATGACATACATTCTCCTCATGAATCTAGGGCATGACATGGGTTTACTGGAAAATACTAAACATACAATTATTTTCACTAGATGATGATCTTTATTTCTGTTTATAATACATAGTCAAGTAAATGTGAAAGAAATTGCAAAGTAGAAGCCATTCTTTTTTTTCTACTAACCAAAGCTTTATTTGAAATTTTACTTCTTATACGAATTGAATTATAGAATGCTTGAAATACTTTTAAGTCACTTTATAAGCAAATGTCTAACACTTAATTTGTTTATACTGTAAAGTATATGTTAGATGCTTTTATCAATTTGAGAATAAAAATAGTTACTAATGCTGTTGTATAATTCTTTTTTTTGAAAATTTAAGGTTTAAAAAAAATTTTTTTAACATATACACGTGTGTATTAGGTTTCCACTTTTTGTCTCCACAAAATTAAAAAGGCTTAAAATTTAATAACAATAACAATGTTTAAGATAAGGATTAGAAACAAAAACCTTGTAAAGAACAAACAAAGACAAATACATTCAGAAAAGAAATCAGACGATTGCTGCATTGAAATATTAGAAGCCATTCTTTTTCCAGAAGAATCACAAATTGCTGAGTCCTGGCTCTGCCTTCTAACTTTCACATTCCCTGAACTTTCCAATATGGCAGCCAAGAGCTTTCTGTGGCCTCGGACCATATGAAATAGGCCTAACGCAAATTGAGGCATTCTCTAAGTATAAGTATCTGCTGTATTTCAAAAACTTTGTATGAAGGAAAGACTAATGTAAAATACGTCTTTATTAATTTTTATATTGATTACATATTTGGATGTGAATGATATGGATATATTTGTTTGAGTAAAATATATTATTGTTAAAATTAATTTTACCAGTTTCTTTTTACTTTTTAGAATGTGGTTATTAGAAAATTTTAAGTGACAAATGTCTTTTTCTATTGAGCACCAATGGTCTACACACTCTCAGTAAATACTTTCTGACACAGCCCATACTTCTATCAAGGGAGAAGGAGTCTTTACTCTCTCCTTCTTTGAGTGTGTCTAGAGACTCAGAAAATGGCCTTTTTAGTTTCTGGAATGAATAGTTCTGTAGTTCAAACTTAGAAATTGGTGCTTAGCCAAAGTGATGATCTCATTTCACTCTGACTGCATGTACAACTGTGTTTGTGAACAAGGTGTTAGTTATCTCAATTCCCAGGTAAGGTTTTCCAGAATTTTCTCCTACTTTTAATCTCACTTAACTTGTACCGGAGGCAGCGGGTTCAGTAGGGAGAGAGAGAAGTGTATAGGAAGGGAAAAGACGGGGATGCTTCACTCAGTTAAATTCATAGGAAAATTAAAATTTTTTAATGACTACTTAAACAGATGGTAACATATAATTTAGGTAAAGGTGAATGACAGAGGGAATGATTCCCTGGGGTAATTATTTAGATACTCCCATACTCCCCATGATTCACCAAATCCCCCAATAATTACAGAATCCTTCTCTTGGCAATGTTTCTAACAAGGATCTGTGCATTTGAGTCCATGTCAAGTCCACCTCTGGTAAGGGAACGTCATTGGTCACAGGGGATCCACAGAGATGGGGCCTCCTGTTTGGCACTGCTCAAGCTCTGTATGAGCTTTTACATTTGCTTGTATGAAGGGTAAATGGGAAATAGTGGGCAAACAAGACACCAGAATACATTTTCCACTGACAGCCCAGGAAGGAATTTCTCTCCCTGTAGGAAGAAGAGAGCATCGCCTCTTAAATTTAACTACTGGCTCACAGTCCTTCATCCAAAAAAGCCCTGGAAAACAAAGGCTTTTTCAGAATTCATTTGGAGGCTAAACCTGAAATGAACTGATGTGAGGCTGTTGTCAGTCTTTCTATGTCCTCCTTAGGGTGATAGCCACATGCTAAAACCACAGACATGTGAGTTTGGTCATATGCATCTGCCCGAGTCACCCTGGGGGTGTCACATCATACACAACATATTTGAAATAGATGACTTTCATGAAGTCCAAAACAGCTGACCCCATGAGGCAAGACAAGGGACTAGGCTCTATACCTGCTCTGTGCTCACCTAAAAGTTATTTTTCCCCTCTATGTTTTAGCCCCTCATTCACACCATCCTGCCCTACTGCAAAGATAACTCAGGTAAGGATGTAATAGTTGCCAGATACATTTCAGAGACACTGCGGTAAGGCAGGCTGTCTCTCTGTGAGGTTGGCCAGTCTTGGCAAGTCTACATAAAATTATAGTAATTAGATTTACCTTCTCTAAACTTACTAAAACAGAACAGGGTATGTGAAATCTTTTTAGTATAACTATAAAGACAAAAAGAATCCCTTGAGTTATGAGAAGAGAGTATTAAGTATGAAGATGTATTCTTGTTAAGATTATAAATTATTTTGAGAAACTATACAATAATCTATTTTTTTTTTTTGAGACAGAGTCTCACTTTGTCGACCTTGGTAGAGTGCCATGGCATCATAGCTCATAGAAATCTCAAACTCTTGGGCTCAAGTGATCCTTTTGCCTCAGATTTTCATTTTTAGTAGAGATGAGGTCTCACTCTTGCTCAGGCTGGTCTTGAACTTGGGAGCTCAAGTGATCCACCTGCCTCAGCCTCCACAAGGACTAGGATTACAGGCGTGAGCCACTGCACCCAGCCACAATACTCTAATTCATTTATTTATCTATTTATTTTTATTTTTTAGAGACGGATTCTTGCTGGGTTGCCCAGGTTGGAATGCATTGGTGCAATCATAGCTTACTGCAGCCTTGAACTCCTGGGTTCAAGAGATCCTTTTGCCTCATCCTCCTGAATTACTGGGATTATAGGTGAGATCCACCATGCCCAGCTCTGATTTATTGAGAGAGCTAGATTGTTCTCCAATTTCCTGTTATAACTATGGTTTGAATTCATTTTCATGAAAGATTTCAAGGACTTGGGAAGGAATTGGCAACTAAAAATATAATGAGGCCTGATTTACCTTAACCAAGAAGTTAAAAAAAAATATATCCTACATTGTTGCTTTAACACTTCTAATTATCTGGCTTCAGGGAAAGGATTTACGGTTTCTTTCTTGGAAACCTTTCCTTAGTAACTATTCATACACCACTCCACATGGATGTTTCATATTTGTTACTGCTCACTGCCCTTTGGATCTAAATTTCATTTTGCATAATGGCAGAACAGGAGAAAACTAATCAAAAGACTGTAGACTTTTCTTGTCTCAAAAAATTCTATTTCTCTGTCTCTCTGGGAGTGGGTTGAATGGGTAACTCTCTGTATAGCTTACAATATGCAGTAATTATATTCCAATATCAGCCAAATTACTATTGGTTTGCTTTTGAGCACTATTGCTCTAGTATAAATTCAGAACCTTAGTAAGCCTACATAATACACAAGCTATAATGTACCTTTTCAATCTTGTGCACCCCTCAGAATTTCTGCATGCTGGTGTATCTGGGACTCTCTCATCCTTTCTACCTGAATGGGATCATCTGAGTCATGACTTGAGAATCCAGACCAGGAGACCTAATAATCAGGACCCGTTTAACATCTCAAGTCCCCCAAAGATGTTGACAATGGGAACTATTTCTCCACTTACAGAAGACCACATTCCGTTGCTTGGTGTAAGAGCTATCTTTGTTTCTGAAAGTTCCTCTAGCTTATGACTGGTCTCAGGTTTCCCCTTGAACTTCCACTTGGAGCCTGAATCATCCCTTGTTTCCCTGTCTCAATGGTTCATACTCCAGTAGTAGGGCTGGATATGACTTTGAAATATGGTTCGTGAGACATGTTATTCCAAGACTTAAGCCATCTCACATTCTCAGATGTGTTTCTGGCCAACGAGCTTTTAATTAGCTCATATTTTTTAAAAATGCTGTATTTTTACCATTGAATGTGATTCTTCTGCCATTGTCATCTTCTTTTGGGAATGAGTTCAAATGAGGACTGGCTTAATTAGGTCACTCTGCCAAACCTCCACAAATGACCCGAGAAAAGGCACTACTCTGTGCATAGATTATTTGCTCATGATGAGCCAATAGGAGACCCATGTGCTTTTCTGTTATTGCAGTATTTTTGGGCTTCGGTTTTGTTTCCTTCTTTCTATTAGCTAGTTTCATTTCTGCCTGAATTTTATAAGAATGGATGAAAAAAGTCCTGCCCCAACTTAGGCACTCTTCACACTGTACTTTGAAGAGTGTACTTTGTACAGATCTCTGTGGGTTTTTATCAGCCCCAACAGCCTTGTGTTCACTCAGCTTTAAAAATTACATTTTCAAAAGTTGAGCACGTCAGCTGTTGCCTGGGGAGTGCGGTGACCCAAGAACTCAGCCTGACTCTGCTTATCTGAGAGGTTCACTCAATCTGGCAACAAGAATTCCCCAACCATTCCTTCTCAACAAAACTACAGTCTCCTTTATCTGCTTGTTTATATTCTGGATCACAAAGTTGTCTCTTATGCTTCAAATAATAATTTCTAGAGGCTGCATTTGTATGTTGCAGGGTTTAATTGGGATATAATTCACACAACACAAAGTTCACCATTCCCAAGTGGTTTTTATACATTCAAGTAGTTTCTAGTGTATTCACAGTGTTGTGTAATCATCACCACCACCTAATTCCAGAACATTTCCATCATTCCAAAAAGAACCTCCATACCCATTAGAAGTTATTTGCCATTCTCTCCTTTCCCTACCCCCTGGAAATCACTATTCTACTTTCTATGTAGACTTGTTTATTCCGGCCATTACATATAAACAGAATCACACAATACGTGGTCTTTTGTGTCTTGTTTTTTTTCCCACTTAGAATAATGCTTTCATGGTTCACCTATGTTATACATGAATCAGTACTCTATTTCTTAACATGCTGAGTAATAATATTCTACTTATGGATATATCATAGTTCGTAGTTGATAGATCATTGAGTTTGTATAGTTGTGTCTTTTGCCTACTTTTTTAGTGGGGTTGCTTGATCTTTTCCTGTTAATTTGCTTAAGTGCTTTGTAGATTTTGGTTCTCAGTCATTTCTCAGTTGGATAGCCTGCAAATATTTTTTCCCATTCTCTGGGTTGTCTATTTGCTTTTTTGATTGTGACCTTGGGCGATGTTTGTGTGTATATGTGTGTGTGGTTTTTGGCTGGGGCTGAGTTTGAACCGCCACCTCCGGTATATGGGGTCAGTGCCCTACTTCTTTGAGCCACAGGCGCCACCCAGTGCTGAAGCTTTTTAATTTGATTAGGTCCCATTTATTTATTTTTGATGTTGCTATGATTACTTTGGGGGGTTTTCTTCATTAATTCTTCACTATGCCAACATCTTTTTTTTTTTTTTTTTAGAGACAGAGTCTCACTGTATTGCCCTTAGGAGAGTGCTGGGGCATCACAGCTCATAGCAATTTCCAACTCCTGGGCTTAGGTGATTCTCTTGCCTCAGCCTCCCAAGTAGCTGGGACTACAGGTGCCTGCCACAATGCCTGGCTCTTATTTTTGCAGTTTGGCCGGGGCTGGGTTCAAACCCACCACCCTTGGTATATGGCGCCAGCGCCCCACTCACTGAGTCACAGGTGCCGCCCTATGCCAACATCTTTAAGGGTTTTCCCAGCATTTCTTCTTATAGTTTCCTGCCTTAAGTTTAAATCTTTTATCCATCAGGAGTTAATTTTCGTGAGTGGTGAGAGGTATGGATAGTTTTATAAGAAACTGTCAAACTATCTTGCAACATGGCTGTATCATTTTGTATTCCTACCAGCAGTGAATGAGAGTTCTGGTTGCTTCACATCCTCATCAGCATTTGGCATTGTCCATGTTCGGGGTTTTAACCATTCTAATAGGTGTACAGTTTGTTTGAATTAGCCATTTCCTGATATCACATGACATGGAACATCTTTTCATTCTCTTTTTGCCATCTGTATATCTTCTTTAATGAGCGGCTCTACTCAGTTTTTAATTGGGTTGTTTGGTTTCTTATTGTTGAGTTTTAAGAATTCCTTAAGTGTATTTTTAGTACAAGTCCTTTATCATATACACTAATAAGTTTTGTAGGCATTTTCTCCCTGTTTCTGGCTTGCCTTTTCATTCTCCTGTTAGGATCTTTCACAGAGCAGAAGTTTTTCATTTTAATCACCAAATGCAAGGACACTTCGATTTCCTCATATGTTATCATCTAGAAGTTTTATAGTTTTGTGGTTTATATTTAGTTTCGTGAGTTAATTTTTATGATTTGCATGTGTGTGTCCAATTGTTTCAGCACCATTTGTTGAAAATACAATACTCTCTTCCTTGAATCGCCTTTGTTGTTTTGTTAAAGATCAGTTAACTCTATTGGTGTTGGTCTATTTCTAGGCTCTCCATTGATTTATTTGGCTACTCATTTGTCAAAATCACAGTGTCTCAATTCAGATGACTTCATAGTCTTGACATTGAGCCGTGTAAATCCATCAACTTTGTTGTTCTTCTTTAACATTCTGGTTCTTTTGCTTCTCCACGTAAACTTTACAATTAGTGTGTCAACATCCTAAAAATAACTTTCTAGGATTATAATTGGGATTGCATTGAATCTAGGGAACATGTTGAAAAGAAAGGACATCTTAACAATATGAAATCTTACTATCCAGGAACATGGAGTGTCTCTCACTTTATTTAGATCTTTAATTTCTTTGATCAGAATTTTGTTGTATTCGTCATATAGATCTTATACATATTTATTTAGATTCATGTACACCTAAGTATTTCCTTTTTTTGGTGCTAATGAAAATGGTGGTGTGTTTTTAATTTCAAATTCCAACTGTTCATTGCTAGTATACAGGAATAAAACTGATTTTTGTATATTGACCTCGTATCTTGCAAGCTTGATATAATTGCTTATTAGTTTTAAGAGTTTTTGTTAGTTCTTTGGGATTTTTGTACATATGTTCAGTTAAATTTGAATTTCAGATAAACAACAAAGCTTTTTTTCTTCATAGTACAATATGTCTCCAATACTGCATGAGACATTAATACAAAAAAACCCACAATTGTCATTTATTTGAAATTCAAATTTAACTGGGTGTCTTGTATTTTTATTTACTAAATCTGGCAACTCTATTTCTCATTTCACTAGGCTCATGTCTGCCTCCGAGAGTTCCTCTTCCTATAATGCTCTTTTTCCTATTTTGCATATTTAACGTTTTATTGTTTTTCAAAATTCAATTTAAAGGTGACCTTCTCAGATAGACTCCCCTAACTCAATCCATCAGATCTGCTCTGCGTAGCAGCCATCACTTAACAATTTATAGACTAGTTTATTGTTTGATTGTGTGCTACTCCCCCCACTAGCCATCCCACTAAAATGCATTTTCTTGATGGGCACTGCATCCTCCATATCTTAGAATGGTGCCTGGCACATGGTAGGTGCTCAGTGAGTATTTGCTGAGTTGATGATTGAATGAAAGTATTTAAGCCACAAAGCTGAGTCATCCTCTGATCCTTCCCCCTTTTTCCTTTGTACTTATATCTAATAAATCACCAAAGTGTGCCCCCCAAACCTCACCAAATAAATCTTAAACCATCTTCTTCTGGTCAGGTTTATAGTGTCAGTCCTCTGATTTAGTTCTTGATCAGGGAGGAACCTGCTCCTTTGCATCCTGAACTGAAAGGTGACATTCACACTCCCACACATGAGATCCTCATTTAGTGTTTGCTGTCTCAGTTAGACCCACCTCCCGCAAAGAAGGGACTGTGTCTAAATGCCACTGTATCCCCTGTGTCCAGCACAGAGACTGACACATAATAAATATCCACTGGGGTAGTGCCTGTGGCTCAAAGGAGTAGGGCACTGGCCCCATATGCCGGAGGTGGTGGGTTCAAACCCAGCCCTGGCCAAACAACAACAACCACCACAAATAAATAAATAAATAAATAAATATCTACTGTTAGCTACTATCATTTTAGAATAGGGGCAATAAACTCCTTTTTATTTCAGTGAAAGATGTTTACTAATAAGAATTAGAAAGAAACGTAATCTTACCCCTGACAATATTTTTGAGACCCTGTGTTTCTCAGAAAACTCAGTTATCTTAAATGAGCAATTCTCAAACATTTTGGTTTTGGGACTCCTTAACACTCTTAAAAATTATTGAGGACTCCAAATGGCTTTTGTTTATGTAAATTGTAACTATCAATATTTACTGTATTAAAAATTTAGAGTTAGAAATTTTTTAAACATTAGTTTATTTAAAAAGTAGAATAACTAACCTATTATGTGTTAACATAGATAACACATTTCTGGGCTTAGGAGATCCTCTTGCCTCAGTCTACCACATAGCTGGGACTACAGGCACCTGTCACAACACCTGGCTAGTTTTTATATTTTTTGTAGAGATGAGGGTCTCACTCTTGCTCAGGCTGGTCTCCAACTCCTGAACTTAGGTAATCCTCTCGCCTTGGCCTCCCAGAGTGCTAGGATTATAGCATAGGCTGCTGTGCCTGGCCTTTTTGATTGGCTTAATCTGCATTTTCATGATTACTGTATTAGTTTCCTGTGGCTGCTATTACAAAGTACACAAACTGGATGGCTTACAACAATAGAAATTCATTCCTTCACAGTTCTGGGTGCTGGAAGGCTATTGACAGGGCCATGGTTGCTTGTGTACTCTGGTGGACTCTTTCCTTGCCTCTTCCTAACTCTGGTGGTGGCCATTGATCCTGGGAGGTCCTCACCTTGCAACATCTCTCCACTCTCTGCCTCTGTCATCAGATGCTGTCCTCTACCCATCTGTGCACAAGGATATAAGGTGTCTTTTTATAAGGGTGCTAGTCATATTGGGTTAAGAGCCTGTCCTAATCCAGTTGTACCTCATCCTTCTAATGCACCTGCAACTACTCTATTTCCAATTATGTCACATACTGGAGGCTAGGACCTCACCCTATCTTTCAATTCAACCCATAACATTTTCTAATTAAGAACAGATATTTGTAAGATTCCTTATTCTTATCTTAATTAAATCTGTGTCTCTTCAACTTCAATTACAGAAAAGCCTTGGCAACAATACCTCCTTTTGCTTTCCTTCCTATCCTTCCTGTCTTTCCCCACTCAGTGTGATTTTAAGAATATTGAGGTGATCACTGAATAGTAATTGTTTGGGTTCCTAATACTACCAGATGGCAAAAGTGCTTCCAATGTGGGTCTGAGAATTGAGGTAGTGTGTAAACTTTGTGACGAGACAGATCAGAATTCAAACTCCAGATCCAGATTTGTATTAAGAGGCTTTGATTTAAGGAGGCTTGGACTCAAGGAATTTGGGTAAGCCTTTCATGCTCTCTGAGGTCGCTACCATATTCAAAAGGGGAAATAATAACTTTGCCTATGGTATGAGAGTCGTTAGGAAGAAAAGCAAGAGAATGGACTTGAAGTTTTTAAACTCTAAAGCAGAGTTACACTCAATTGATGTGTTTAGTTTCTATGTTTACTGTTTATGTTTACTGTTTGATGGAAAGATTGTCTCATGCATTCACATTTTTTACTTACTTGGTAACCTTTTAAGAGGGAGATTTTGTTCAAGCACCTGGATTTCTAGTTTCTCTTGGCAGGCTAGGACTCTGCTGGGCCTTTTTCTTGTTTCTATTACACTGGAATTTTTCTTGTGATAGTGTGAAGAGGAAAGTGAAGCATTTCTTAGATTCCCATCCTTATCAAAAGTTAGAAAATGAAAGCTAAACTGAGAGGGTCACATGGCTCAGGATAAACCAGAGGAAGCGTGTTGCTTCACAGAAGCTAAGAATATTTTACATGTTTAGTATTCAAATAGAGTCTATCTATGTTCAAAGCATATGTCCTAAGATGCCTTTATAGAACAAACTCAGCCTGAATCACTGTGAACCTCACCCTCACATGGTATACGATGTGAGCAACTATTTGTTTCTCTTCCTCTCTTCTGTTTAGCAGTACACTAATTGCTTTTATGTTCATCAAGTTCCTCTGTGACCTTGAATCAGTCTATCATCTAATTTTGTAGTTGAATAAGTTCAAAGCATTTCCTATCAAAGTATGAATTGCTTATTTTTATCTCCCCAATTTCCAGCCTTAGATTTCAATCCACACTCTTCCCACTTGTAGTGATTTCCTAAAAATGTCTTAAGTGGAACCTCATCAATGAACCCAAGAGAACACTTCTTCAATGTCAAACACTCAGACAGCAAGGAAAAGATACAGCCAATCTCAAGATGTGTGGTGTCACGTAAACATGAAAGATGGACCGAAGCTTCACTGTCATCCGGATGTTTTGGCATCATGTAGGCAGAGCCTTTACGGAACTGAGTGATGGACCACAGCTAGTGTGCCCACCATCTGCTGTAGGACGCCACTCATGCAAGATTTAAAAATAGACTCCCAGCACAAGATCAATTATGAAGCATGAAAGCCAGTTGGTTCACATTTCCTCCTGAAAGACACACTTTTGATTTTTATAGCTTCCTCCAAAGTCATACATTCTCATTTTATTTAATGGCATCAACATATGCCCCAATGCTCAGCCTAGAATCTCAGCCTTACCTTTGAGTCATCTTTCTGCTTTGAATTCCTCATTAATTTAGCTAGTACGTTTCATGAATTCTACTCTACGATGTCTGTGGAACCTGTGTTAGTTTCTCCATCCTCACAGTCAAATATTACAATCATCCTCCAACTTTTCTTTTTCCTGCTTTCCTTCACCCCATTGCATTTTTTATGTTGGGTATGTATTTATATTCTCTATATATGTATATGTACACAGAAGTGCCCAAAATGTATACACATTTTAAGAAAGGGAAAAAATGTATTAAAATTGTAATTTTCAATATATACTGAGAACAGGATCAATACTAGTTACGCTGAGCACTTCTTGTAATTGCAGAAGTCAAATGTAACTTGAGTATTACAAATTCAACATACTTTTCAAAGCCTCTGTATATTATGTATATACTTTTTCTCATGGTTTTCTACAGCCTCTTGACACCTACGAGAGCTAGACCCTCGTGTATTCCTCAACTTCAACTTTCATCATTTCAGACCCTGCTTTAGGCCCCTCTTGTTCATTCATGAACTTCACAAATATTTACTGGACACCTATGATATTCTGAATGTTAGTCCAGATTCTGGGGATGTAGCCGTGAACCCAAATCCCAACCCTTCTTGAGCTTTCCTTGTGAGGTTGGATTGTCAGTTGCAGATAATAACAAAAGAAAAATGTATAACATAGAATGTGTTTGATAATGATATGTGACATGAGAAAAATAAAAGAGAAGAGGACAGGGTGTAAGAGGGGAGACTGTCCTTTTATGGAGGAGAGACAGGGAGCCATCCCAAGAAGGATCACTGAACAAAGACTGGGGGGGGGGGCCTGCAACCAGTGTGTCTGGGGTGGGGGTGGGGCTGAGCCTCCTCCAGGCCAGTGTGGGTACAGAGGGGTGGGCAAGAGCCAGGAGTGGAAGGGAGGTGGGTGGGATGAGGGAGGGGAAGCTCCAGGTCATGCACGGCCTTTTGAGCATGGTAAGGACTGTAGCTGCTGGATTAGAACAGGGGTTACTGGGGTTTATGAGCTGGAGAATTACATCATGTGCTTTAATAGCATGAACAGATCACTCTGCTATGTGAAAGATGGATTGACATGGTGTAACCCCACTAGAGGCTATGGGAACTCGGACCAGCATGGAATCAGCAGAGCTGGTGAGATGCATGAATTCTGGATCCATTCAGTGGCGCCAATGGGATCTGCTGACACTGGATATGGGGTAGAAAAAGGAGACGGTAGTAACTCTCAGGCATTTGGCCTGAGAGGAGAAAGGCCATGCCAGGAGCTGATGGGCAAGACATGGAGAAATAAAGATCTCAATTTGGTGTGTGGTAGGTTTCAAAGGCTTATTAGATCTTCAACTGGAGCTGGTGAATAGGAAGTTTAAGACACATGCGTATGTGGCCTCCACACCCCAGGACGGCAGCATTCTTGCCTTTCCCAGGACATCACATTCCTTCATGTCCACATGCTGTGTTGCTCATGGTCTCTCTTTACAGTCTTTCTCTTCTTGTTGAAATGTATTTTCCTATTGACCTCTACTTAACCACTTGGTGCATTGCATTGTAATTATTGATTGAACTGATTTGCAGGTACAATAGGGCCCTCCTACTAATCCTCAACATACTGCCTAGTATAAAATAAATAATCAAGAGTAGTTTATTGAATAATTGCCACCTAAGAGGACCATAATCTCCTATGTTCAGTGTTTTGATTTCTTGCCATACTTTGCTATTTCTCCTCTCCCATGAAGAGTTGGCACATATTGTTTTAATCAATGTGAATTAAACTCTATTTTTTGTTGCTGGGCTTTCCCCCATATTCTCTTGGGTATACAGTTTATCAAGCATGAGTAATATCTGGCCACAGAGACTCTAATAGTTTCCTTTTATTGTGAGATCAATGATTGTCTGAATTATTGAGAAAGGAGATATCTAGGAATAGAATGTCCCCAAAGTCCCTGAAAATGGTGTTAAAGAGAAAACACGGAAATACAAAAAAATTAATAGTGAAATTGCTTTGAGTGCTTAAATCCTTATTACAGAAACTTGGAACCATTTTATAATAAAGGTATATTTTCACCAGCCAATCACTTAGAAATGAGAGTCTGGCCTCTAAGTAATGAATGCATTTATTGTATCTTTCTTTAATATTTGACATATTTTAAAAGATATATTAAGGAAAGAACCAATTTTAACAAGCTAATTCTTTGTTATATCTCTCCACTTGTACCAGCCTCCCAATTAATTTCTTGAGTTTCAGTTAGTAGTTATTTTCCCCAGAGAGTATATATATATAATCCTTAATACAGATTTATATTTATGTCTTTATATCTCCTAAATGAGAACCTGCCTGCTATATAGTGTTTTCTACTACACACTTTTCTTTCTCTTAAAATACTTTAAGCATGCTTAAAAAAATAGCATGTAATAATAACATGTATACTAGTAGGTATCGATACGCTTTTATTATCAACACCTCCATAATATCCCATTGTATAGATAGATAGATAGACACATGATAATCTAATCAAACAATATCCTACTGTTACACATTTACTACTGAACATTTATGATTGCAACAAAAATGTTGCAGTCGACAATTTTGTGTATCTAAATATAGATAGAGCAGCATCAAGTATCTGTACACACATAAGCACCTATTAGACACTTAATGGTACTATATCCATATGTTGTATTATAGAAGGACATCATAACATAATTTTTGACAACTCTGAGAAAACTAATAATATGCATTGGTGCCTGCAAACACATGCTACACCAAATTTAACCAGATTGCTATTATCACAGTCTCATTAGCAAAGTCATCTACACTAATTTTTGAGGTTGCTGGGTGGCCAAAAAACAAGGAGCAGATGTTGACCTTGCAAAGGTTAGTTTAATGGAGCTGAATTTGGTTTAGAGTCAATCATTGCTTCCACAGCTGCGCTATAGACTGCAGTTGACTGTAGAGTTGATGTCACTGTGTCACATTGCAGGGCTGATGCTTTGGGATGACTCACACCTAAGCTCTGAAAGACTCCATTGTTGTTTTGCTCCTGGGTGGAGGGGGATTTGACTCACTCACTGACTCAGTCCTCCAGCATACCCTCAATTTGTTGAAACTGCTGGAACTTCCATGTGGGGGCATTAACTCCATCACACATCTCTCTAGCAAGCAGGTAAAAGTATAGAGATTCCCCAGTCTGCGATGGTCTTTTCCTGTGAGAGGTCCACTGCAGAATCCAGATAATTCCTGACATCCCCTACCATCTCTCCCTCTACCCACAATCCCATTGAAATTTACCCACGTTTGCTATTCACCTTCCCAACTCACCTTCCTAACTCCAAAGGAGGTCATATGAGAATAATTCATTAAGCGTGGTATGGGCTGTACTGTGACTCAACATTTCAGCTAAATTTATGTACTTAATTATAGGTATATCATTTGTTTGTAAGTACATGATACCAGACTGAGCACAGTTTATCATCTGAATCCTTCCTAACCAGGGAGATGACAGTTTCATAGCTTGTAGGAGCAGGCTTTTTACTTTGGCTGGGTTCTTTATCCTCTGTCAAAGCTTCATGTTTTCCCTATGGCTTCCAGAGTCATTTCTTTTCTTTTTTTTTTTTTTTTTGCAGGTTTTGGCTGGGGCTGGGTTTGAACCCACCACCTCTGGCATATGGGGCCAGTGCCCTACTCCTTTGAGCCACAGGCGCTGCCCACAGAGTCATTTCTTTATAGGTTCTGGTTGACCTGGTTATGCCTTTTAGGAGAAGAATTTCTTGCTTCCAATTCTTGGTCTTTTAATTTAATTTATTCCTTTGCTTTCTCCATCTTTTCAAGAGATACAGTTGCTTCTCACCAAACATTTCGTTTTCCCTTTATTTCCCATGTGATGCCAGCATCTGCTTAAATTGATGTCCATTTAATGTTTTTCAGGTCTTTTTGTTGCGACAGAGATTTTTCTGGTTCTTTTTGTTGTGGGAGAGGCTATTTTCCTGCCATTCCTTTGTAGGTCAGGAAAGACCCTCTCTCCAGTATAATCACAATGCAGAGAGTTCTCCCCAACAACACACCCACACTCTCACACAAATGAACCTCTATGCTAATTATCATTTCTGTAGTTTAAAAAACCACTTGAGCCTGGCAGAAAGGTATCCTCAAGTACCTTCCTTCTATAATCCCTTAGCATACCTTTGAGTTGTCCCAGCTGAGGTTTGGATGTTAGCAGACAGAAGGGGTGGAACAGACATACTTCAGAGAAACAGGTGAAGTGGGAGGGAAATGTGTTTATTTCATCATCTGGATAGAATGTTGTTGCAGGTGGGGTGGGGATAAGATGGCTGTGAACTTGCTCCTTGGAGTGGTGCTTATTCTGAGCTATGAATTTTGGGGTTAACTGCCTTTCCTAAATTCTTTACAAATTGGCCATTTAGAAGCGCAGTATGCCATTTACAGGAGCCCTTTTTTTTTTTTCCATCCTTATTCCTTCATTTTATGCTTTCAAAGTACAAATGGTCAAGGAGAACCCGTAGCACAGATGTGCTACATCCCAGTACACATTGACTATTGCACTCTTTTGAAGCTCAGATAAGGGAAAGGAGAGCTTAGTAGGAGACGGAAGACCTGGACTTTGGTTCCAACTGTGCCATTTGCTACCTGTGTGGCCTTGAACGGGTGCTTTAAACCCTCTTGCCCTCCGGTCTACTAACAGATGGTCTGAACTGTCCTAAAGGCAGAAGGCCTGTCAAGGTCCTTTCTTTTTCCACCATCTATGAAGCAAACAGTCAGTTTAAATATTTTATTATTGCCTTCCTTCTATCAAGAAAAAAAGGAAGTTCAAATAAGTGATTGCCCAAGCACCTTGAAGGAAAGAATATATGTTTATGGAAAAGCTTCTATAAGTTAAATGATATAAGTCAGACCAGACAGCCCTCCAACCATACAGCAGGTCACATGTTATTCTTTCAAACAGATCTTTGATGACCCCAGTTACTTTCACATTACTCTTCAAAATCATTACATATTGCTATGGTTTGAATGTGCCCCCCTAAATTTCATGTGTTAGAAACTTCATCTCCAATGCAACAGTGTTGGGAGATGCAGCCTAATAAATGATTAATTAGGTCATGAGGACTCTGTCCTCATGCATGGATTACGGCAGGAGCGGGTTAGTTAACTCAAGAGTGGTTTTGTTGTAAAAGCGAGTCTGACCCTTCCTGAGCTCTTGAGCTCTCTAGCCGTCCCACCTTCCACCATGAGATGACACAGCCACAAGGCTCTTGATTGTTGCCTGTACCTTGGTATTAATTGGATTTCCCAGGCTCCAGAACTGTGGGCACTAAATTTCCTTGTTTTTGAAGTAAGTTACACAATCTATGGTATTTTGTTATGGCAACCTAAACAGACTAGGACATGTAGCATTTGCCACCAACTGCCACAGTCCTGTTTATTTATTTTTACTTATTTATTTTTTTTGGAGACAAGAGTCTCACTCTGTTGCCCAGGTTAGAGTGCCGTGGCATCAGCCTAGCTCACAGCAACCTCAGACTCTGGGGCTCAAGTGATCCTCCTGCCTCAGCCTCTTGAGTAACGGGGTCTACATACCACAACTCCCAGCTAATTTTTTTATTTTTAGGATGGGTGTCACTCTTCCTTAGGCTGGTCTCAAACTCCTGAGCTCAAGTGATCTTTTCACCTGGGTCTCCCAGAGGGTTAAATTTATAAGCGTGAGCCACCTCATCTAGCTATTTATCTATTTTATTATTTTTATTTATTTATTTATTTATTTATTGCAGTTTTTGGCCAAGACTGGGTTTGAACCCACCACTTCCGGCATATGGGGCTGGTACCCTACTCCTTTGAGCCACAGCACCGCCCTATTTATTTATTTTTTTAGAGATAGAGTATCACTTTGTTGCCCTCAGTAGAGTGCTGTGGCAGCACAGCTCACAGCAACCTCTAGGTCTTGAACTTAGGCAATTCTCTTGCCTCAGCCTCAGTCCCGAGTAGCTACAGGCACCCGTCACAATGCCTGGCTATTTTTTTGTTGTAGTTTGGCCATGGTGGGTTTAAACCCACCACACTCAGTATATGAGACTGGCGCCCCACTCACTGAGCCACAGGCGCTGCCCTATTTATCTATTTTAATCATCATGTGTTTTTCTGTCTGTCTCTGGCCATTAACTTTCTCTGTGCCCTTCCACCCTAATTTAAGTTCCATGAGAGCTGGACCTTGCCTGTTCCAGCTTCAGCTACATCCTCACACCTAGGATATGTCTTGGCATATAGGAGTTACTCAATAAATGCTTATGAAATAAATGAACACCAACTCCATCCTGGGTAGGAGGGAGGATGAAAAGCCCTACTCTGCCATTTCCTGGCTACTGCTGCCCATGGGGCAGTCTTAACATCTGCAGGTTTGGGCTACATGGCATGAAACAATTGTCCCACATTTTGTTATAAGAACACTGCTATTCTCATTTTTATAAGCAAATTTAAGTATACTAATAAAACAATGAGACTTTCCCCCTATATTCTCTTGAAAGAACTCCCTTCTTCAACAAATTGCTCAAATTCTCCCTTCTAACTTTTTAATTGGCTTACCACTAATAAAGTAAAAATCACACCCTAGGGAATTCTTGTTTCTCTCTCTCTGCCCCTCACAGCCCTCTGTCCTTAAGCATGAAAGTGCCCCTGAAGGCACCAGGGCTAGAGCAGAGATGCATGGAAAACCGTTCAGACTCGCCCAGCCAAGTCTAACAAGCTGCCCACTGGGTGTGACCGGCAGGATGAGACTGAGGACTGTCTGGTGATGGTAGTGACAAATGCCAAGCTGGGTTGGCCTGAAGCAGCAAAAGAGAAAGAAACTCTGAGGCATAGCTTCAAATGATGTGGCTTTGCTGAGAACTGCTTGGAAACAGGTTGGAAAGCCAGTCTTCCAGGTTGCCATTAGAAACACAGTGGCTCAAAATAAAGGCAACTCTCAGGAGAGCCTTGACTCACAGAACATGTGGTTGGGCACATGGCTGCGATTCCAACCCCACCCTCCCCACACATATACCCAGAGATGGCTGTGACTGCCAAAGTCCAGACCCTGACAGGGAGTGCGGAATTTCTGTGTAGATGGTATATATTAATAGAATATGTCATTGGAAGTGGGAACAAGATTTAGGACGCTTCAAATGAAATCTGTTGCATGCTACTGAAATACTATTTGCAATTTTAACTCCTAACAATTAAATAAACTGTACTCCACAGAGCTTTTTCTCTGTGTCTTCTCTCTTGCTCCTTAGGATAATCTCATGGGGCAAATAATATCATGCTTAAAGCTGAGAAAGTTGAAATCCAGAGAAATCAAGAAAATTATCACCATGTCCTACAAATTGTCAGATTCTCTCGTAGGTTCAAAAAGTTCAAGTATACTGAAAAAAAAAGACACATTTTTCTATTTTAACTTTGAGTGACTTATTCTAAAGAGCTTCCCGTGAAACTATGATTTTTATTAACTGAGTAGGTGAGGTTGTATATTTCCATAAAAGAGAAAATTGGGATGGGTGGTAATTATTCACTTTATAAAAGGAATATGATTGATTTTATCAAAAGATTATATGACTTGTTTAAATTATAAACCCCTTTAACTGTGAACTAGAATGTTTTTAAATAGCCATTGGTATCTTTTAAATGATCTTTTTTTTGTATAAATAAATAGGCAAATCTAGAACAAATAAAAGATTCCTGTGAAACAATAAGAAACAAGCAAACAAAATAAAAATAGGCAAAGTGTGGGATTTTCCCTAGAGCCTGTAGAGGGAGCATGGCCCTGGTGACACCTTAATGTCAGATGTATAACCTCCAGAACTGTGACAGATTGAATTTCTATTGTTTAATCCACCTAAGCATGTGGCAATTTGTTAGATGCGGCACTAAGAAATGAATACATGGCCCAGTTGTTTCACCGTGGCAAACTGAGATAGAAAAGCAGGGGAAGCAGCTGGCATCAAGGAATAGATGTTTGAAAAGTTTGAAGGAAACAATAACTCTAATAGCAATGGAATTCAATACCTATTGCCTTAAGGTAGATGACACTCGAGAGCAATTTAAAGGCAATGGAGGGTCAAATGAGAATGCAGGGCCTTCCTGAAGCATAGAAAAAGGCTGTCAGGAAAGAGCAGGCAGAGAAGGCTGACAAGGCTGACCACCACTTAGGACCTAATTGTCAGAGCAAGAAGGCTCCAAAGAAGGCTAAACTCCTGGCCAAGGCAGGCCTACTCTGCCAAGATCACGCCCCTGGTGTGAAACAGTAGCACTCTGATACAAGGATAGGGACACCCAGGTTGATTTCAGCATCCCCCTTTCCCCTATCTTGAAAATGCCAGTTCCCTGAACCCTCTGGGCCTGCAGAGGTGGGCCATACCTCCCTACTAAGAGTAGTAATTTCCCCTTTCTTACAGTAAGTGTAGAGACCTCTACCCACAAGACCATAAGTGTCCCCATCGGGACTTGCCCCCATCTCGCCTTTTGGCCCCAGGCCTATTACTAGGGTTAAGTTGCAGCATCCATAACTCAGTCCCCAGCCAGGGATGTGCTGGGCCTGATAAGAGAGAAAAGGGATTAGACCCCAACAGAGCTGCAGGACCTCGCTGTGTATACGAGCTGGAGCCTGAAGACCAGGCCTGGTCCTGGATGCTGAGAGTGATGATCAAGGATTATGATCAGAACATAAGATGGGATGAGGGAAATATTATCTATTGGGAACACTCTCTGTCTCAAGAAATGACCCAAAGAGATGGTATGAATTGGCTACTGAGGTGGCTCATAGCAGTATGGAAGAAATGACGGCTCAGACTAAGGAGGTTGAACTGCCAGGACAGATGGTAGAGGAAGAAATGAAGAGATTTGGGGAAGGGACAGGCTGGGATGCACATATAGATAAGGTTGGAACACCCACTGATGAATACAGATACAGCATTACCAAGGCATGAGGAATGTTCTAGCAGAGATGTATCAGCATCTCTATGAAGTTCAGTGATGGCTTCATCAGAGGCCCAGACTGCTGTGTGTGTGTAGTGGTGGGGGTAGGAGTGTTGGGGACTATTACAGAGCAAGTCTCATGGACAGCAATGGGAAGGAAACAGACCTAGCAAGACGTTAATGAGCATAGTGAAGCCATGCAGTCCCTCACAGTGGACAACTGTGTGCCACGTGAGTTTGGTAAATGAATGACAATCATCATGAAAGAGAACCCCTAGGACTAGTTAGTCTCTAAAGAAAAGTAGATGCTTGAATTCACAGTTGATTAATGTAGTTTGGAGAACCATCTCTTTTACCAGCTGTCATTGGTCATTTACTATGAGCAAAAACTAATACTTTTAACCAGAGGAAATCTTACCTCACTATGAAGTATATGAAAAGAAAGGAAGGAAGGAAGAAAAGAAAGAAAGGAAGAAAGAATTAGATGGCAGATGCCAGAGGAAGGAATTTAAAGGCTTAGGGAAACAGACAAGCCAGAATGGGTACACTCCATCCCATTTGTGGCAGTGCAACCTACAGTATGAGACCAAGGTATAGTGGTGTGCAGTCCAGATGCTCCTTTTGGACCATCTCCCCAGCTGCCAGAGTGACAGCTGGCGGCTCCTGAGGGAGTCTCCCCTCAGGAATTGTTTAGCTGCTGTCTAGCACAAGGCCTGACTCCCACCACAGGGACAGCCCACATCCCTTGATTGGCTGATGCTGGTTACAAGGATGCAGTCCTCCCGCCTCATTCAGGACAACCCTAAGGGCTTTTCAGCTCCACCCTCCCTATAGGGCTAGCTGATGCCTCTGCAGGACTGAATCATAGTTTAGCTTCCCCCTGTGCCCAGGCCTGCAGCCTGCCTCCCTTCAGATGTGGTTCCTGAGAGCACCATGGATAAATAAGCCTCAAGACCTGTTCTGGAAATTTACCTAAGACTATAGTTATTGTCATCATCCCATGAAGTCTGAGTAGATTTGCAGGAGTGGCAAAAACTTTTGTAAGTCTGTCAACTGCAGAACTGACAGCTCTGAGAGCTCCATTAAGCATCCCTAATTTTTGTGCTTTGAATCAGTTTTAATAATGAATTTAAGAACATCTGACCTTTAATAGCCCCGTGTGTGTTTACATGCACTGAAAGACTGCCTGAAACTAAACGCAGTCTTTGTGCACCAAAGCCTTCTTGCAGATCAGAAACAAAAGGATCTCAAGAGATTTCAGGTTCACAGAAGCACCTTCATGCTTGAAAATACATGGGTTTAGCATTTTCAATTAGGTTCATATCATATCTTTAGGTTTTAATTCTGAAGACTGCGAAGATGTGGGTATAGTCATGGAACAGTAATTGGAAATAATGGAGTTTTCTTGGGTATATCTGAAACCACTCCAAGACAGAAGGTTGATTTAAAGTCCATGCAATGTGTACCATGGCTGGCAACCTTCTGTAATTAGATTATCTGGGACTCAATGTGAAAAGTTAAAGAATTTCTTAACACAATACAAAACCAATTCTCATGGTGATGTGTCCCAAAGGAGAACTAACAGGCGTGCTTCTACTTTATTCTGAAAGGCTTTGGCAATCTTGACTGCAGCTTGAGTAGAAAGGGCTCCATTGATATGGGGCAGACATTGCTCCAAAGGCTGCTGGCCAGGCCACAGCTGAGTTGGCACGTCGTTCTATGATTTTTCCAGTATGATAGCTGGTATACAAACAGAGAAAGTGCAACTGCTATTGTTTTTTATGGTGTTAAAGTCACAGTCAGGGCTGACTTAATATCTCCCATGGCTGATGAACTGAACGAAGAAGTCTTTAGATTTGGGGACAATGGCATATAAGGTCATAGCTGGCATGAGCCCCAGACATAATATCTTAGGATACAGCTGGAGCTGTCCAAAGGTGCTGTCATGAAAGACGTAAATGGGCTGACGCCTGATGGGGAAGGCGACTGAATTTCTTTCCATATGAGGCCATCAGGAAAGTGAGATAGCAACCCACAGGACTGGAGATAAGATTTGCAAATCACTATTCTGATGAGGGACTGGTATCCAGAATATATAAGGAATTCTTTCAACTCATGAAAAAGAAACAAATAACCTACTTAAAATGGAGCAAAGCCTTTGAATAGAAATGTCTTTAAAGTAGATATATCAGATAGCCAATAAGCACACAAAAAGATGCCCAACAACACTAACCAGGAGGGAAATGCAAATCAACACACAATGAGATACAGGCAGGGTGACTAGAATCAAGAAGACAGGTAATACAAACACTGGTGAGGATGCAGAGACACCGGGAACTCTATACCTTGCTGATGAGAATATGAAATGGTGCAGCAGCTTTGGAAACCGGTTTGACAGATATTCAAAAGGCTAAACATAGAGTTAGCATATGACCCAGAAATTCCACCCCTTGGTATGTACTCGATGCAAAATCTTGTACGCAAATGTTCAGAGTAGCGTTATTCATAATAGCCCCAAAGTGCAAACAACCCAAGTGTCCATCAACTGATGAATGGATGAACAAAATATGGTGGATCCAAACCATGACATATTATTCAGCCATAAAAATATGTGAAGTGTTGACACATGCTACAACACGGAAGAGTCTTAAAAACATGCACTAAATCAAAGAAAGAAGTTTTGAAAGAGCGCTAGTGTATGGTTTTATTACTATATCCATCCCAAACAGACAAATCTATAGAAACAGAAAGTAGATGAGTGATTGCCTAGGTTTAGAGGGTTGTTAATAGGGAGAGGCTGCTGGGTTTCTTTGCGCATTGGTAAAGATGCTCTAAATTTAGAGTGTGGGGATGGCTGCACAGCTCTGAATATGTTCAAGCCACTGACTTTTATACTTTGAGTGAATTTTGTGATATGTGAACTATATGAGGTTGGGCAATTAAGTTCGCAAGCTCATCCTAGAAAAAATGCTGCATGCCTCATTGCTGAACATCACTATGGTCACCAGATGGCCAAGGGGAGCACTTTGAAGGTGACTATAGTGATATTCAGCAATGAGGCATATAGCACTTTTTTCTAGGACGAGTCTGTGAACTCAATTGTCAAACCTCATATACCACAAAGGTGTTTAAAAATTTTTTAGAAAAACTTCCTTCCATTAACATAGCTGCCTCCATTTCTTCTCTTAAGTCTGGCCACATGTGGAGAGGTGCTACTTACTCTGCACCCCCGGGAGGACAGCTTGTGTGGCATTCTGCAGCCAATCTGTGTGTCATTCCATGGGTATTTTTCAGGCAGGCCAGAGCTACGTGTCTGACAACCCCTCACCTGGAACATTTATAAGGATGGGCAATCAGCATGAAAGCTTTTTAAGTGCATTTTCTCAGTGTGGTGGTACCCTGATTATAACACCAAATCTCCCTTGTGGGTCTGCTTCTTTTCCATCCCATATTCTTCACTTTGGTGTGAACTGTATTATTTCTGGGTAAATATTCCCTCTGTCCTCTGAGCCTATCCCACACCTCATCCCAGGGAGGAATATATTTCCAAGTGAAGTTGGGTTTGGCTGAGTGACTTGGTTTGGTTAATGGAAGGAAGGAAGGAAATAGTGACTCCTGCTAGTAAGTTGCTGAAAGAAGCTTTGAGGATTTCCTCCAGGCTTCTTGTAGCCATCCACTGCAGGAGGTGTGCACTCCAGAGGGGGGTGTCTCCTCCAGCCTGCGTTACAGACTGAAAACATGGGGCACATGCTAAGCTAACCCAGGCTGGTACAGTGCTTCTCCAGACTGACCGTGACCTATAAGGGAGAAGCAAATAATTGGTACTTTAAGCCACTGATTTTTGTTTTTAACACAGCATTACCATAGTGAAAGCTGACTAACACATTAGATCATTTTATTTATTCAGAAAACATATTTAGAGTATTTAATATGCTCAAAATTCTGTGGGTCTTCTTTAGTAAATTAGACTGAATGGCATGCATCTTGCAGTCTAGAAGGTAAGATGGAAAAATGCAAACAACCAACATACAAAATGTGTGACGAGTGATTTGAGAAATATAAAGTATAGTGAGAGGAGAAAGATTACTTCTGGCTCAGAGGAATGAGAGCTTGTTGGAGGAGGTGACATTTCAGGTAGGGATATTAAAGATATATAAATATACATATACACACACACATATACTGTATGTGTGGGGTCAGAAAATTAAGTACATGAACTCATTCTAGAAAAAGTGCTGCATATCTCACTGCTGAATATCACTACTGTCATTTTCAAAGAACTCCCCTCGGGAAGCTATCCACTTACACCAGCACCTAGTCAACCCTTTAAAGCCACTTTGGAATTCTTTTTCTGAGATAGCTATCAGAGTTGTCATCGTATGAGGTCTAACTATTAAATTCATGAACTCATCCTAGAAAAAGTGCTTGGACTAGGCACTGGTGACAGTGTGTAACTTCCCAAGGAGAGAACTTTGAAGTTGACCATGGTGATATTTGGCAATGAGAGGTATGTAGCACCTTTTTCACCTTTTTTTCTTTTTAAGAACAGACCTAGGCAACTTTAATGCCAATATAAATGAATTTGACCTAATTAACACTAGCAAAAGATTGACCAACAAACGCAGAATACATATCGTTTGCGATTATACACTGAAAAGTGACTGAGAGACCATATTTTGGACCATAAACCTGATCTTGATAAGTTTTTTTATTAAATAATAACTGTATACATTAATGTATTTATGGAGTACAATGTGCTGATTTGATATACAATGTGGAATGCTTACATCATACTGGTTAACATAACCATCACCTCACTTACTTATTTGTATATACTCTACTCTTAATAGTTTTGAAATGTACCATTGCATTGTGCCCATTGGTGAGATCCCTCCCTCCCTTCTCCCTTCCCTCCTTTTTTCTCAACTATAGTTGTGTTTTATCATTCATATGAATGTGTAGGTGATTATATATTGGTTTCATGATAATATTGAGTATATTGGATACTTCTTCCATTCTTAAGATACTTTACCAAGAAGAATATGTTCCAGCTCCATCCAGGTAAACATAAAAGATGTAAAGTCTCCATCTTTTTTATGGCTGCATAGTATTCCATGGTGTACATATACCACAATTTGTTAATCTATTCATTGGTAGCACTTTTACTAGGATGAGTTCACAAACTTGATATTTTGACCTTGTATATTACTCTGGAACTGTTTATTCAATAATCAGTTATTTTAGAGGAGGAAAATGCAACTGAGTATAGTAGAAAGTCAAAATACATACAATTTAGCACAATATATCTAGTTGTTAACATAAATGGGTAGGCAGGTACAATATAATACAGAATAAGATGAAGGTAACTTAATGTATTGCTTTAATTCACTGCTTGAACCCTAATGTAATATCATTTGGCACCACAGATTTCTAATTATTTATAAGCATTTTCTTCTTATAATTTGTTTGTGGATAAATCTTGCTGTTTGTTTGTTTAAGCAAGCTTACACTAGCAGTGCTTGCAAGGGGTGAGGACATTACTTCCCCTGTGCACCAAGGAGCTTCATGGCAAGTAGATACATGAAGTCCACTTGCTTGGAGAAGACAGTCCTGTCTGAGGCCATAAAGGAGACTGGCCCATTGAAAGCTATCTCACTGATTTTAGTTTTGAAAGAGGCCTTGAAAGACACTAGTCCTGCCTCACCATCATACCGATAAAGTACAGAGGCTCAGAGAAGCTGATGGACCCCTTCAAAGTTACATAGCCTGTTAAGTGGCAGCTCCAGGGCTCAAGGAAAGGCCTTCTGATTCCCTACCCTGTTCTTAATTTTATTTGTAATAATTATAACTCCAGTCATATTTTTTCCTACCTTGCCTTGTGGTGAGTTCCATTTAAAAACTGAATGTAAAAGTGAGTAGTTAAAGGCTCAAGTCACAAGTGTTTACAGGGTCTAGACCAGTGTTTTTCAACCTTTTTTTTTTTTTAATCTCATGGCATACTTGTACCTATAGTTAAACTTCCATGACACACTTAAATTATGTTGATCAAAAAAAAAAAAAGAGAGAGAGAGAGAGTAAGAATGGAACATACTGACTGTGCTTTGAACTTCTTTGAAAAATAATCTAATTTTAAAATTTTCACAGCACAATAGAATCTATAGAGAACTCAAATTAATCAACAAGAAAAGAGCAAACAACCTCATTTATATGTGGGCAAGAGATTCAAACAGAAACATCTCTGAAGATGACAGACAAATAGCAACAAACACATGAAAAAATACTTATCATCTCTAGTCATCAGAGAAATGTAAATCAAAACCACTCTGAGATATCACCTAACTCCAGTGAGAATAGGCCACATCACAAAGTCCCAAATCTACAGATGCTGGTATGGATGTAGAGAGAAGGGATCACTTTTATACTGCTGATGAGATCCAAACTAATACAACCTTTATGGGAAGAAGTATGGAGAATCCTCCAAGAACTAAAAGTTGACCTTCCATTTGATCCCGCAATTCCATTACTATGTACCCAGAAGAACAAAAATCATTTTACCACAAAGACATTTGCACCAGAATGTTTATTGCAGCTCAATTCACAATTGCCAAGTCATAGAAGCAACCCAAATGCCCATCAACCCATGAATGTATTCACAAACTGTGGCATATGTATACCATGGAGTACAATTCAGACATAAGAAAAGATGGAAACTTTACATCTTTTGTGTTTACCTGGATGGAGTTGAAGCACATTCTTCTTAGTAAAGTATCTCAAGAATGGAAAAAAATATCCAATGTTCTTAATACCAATATGAAACCAATATATAAACAACTATACATATGAATGATAAAATACAAATATAGTTCAGCAAGGAGGAAGGGAGAGGAAGGAGAGGGAGGGGGGAAGGAGGGAAGGTGATTGACGGGTCTCACCTAATGTGCACAATGTGAGGGTGCTCAGCACATGCCCTGCATGAATGGCTTAACTACAACTTGAACTTTACCTTAGACTTGAAAACAGTGTAACCTAAAAATTTATACCCTCATATTAATTTGAAATAATTTTTTTTTGCAGGACACCTAAGATCTTCTTATAGCATACCAGTTGAAAATTACTGGTCTAGACAGTTCCAGGAGTCTGGACCAAAGAGAGCAGGTATATGTGTACTTGGGCAGACTGTGGCAGAAGAGGCACAGGGCCCCATGTGGCCAGAATTATGATTTTTTTTTTCAAGTTGAATAGTGTTTTGAGACAAGATTATTGGAGTGGAGAATATCTAACAAATTGATGTGACACTTGTTTTCCCATTCTTGTAATACTGAATGGAAAGGCAAACATCCAACCTACTCAATACTAATGGGAAAGTAGTAGATGAACAACTATTTGCCCACACAAGAAAAAAACACAGTTAAATTCAAGTTGGGGGGAAGATGGAAGGTTTGGTGTGCTCTCACCTAATGAGTATAATGTAAGGATATATGACACATGTCTTGGGTGAAGGGCTCAACTACAACTTGAACTTTGCCTAACAAATGCAAAAAATGAAACCTAATCTTTTGTATCTATATATTAATCTGAAATTTCTTTAAAAATTGTTATTAAAGAAGAAAAAACAGTGTGGATAAAGACAAAGAAATGGAAACTTAGGGAACAGTCAGTGGTCTGATTTAAGGACACATGCAGGCTTGTGTAGTCAAGATAAGGGGGTGTGTCCTATAGCTCATGGGTCTGTAAGGAACAATTTTCTCCAGTGGATGCCAGAGAGGCCCACACCCAAGAACAAGGTAGGATTGTTCTCCAGATCCCACTATAGGACAGAGAACAGTGAGAGGACATGTGCTTTTTCCAGATGCTCCTCCTGTCCTGGGTAGGGTGCTAGACAAGCCTTTAGAATTGACATCATCCCTCAGGGAGGAGAAGATGGGAAAGTCCTAAAATGACTGGGAAATCCTTGCAGTGATAGGTATACTTGGAACTGACTAGATTTTCTAACTTCAGGAAAAATGGGGGCTTAAGATAGATTTCAGATTTAATTATAGAAAAATACAGGCAGATTTCTGTGTACTTAAGCCTGTGCCTATAAAAGTGATACTCACTGCACACACAGGAAAGGAATGGCTATTCCAAATGAGGCTATATATCTTCGAAAGCCAGGTGCTTGGGTTCTTGCCCAGATGTCTTGTTTTTTTAGATAACTGTTCTATTTCATTCCATTTGCTAAAATAAAGTCCTATGAGTTTTCCATATATTGCACTATCATTAAGACCTAAGCAGAAACAGCAAATCCAAAAGAGAAATCAACATACTTGCTTTTTTCTATATTGAAGATATATTCTGGAAATGTGGAATTTCCTCCCAAATGTTTCTATTAAAGCATCCCTACCCACAGACTTCACCTTGTTTTTAAAAATACACTTGTGATAAGGGAAACCTGAATGTACCCTCATCACAATGTACTGAAAACAGCCCACAAATACAATGCAAAGACTCAAAACTCTCATCAACCAGCACAAGGAGGGAGAAATAACCAGAGTGGAAATGGTGGGAAATGAAGAAGAAGGACACAAAGGACACAACACACACAAGACAAGAGATAGGATGGGATTGAGAGGGCTGATGCAGCTAATGGCTGCAGCCAGTACCTGAACCATGGAAACAGCTTTATTTATACAGTATCTTGACAAGGTTTCATAAGTCTTAGCACATAGAGTAGAGATCATCGTTAAAGAGGAAAAACTGTGTGCTTGCCAATAATAAGGAAAGTATGTGTGGGCTACATGACTTCTGGAAGGTGAAAAGAATGTTGTTAAAGGAGAAGAAGTGGTTGGGGGTCGCTCCCTGAGCATCTCTCAGACTGTGGAGGCCCCTGTCACCTCACAACCCATTCTTCACACAGAACCCTGGTGAAATGATTTAGGTACCTATTTAATTTGTGTTACGCTTAAGTGAATCCTTATGAAATCAAAGTAATAGGAAAATATACCCTCCATTTCTTGCATTTCAATATCAGGGTAACTACTAGGTCTCCAGAAGGTTACATACATTCTATTGCAGCAAGGGATTTCAGAACACTGACTTGGGCATCTCCAAGAAACTCCAATGGGGCCTGCCTGCCACTTCTGACCTTACCAATAATTCCCAATGAGGATTGGGCAAGTCCCCTGTGGCTACTGGACCTCATTTCATCATCCTTAGAATGAGGGGACCCCTAGGTGATTCCAGGTCCTTTCCAGTTTTCATATCCTTTGTTTGATTCTATCTTTTTTTTTTCCATGAAATGTTTGGATTCACAGCTTAACAATTCACTCTTTTAGAATTTTTCCCCCTTCTAATAACATGTGTTTTGACCAAAGTCTATTAAGAGTAATTTTATTCATCTTCCTAAAGTTTGATTCAGCATTTATCTTTATACTTAAATCCACAATGGGGTTGTTAATGATAGAGGAATTGTATCATTCTATGCAGGCTTTTGCTCAGATCAAGAAATCTGCCTTTGCAAGGGACTGTAGATCACTCCAGAAAGAAAAGTATTATCCCTTGGAAGGAGAAAGCACGATTTTCCATTTGGCAGAGAACAGGCATATTTCAGTAGAGACGGCCCAGTACAAACCATTGCGTGATCTCTTTATTTCCAAACCAATGGTTTTATGGGCAGATTTATTAAGGTGGTGGTGTGTTGGGGGGAAGTTTACAGTATTGGCATTTGGCTTTCAAGCAGGATTTCAGTAAATATAGAACTCAGAAAAGAACTGCATCAGTGAAATTCTGTAAGGAAACATGACATGCTGCAACATTACAAAGAAAGTGGGAACCAGAAAGAAAAATAAGATGGTTTTAAAAGATCCCAGAAAAGAAATTCAACAGCATCTGAAGTTCAAACGGAGAAAGATGTTTAATTAGCAGTAGAATGTGATATAAAAATGAAAAGTAAATAGAAAATAAGAAGAAAAGGATGAATTTGGAGAGCTGGAAGTAAGCAATGGAAAATGAGAAATTGCTGGGCTAAAGAACTTGTACTCAAGAAAAGCAATGTGAAAAAAATTCATGAAAGCGAATATTCTTATTATCAGCTTAGTTGACTTAAACCTATGTCATTATGTTTATTCTCATCTTGGTGATTTCATTTAATCCAGGACTGTTTGGTCATATTATTTAAATCATTTTTTAATATATTCAAGTGGGAGACAGTTAAACAAGTGAATCATCATTAGACAACATATACATGTATAAATTAATTAACAGAAGGTTAAGATGAAATGAGATGGAGCTAAAGATAATTCTTGAACTTTTCTCCATAGCATTATTTTTGTTGTATCCACTCAAATAGAGCATGCAAATTAAATATGAAAAAACTCTTATGAATAACATTGAAGATTAGCCATCAACATTTATAGCTATCAGATATTTTAAAAATGATAGTGAAGCAATTATATATTCTTAAAACTTAAAATTCAGGCCACATTAAAGAATTTGAAAAAAAATTGAGAAGTATCACTAAAACAACTTCATTATAATGAATAAGCAGAATAACCAAAATGAATTTAATGTCCACAGTAGAACCTCCGTAGTTGACCACTTCCCTACAATGACCACCTCCTTAAGTTGACCTAATTTTCATAGACCTGACATGCACCACATGTACATGTCAGCACAGCAGGCCTCATTCCTTATGTTGACCACCTCTGTATGGTGGCCAGTTTGTTACAGTCCCTTGGGTGGTCAACTTACAGAGGTTTTACTGTATTTTTTTAAAGAAATCCTTTCTCAATAAGTTTACTTTTGCTGCTATTGATTTATTAATCCTTTAATAAAGGATTTCACATTTCAATTCACCAAATAAAGACAACCTGAGGTAAGGAGTTCAAAGTGTGACAAAGTGTTCAAACCCTGACAAACAGAGCCAGGAAAGGCCATATTGAAGAGGGGATTCTCATGCTTGCCTGATAACAAAAAAGACTACAAAAACCACAATCGTAAACAAAGGTCATGGCAACCTTATACACACAAAAAAAATACTTTAGCAAGGACATCTCCCTAGTAACTGCCTGTCAAACTTTGGACTGGCGTCACCTATGTTAATGACCTTCCTAGCCAAGGACAATTATTTCAAAAAGATAAAGTAATTCTCATTTTTTCCCCTTTGAAAAACCTTTGTTTTCTTTTATTTCCCTGAATATGCATGTACTATTGTGGCTTGCATATTCCTACTGTAATGCTCTGTTCCCAAACAAAATCTTCTTTTCCAGACAGAGATGGTGTCTCTGTTCACTGTTTATGTTGATCTATCACGAATGCTTTGCTCAGGGTGTAGTTTACTTCTGTTATTTATTCAAACTGCTTTTTATGTGAAACGTTTAAAAAATACATGTGGTCAAATCTATACATTTTTCTTCATGGTTTCCTCATTTGCTTGTATTATGATTATAAAAAGTTCCCCCTTATGCCAGCTCAGAAAAGTTATGTCTGCCTCATGGTTCCATTATGGCCCAGAGGTTAAGAGCCCAGTCAAGTGAAGGTGAAGTTGATTCCGGTTCTGCTCTTCACTGACTGCGAGCGCTTCCCTTTCTTACGGTTCTGCCTTTGTCACAAGCCAGACAAGACACTCCACAATCTGAGAAGGGAAGTATGTGTCCCATTATGCAGATGGGAAAACTGATATTTAGAGAGGGGAAATTAGCTGTGCAGAGGTGTCTAGTAAGTGGGAGTGGAGTTGGATGCTAGTTAGCCTGTTTTAGAGCCTGTAACTTTACCAATTACACTTACATTTCACTGACTCAAGTGGAGTCATCATTATTATATTATCATATGTAATTATTGTTATATTCCTTTACTATCTTGGAGAGTAAGTTTTGCTGGTGTTTTACCTGGGATGTTTGCGTCTATACTCAAAAGTGAGAATGTAATACAATGTGCCTTACAGAAATGTTTTCTAACCTTGGTGTTTGAGCTGCCTCTGGCTGGTGTTCAGAACCTCTGATGTCATCTGAAGCCTGAGTTATCATATTTGGCCAGTTCCAAACATCAGACTGGACTAAATGCCTGGGCTTGGCACACCATCCTTCTAGCTGAGCCCTGCAAAAAACAGGGAGCTGGGGTGAGAGTAGGCACATCGGCTTAATTAGCAGCCCTTAGCAGTTTCCCTCTCTGCTGGGAAAGAAAGTGTGCGCTGTAAACAGGTGATAAGATGACTCCACTCCCTCAGGCTGCTTGAAGCAAGAATGACTGTGGGGAGATGGTGTGGCTTCAATTCAGAGCCTGTTTATGAGTTTTCATTTAACTTGATTAGAAACAGCTGAAACATCAGGGCACTTGAGTAACCTCTCCAATGATGCAGAAGGAAAGAATGTTCACAGTCACATAACCACAAGTTACTATCCTGGCTTGTTTCAGACAACCTCATAATTTGCATAATTACATTATAATCACCAAACTTCTGATCCTTTCAGTGTTCACCTTTATGTCTGCTCAGATAATATTGTTACCTCCTCCTCTCCCCCCGCCCATGCTGTCAGTGTTAAATATGACATTCATTTTGTCTTTACAAAGGGTTTACATAAGGAGTATTCTTATCAATATAAGATGCTTAGTAATTCCCTTCATTATTAAGTCATGGTCAAATGGGAGAGAAGCGTTTCTGGAGAATTGAAACAGATGTTGAAACTACTCCTCAAGATTTAGGTAGAGATGTATGTCTGACAGAGCAGGATCTGGTCCTAGCTCTATGACATTTGAATTCAGCTTCTATCCAGGTGGCAGTGAGACAGGGCCTGCAACCACCACCAAGGCCAAGCCCCACCCTCAAGGCCAAGCCCTCCCACTAAGGCTGGGCCCCACCCACTTATGTTGGGCTCCACCCCCTGAGGCCAGGCCCCACCCCCATGACCGGCTCTGCCCCCTAAGTCAAGCTCCATCCCCAGGTCAGGTTCTCTCCTACCTTCCCTGGAACCCCTTCTCCCAGGCTTGCTGGGGCAATTGGCTAAACCCTGGTCTCAGGTCCTTGATTTAATCTACAGACTTAGTTTCACAGGGAAGTTTAGAGAATTTTTTGCTGATCTTTTTTTGTTGTACACTTGCATAGTGTAAAAATTAATTAGAAATCTAGCGTTTCAAATAAAACAATTTGCCTTTAAATAGTAAAAACTATTACTGCTTAATTTTAAAATGGGAAAATACAGAAGAGAAGAAAAAGGATAAAGGAGAGGGAAAAGGTAATTCATAATTCCACAACCGACAAACACACACTATTAACATACTGTTGTGTTATATCCTGATATGAAGTAGTTTGTCTCCATCTTCCCACTCTCATCATCCTGTTCTTTCTCCCTCCTCCAATCAGAGATCACTTAGGCAATTTTTGCTCACAGGGAGGGCAGAAAGGTGAAAAGGGAAGTGGAGCCACAGGACTCCACACTCCTGAAAAGTGGTTGAGGTTGACACTTCACCAAGGCCTAGGATCTCCACACACCAGGTTCTCCCAAACTTTCTCCCAGACCTAGAATCAGCTTGGCTCTTAATTATCCACAACTTTCTAAAGACAGGTTTGTTGACCTGTAAGCATCGATAGAATAAAGAAAAGCAGCATGTGGATAGGGGGTTGGAAGGACACATTTTACGAGCATCACCACTTTCCCATGGCTGCTCGGTCCTGGCAGAGCCTACACATTCTGGATCCTGCCCCCTACCCCACCCCACCAATGTATCTTATACTGCACTATCTAGATAGTTTAAAATTCTTTTTCTACTGGTGTGTCAGAGATAGTTAGGGCTCAGCAAACATTCCATTCACTGTCAACAATCCCAGCTCTTCTGTAGTAAAGCAATGTTGCGTGACTAATGTTCTCTTTCCTTAGTGACCAGAGGCCTGTGCTGTGTCCAGATGGTGCAGCTATGAGATGGGATGTGCAGAGACTATGTGGAGGAAAAACCTCCACTGACCCACATAGACATGGAGCATGAGAGAGAGAAGGAAATCTCTTTTAAGCTTTTGGGGTTTAGGATTTATTATTGTAGCATAATCTAGCATATTTTGACTAATACAATTGAATGGACTCTCTTAGCCAGTGCTATGCGCTGAGCTTTTTTCTCCCAAAAATAAAGATTTGATCACATTATTTTTCTGTTTAAAAACCATCAAAGGCCAGCCATTACCCACATGATGAGATCCAAATGCCTTACCCTTGGAGACAATTTGCTAATCTACTGGTGTTCTGCCTCCAACTCTGTAAGTTGACCACCCAAGGAACTGTAACAAACTAGTCAACATATGGAGGTGGTCCACATAAGGAGCTAGCCCCACTATACTGACACATACATGAGGTGCATGTCTGGTCTATGAAAATTAGGTCAACTCAAGGAGGTGGTCAATCGTGGAGGTTCTACTGTGTATTCTAAGTCACAGCCACATTGACTCCCAGGCCATTCATGTACCACTATCTCCAGAATAATCCCATCTCTGAACGCTGTTTTCTCTTCTTAGATGGTTCTGGGTGTGGTTTTCCACATGGCTTAGTCTTACATAGCCTACAAAACACAGCTCAAATATGATACCTGTGAAGTCACAGCCAAGTCCATAAAACATGGTTAGCTCCTTCTTCTATGTAGCAACAGTGCTTTTCAGGAACGTGTCCTACTACATAACTTATTTATAGATCCACTTTACCAGCTGGATGATTAGGGTCTTCAAGGTGGTGTCATATCATATTGTTTTCTAGAGAAATGCCAGGTATCTAGATAGGTATATGTATTCCCTGTAGAACCTACAGTGGTGGCCACAAGGGGTGGCTTAGGAGGGACATTATCCCTGCTATGGTTTCTATCAGCCAACCCTCACAAGTCTTTGGTATTGGCAACTGATGTTTCTCAAGCAGCCTGTTTTGTAAAGCAGCTTTAAGACAAATCTTCTGCCTACTCTTCTCCCCACAACCAGAATGTCCCCTCTAAATCTCTCCCTACATCAAAATTTTAGAGCCAACACTGAGTACCACTAACAATGCCTGGCTTAACAAGTGCTCAGCAAAAGTGTGTTGATAATAAGGAGAATAATAGTTAATGGTTATAGAATAGAACACTTACTAGGTGCTAAGCAATAAACACTCATATCTGTTATTTTATTTGATCCCTGTAAAAACCCTCTAAAGTAGACGTTATTAAAATCTTCATGTGGCAGCTGAAGAAACTAGGGATCAGGATGGTCAAAAATTAATGCAACTGGTAGAATGGCAGAACTGAAATTTGAACCCAGACTCTTCAACTCCATAGTCTTATTATTAATTAAGAAATGTTAATTCTTATTATCCCAAACAGTAGCACTCAAGTATGAAAAATCACCTCCTGGGGAAAAAAATCTACTTTACAGGCAGGTCTTTAAAGATGGTTCTTTGATCCTAAAACAGGTAATTTTCTATAATAGGCATATTTGGCATTTCAGAATGGCCCATGAGGTGTCCATATCTTGCATTTTTAGTCTGTAGCTCACAGTGGTAGCAGATCTTTTGTCCATAAAACCAGATCTAGTCCCAGATCTGCTCCACCATGTGACCTTCAAATGGTTTTCAATTGACCTCAAGTGAGCATTAATAGACTTCTAAATAGCATCCAAAGGACCTTTAGTTGACCATCAAATGACCTTTAGATGCTTGAGGTCAATTGAAGGTGATGTTACATCAACCTTCAAATGACCTTCAATTGACCTCAAATGACCTAACATTGACCTCCAAACGACCTTCCCTGAAGATCTAAGTGACCTTCAGATGGCCTTAAGTGACTTTCAAATGATCTTCACATGAGGAAAAAAATGGTTGAATACATATGGTAACTTTGGAAGTGGATGAAAGGGAAACTGAGGCATGAAAATGCTTCCTAGTTTCCTTTCTGAGTAATTTAGGAAGCCTGGCTTTCTGCCAAGAGCAGACATAAATAATGGACATGGGAATAGGTGTCAAATGAGTCTGCATAGATCAAGGGTATTGTGAAAATTGGTCTCAGGGACCAAAGCTTAGAAAAGAAAAATAATAACTCCTATTTAAAGCATCTTCTCATTACTACTCCTCCTGGTAAAACGACACCATGATAAAATGAGGAGAGAAGTGATGCTCTCACTAGAAATGGGGCAGAAGTGACAATCCATGGCACCAGTTTTGTCTAAAAGAGCAAGCACAGCTGACTTTAGTTCTGAACATGGTTATCTCAATAGCTCTAGGGAGGATGAAAGTAGCATTGGCCCAAGGCAAGGGGATTATTGGCTGCATTCTTGGACTCCTTGGGGCTGGACTATTGAGAGACATTGTTATAACTCCCCTTGAGGGGTTATGTTCCCTGTCCTGCTTGTTTGGCTCAAAAGGGGGAGCCAGAGGGCTACCCCAAGTGCTGTATTTATATTTATTTTTTGGCTCTGATTTAATTGTCAGCTTCTGCCAAGGCAAGAGGATAATAATGCCAAATGAAATTGGGAGCTGAAGGAACTCCACAAGTCTCAGCAGAGAACCAGGTAATAAACATTACTTTCTGGCTGCTTCCTATGAAGCTCAGAAAACAGTCAGCACTAGGAAACCAGAGTTATATTAGAAATGGGAAAATATTCGGCTCACCATGTAGACGTATATAACAATCCTTTATGAAATTGCAAGCCTTAAATCTGTGCTATCACAAAAAATTGAATATACAAATATTAGCCTACAACACTGATTACGTTTCCAGGAGAGAAGCTGCTAGGAGGTAAAGAATGATGCTTTGAAGTTTGGATACACAACTGTGTATGTTCTCCAGCTAGGAAGTAATGGACCTAATTGCAATTTGCCAATTATTCATGGCTAAAAATATATTAAGAAAGGGAAAATATTTACCAACTCTTTCATAACCAACATAAGCTGATACAGGGCATGTTTTGAAGAAACTCAAACACCCAGGTATATTTTAGTACTAAAGGAACTAGAATCCATGTTTAGTATTTCTGACTTTAAGAAAAGACTTAGCCTTTTCTTAAGATCAGAAATTATCTCAGACATATATACTAAATATATCGCATAATCTGGCTTGACAAGAAAACTTATATCTTTAACCGTCAACCCTTTAATTCTCTGCTTTAATTACCAGGACTTTATCTGTATCTGTCTTCTAATTATCCCAGGAATCCAAACTCCCTGAATCTTCCTTTCTGGGAGAAAGCTACTTTTCTTTCTCTCTGTTCCAAGATTCCGAGTCCTTTCTTCCTACGGCTAGCAGAAAATTATAAAAAGAAGAAAAACCACTGTATGCACTATTTTTCCTATGTCTCTCTCACATGGTAGGTAAGGAGCATATACTCTTTTTTCTTCTTTACCCCTTGTACATCCTTTCTCCCCTATCCTAAAATCTCCAAGCTTTGAATCTCATGCATTAGACTATGTCATTGCCCTGCCTCTCAATGCTGATGTCATCAACTTGGACCAAGGGCACTATATGGCCTAATAGCTCAAGTGCTACCTGACATCTCTAAGTCTCACAGGGCTCCAGAAGCCTTATCATGAGCAACCCTGCTCTCACCAGATATGGAGAGTTTTGGTAACAAACATAAACAAGGATAGTGTCCAAGGAGATTGGGTATGAGGTCTCAAGGCAGATAAGTAGCAGCAAAGCTGACCGCTTAATGAACTAGGGAAGAGTAGACAGGTTCTGGCCTGGCTCAGCCACTGATTATTTATTAAATCTTTAATTAATACATGGGTTTCACTTTGCCTGTGTACAAAGTAGAAGACTTCTTAGCTAGCTTTCAGTCCATAATATACATATAAGATGTTGGGCAGAGTTTGCAAAGCCATAGTGTCAGGGAAATGACCTGCTCAAACTTGTGCAGCCCCTTTGGGTCAGCATGGCCATGCCTGGCTCACGCAGTGTGATGCACATTCTCCACTAGAAGAACCTGAGTCAGAATTATCCATCGTAATTCCTTCCCTTCAACCTGCACCATGTTGCTTCTGACTATCTCAGCCCCAGATTTACTCCTAGCTTCCAACTCCTCTCCTTGCCTTGATCCTCAGGTTTCCTGAACACATCTCTCTTCCTTACTAGGATCTTCATACACAATGATTCTGATTCTCTATTGAGTCTTTATCTCATCCCTGCTGGATCCAACACAGAACCACCCCAGCTAGCCCCAACTCATCTCCTGGCCAAGATGCTCTTTATCACCACTTGGGCAAGAATAACTCAATGAAGGTATTCTTATATTTCCATGGCTGAACCATATCTCCAAACATAGGCATCCTTGACAAAGCACAAGCAGAGAAGTTCTTCTCATGAACATGCTGAGATGCAGGGTGGCTTTCAAGGCAGCCTTAGTTGAAAGACTTGTTTCTCCTCCTCTTGTGGCAGAACTTCTCCTACAAACACCCTACTTATGCCAAGGAGCAGTTCTTCAACCAGCGAGTCTGCATAAAATTATAGGACTTAGCCCCACCCAAGATAGGGGGTGGGGGAGTGTTTAACCCTCTCAAATCCTGTAGATCTCTTAGGGTTTCTCAATTTGGCCAGTATCCCTTCCTAGGAATCTCATTTCCTCCTTTTCAGAGAGAAAACAGGTGTCCACAAGACGCTGGAAAAGCTCTGTTCCTTCTCTCAGGGAAATGAAATTCCCAGGATGAAATTTTTTTTTTATTAAATCATAAAGAGGTAGATCACGTATACATTAATGCATTTATGGGGTACAATGTGCTGATTTCATATACAATTTGGAATGCTGGAAGCAGTCCCAGGATGAAATTTTAAGAAATCACATTTTGAGTGTTAGCAAAATTGAAATTGGTAGGTTTGGGATATGAGTAAGGAAATAAATAAAACCTTCTATACCCCTCCTCCTCCTCTCCCCCAAACCACATCTCCTGACTGAAAGTATCCTCTCTGAGATGCTTGCCTTTTCAGTTCACAGCCACAAAAGTCCATCAAATGCTCCCGGGATGGTCCCATCACTCCTCACTTCCACCCTCCGCCAGCCCACATTACCCTTTAACTCTCACTCTCATCTCGTATCCTGCCCATTTATCCAACTGTGATTACGGAACGGGGCTGAAATTGCATCTCCGCTCTGCCCAGATTCTAACACACAGATACGTGGTTACTGTCATTGATGGTACTAACCGTATTTTTTATTCTCCTTAGGAACCCATAGCATAACATGGTGCCTAGTTTCTAATCTTTTTTCCCTAATTATTTACAAACTTACACATTTCTGTGTGGTCATCAGTTGTCTTCAAAGGGAACATTGACTTTCCTGTTGTTAGCAACTGCCCTGTGTGGCAATCAGTTATCTGATATGCCTGATGAACAAGTTTCCCTTGGACATTTAATAAACGGCCATCCTTCCACATTCAGGTATTTCTCCACTCACTCCATGAGGGCAAAGGGCCATATAAAAGCCTCCACAGTGGCTTTGATTACAGAAATAAAGGACATTTTTATGGATAAGTAGAAAGTAAAAGGTAGATTTTTTAACACTGTGTTTTGAAGTTTAAATGTCCAGCTTTGGGGGGGCGGGGAATAGATAGCATCTCATTTTAACACTTTTACTGTTTACAGTTTTCCTTCAAATGTATCAGTCATCAACCCAATGCTTTGGCTGTGATTTTATCTCTTTAACACTGAGATATCATTAAATAGGGTGGTGCCTGTGGCTCAAAGGAGTGGCGTGCCAGCCCTATATACCAGAGGTGGTGGGTTCAAACCCAGCCCTGGCCAAAAACTACAAAAAAAAAAAAAAAATCATTAAATAAAGGGCAGAAAGCAATGTTTCTATTCCAGTTTCTGAAATGGAAGTAGAGCTCCTGAATTAAGATAGATTTAAGGTTTTTATTTTAAAAAATCACCCATCCGGGCAGTGCCTGTGGCTCAGAGGAATAGAGCGCTGGCCCCATATACCAGAGGTGGTGGTTTCAAACCCAGCCCTGGCCAAAAACTGCAAAAAAAAGAAAAATCACCCATCTGTGTATGTTCATGAAAACTCCATATTTTCACCAGTCAATATTTCAGAATATATTGAAACAAAAGCATAATGGATAGATCATTAACCTGCCTAAATGCTCAGATACCATGCCACTGGTATTTGATTTTAAGCTAGAGTAGATTTAGATGGTAAAACTGAGAATATTTTTTTGATTATCCTTCCTTCAAAGGAAAACAAGTTCCAAAGCAACCTAGGAAAATACCTCTGAATCACTTTTGCTAATAAATAATCATTCTTATCTTTAAATAGTTATAGATACAGAAAGGATAGCATTTTTAAGGACCCAAACACATCCTCCTAAAATGTATTCTTGCTAGTGTTTTGCTTTGGCTGAAAGTTGAGATCCTAAGCAGTAACTTACCAGGCTTGCATATGTCAGTTCCTGGAGAGGTTCCTCTTTAGTTTTGAAGTTGTGTCTGAAACTTAAAATGTGAAATGGATACAGTTAAGCTGCCTGGCGTTACTGACGTTGTTTATTCCAAAGAAATCCATGATGGAGTGGCGATCCCAATCTCCTCTCTCTGTAAAATCTTCAAATTACTAATAAATATTTATTTGCCAAGCCAGTGCCTTCTTCAGTGCAGTAAGAGACTCTTCTGCAAGCCGGAGAGAGAGGGGTGGGGAGGAGAATATTCCAAAATGAGGTGGAGGGAAATTGGACCCTTTGGCTCTAACAGTTAATCCAAAGCACGCTACAGGAAGTGCACTGGTTAGCTAAAGTTAGAGAAACAGTGGCCTCAGATGTCACACCAATTACATATGGTGTGGTGACTTGTAGTTTATTTTGACAGTCATTCAAATTAAAATACGGGATGAGAAAGCTACAACAAAAAGTCATCTTGGGGTGGTGACTGTGGCTCAAAGGAGTAGGGTGCTGGCCCCATATGCCAGAGGTGGCGGGTTCAAACCCAGCCCTGGCCAAACACTGCAAAAAAAA